>NC_069382.1:188423785-188729856 GCF_027475565.1 Acinonyx jubatus
TGTTTAAAAGTTAAGATTCATGGGGACAGGTAGACTGCAAACTATGTTCTGTTCTCTAGGGTTTGTTTGGCCACCTTATGATCAGGGACCCTCTCATGGCCTGTCCCCAGTCAGTACCCACCATTAAATCATGGCTCTCCTCTTTTCTCACTTTTACTTTTTCCCTCTAGAACAACAAGAAAATTCATCTCCCCGTTTTAGACGAGCAGTTAATTCCCCTTCTTTGAAGTTTTGGGGACCAGTTGCCATATACTTCCTAAAATATCAATCTACCCCAAACTTTAAAAAAATTATTTATTTTTTTGGGATATAATTGACACCCAATATTGTGTTACTTTTAGGCATACAACATAATGATTCAATATTTTGTGAAATGATCACCATAGTAAGTCTAGTTAACATCCATCACCATACACAGTTACAGACCCCCAAACTCTTAATCAAGGATTTTCTCCGAAGAAAGCTTCCCCCTAAGAGAAATTTCAGATGTTTGAATAATATTTTATTTCATTTTTACACCTTCCTCTCTATCTTTACTGTAATAGTAAACATTTGAAAACAATCTAAATGAAAAAAATAAGAGAATGGCTGGATGAATTATAATCATGACCTATACTGACTTTTATACTGTCTTAAAATTATGTTTACAAAGGTATTGTTCATTCATTCATTTATTCATTCATTCATTCACTAAGTATTTACTGAGGGCCTGTTATGACTTGGGAGCTGTGCCAGGCATTGGGGATATAGTGAGGTAAACAGAGGACACAAAATCTCTGTTACAATCTAACAGGAGGGACAGATATGAAACAAATATTTTCACATTCACTAATGAAGTACACTTGTGGCAAGTGCTATACAACAGCGGCACTGGGTCCTGGGAAATTGCAAAAGGGGAACCAGAACTGATTTGGAAGAGGTAAATTTTGGAGGTCATATGTGAAGACCTGTTAACTAGGCAGGTGGAGAGGGAGTGATGGTGGGAGAGTTCCAAGCAGAGGGAACAACATGTGTAAAGGTCCTGGAGTGGAAGGAAACAGGCTGAGTTTGAAGAACAGGAAGGGTTAATGAGGCTGAAGTATAGAGAACAAAGCCAGGATGATGTGAAATGCACCTGGAATGAATGCTGGGGTCAGAACATGTAGAACCTTAGGGGCTGTGTTAACAAATTTGGAATTTTGCCTTAAAAATAAGGGGAAGCCATTGAACATGTTAAGCAGCAGGATGACATGAGATTTGGGTTTTTAAAGATACTGACTGCAGTGTAGAATGGATTGTTAGAGGCCGGGAGTAAATATAAAGGGACCCATTAAGGAGTTATTGAAGGTGTTCTGCTAAGAGATGATGGTGGTTTAAGCCAAAGGGGATTTTCCCTCTTAGGATACTTTTGGCAATGAATGGGGACATTTTCGTCTGAAATTAACTATGGTAGTTTTCTTTCGATTAATGTTAGCATGGTATATCTTTCTGTACCCCTTTGCTTTTAACCTATGTCTTTATACTTAAAGTGGATTTCTTATAAACAACATGTAGTTGGGTTTTTAAATCCACTCTTGTAATCTCTGCTGTTCAATCGGTGTATTTAGACCATTCATATTTAAAGTGAATATTGATATAGATGGGTTGATACCTACCATGTTTGACACTGGTTTTTCTTTGTTACACTTGTTCTAGAAATAGAAGTTCCAAGAGCACATAGTTTATGTTTTTCACTCTCTCTGCAGACTTGTCAAACTTCCTAAACATTTCAGGAATTAAGTAAGTCGTAAGGACCCACTACTGACAATATTTACTAACCAGACTGATATTTCCCACTCTCTGTTGGGCATAGGTGTTTGACTTACCTTTGGCATCTCAAACTCAGTCTGTGCAAACCTGATTCCTCTTGATTAATGATGTCAATTTCCATCCAACCATTCAAGATTAAAATCTTGACATCATCCATTTCTCCTCTCCTTCTTTATTTCTCCTATTTAATTGGACAATGTGTCCTACAATTCTAAATCAGAAATGTCTTTCTGATTTGCTTCTGTTTCTTCCTGCTGTTAATACTTCAAATCAGGCCAGCATCATCTCCTACTTAGAAAATTACAAAAGCTTCAATAAGTGTTTTCCCCTTTCTTGCATCCTTTACATAGCCCCCAGCAATGCAATCTCATTTTATTACTCCCCTTATTTAAAATTTCCATTGGCTTTCCACTTCATCCCTAGGATAGCTCCATACTCTTTACCATGGTAAATAAGATTTTGGGAACCTGTCTTCTACTTTTCTGGTTTCATCTTCTATTTGTGCTCCCATACTGCTTGCTGTTCAGAGATATGGAGTGCACATTCTGCACTTGAATGTCTCAGTGCCTTTGTGATGCTGTTTCGTTATGCTAGAATGCTCTTTCCTTGCTTCTCCAAATGACCAGTTCCTGCTTGTCATTTACAACCCAAGTTGAATGACACCTTTTCATGAAGACTTCCATGACTTCTGTATAGAGGTTTGGATCCCTTTTTCATGTCACATAGCACTTTCCATTTATCTGAGAGGAACACTCAGTATACCTCATTACTTGCTTCCAGATCTTCCTTCCCCATTAAGCTGTGTGCTGTCTTCTTATTCTTTTAGGGAGGCACTTATTCTAGTGCCTTTATATAGATCTTACATACAATTCTTTATTGTCCTTATTGGTGAGGGATGAATACATTCTTTTGGTTTGATATTATTGGTGAGAAGAAAGAAAGATGCTCACTCTGTGGATTTCTCTTAAGGCTTTCTAGTTGCTGGGCATATTTCAGAGCCATGGACAAAGACAGTTCAGTTCTTCAATGCTTTCCTCTGCTCTCAGAAGCAGAATCAGACTTGTGTCCCCTACCAACAAGCACAAGACTGAGAAAGGCTTGACTAGAGTGTTCCAGATAGCTACACCCCCAGAATGACAGAAGCTTCAGGCGGCAGTCAGAAATCTTTGATGTGCAGTTTCCATGCACCTGTTGTAACTTTCTTTGGTACAAGAAGTAAGGTGGTCACAAAGGAAATTATATATTCTGGGCTTCTTCCTTCCTCCATAGTTTTTTAATTCCTTCTAAAATTAGGGTTTGATCACCCACCCCTTAGTAAAAAAGTCTATTTTACATATTAATATATCTCAAATTTTGCCAAGTGTTGACTATGCATGGCTTGGATAATTCAGACATGGAATGATATCTCAATTGAAAAATAAACACACACACACACACACACACACACACACAGGCACACAGGCTAGAAGATTATTTCACTTAGATGAGCCTAGTTTAGAATTTCTTGGGCTATTAAGTGAGAACAGTTCATCACCTAGACTAATGGCTGAACTTCTGTGTTGGTTCATGATGATTTTCCTTTCAAATCAGTTTACACATGAATATAACACAGACAATCCAATTTGATCTTGTATCCAAATTCCATTGCTCAAATCAGAAGTGTAGTCATGGCCCAAGACTCCAGCCTACCTCCCCAGTTGGGGATTTACTAGGAAATGTTGGTGTTGCCTCTTCTGTATACATTACTGTCTGTTGCTTCTCTAATCAAATTGATTTTTCCTCAGGATGAATCTTTCCCTGGTACTTACTCAGGATCTTGTTGATGGAACATGGAGGAAAAATACATTATGCATTTCATGTGGAAAAAAGCTCTAACCAGGTGAAGTTTCATTAAAAAATATACAACTGTTTTTGATAGAATTTTAAGATAGAAAAGGTGTTGTCCTTTGCGATTGAGCCTCCAAAAGCATTCAGTCGGCTCTGGTGGTTATCTCTCCTAAAGGCAGCCGAGTCCTCTGTCCTTCTTCCCCTTCTTCCATTTCCTCCTCGCTTGTCCAGATTTTCCAGGGTCTGTGTCTCAGCTCAGCTCCAGAAGCAAGGTGGATCGAGTGGAGGATATAAACCTAGGGACAAACACGCTCAGCAAAGTGTCAGCAAGAAATACAGTATCAATAGCTGTTAAAAATATACCAGTAATATGCTATATAAATATATATTCTTTATAGTTATGTCTATAGTAGGAAAACAAAGTCTTATTTAGTAAGAAGATATTTTATCAGTTTCTCTAGACCTAATTTAAAAAAAAACAACCAGCAGTATAGCTGAGGAAAATGTAAAATTTTTACATTAATGGCTAGTCTCTGGGTACTTTAAATAATTCCAAAGATAAGTGTAGACCCTTCTTTATGAACTTTTGTGACATGACATTATTATGTTACTGCAGAATAGATTAAAAACAGCACCTAATTTCTGTTCAGCCACAATTAGAGGTGAGGTTCCAACCTGGTTCATTAATCTTTCAGATAAGAAATAAACTTGTTTTTCCTAAACTGTTAGGAGATTGATACTCTCACTTCGGTGGCGTTTTGTTTACTTGGCATGTAAACTGTCTGGGCTTGTGGGCACTGTACTTGATTTGTCACCTCAGGATAAGATAATTTGGGATCTTTCACATTTCCAAATCATGTCGTGCCTAAGCAGTTGAACCAGCTGACAAATGAGATGTGCCTGCAGTGCGGCTCTGGGGGTTGGGGGTGGGGGCGCTGGGCGGGGGGCTGACGAGTGTGAGCGGCATGTTGGTTTATTAACAGACACATTTGATTCCAGAGGTTAATGTTTTTGTGCACAAGACAGATTACACAGTGCACGATCTGCATCCCAAAGAGAGATACAGAGCTGCAGCCCATGGGTTGGGCCACCATCCCTTTGGTCCCTGAGCTGTTGTAGCTGCAAGGTTCCTTCGTGAGAAGTGGCCTGGTCATGGTTCTTGGAAGGCCAGGCTCCCGGTTTCCTGCAGTTGATTCTTTCTAACTGTTGTGATTTTTTCCCATTTCTCTGTTGTTTATGCAAGTTCAACTTTTTTTTTTTTTTCTCTGCTAGGAATTTGGGAGCACTGGTGGCCTGTGCTACCTGTTGCGTGTTCACTAACCCAGCATTAAGTCATGTCATTGTGTCAGTTAATGAGCAATTGTATGTCAGACAATAATAGTAAGAATAACTGCCATTCGTTGAGTGATTGTCTTATGCCAGGCACTGTTCCAAAGCTTCTCATGAATTAACTTATATCATCCTCACCTCAGGGTGAGGAGAGGACTGGTACTCTTGCCATTTTATAGAGGAAGAAATGGAAGCCCAGAGTCACTTGCCCAAGGTCATTACTAGAGACAGAACCTCAACAGGTGTCCTTTCAACTCAAATAAAGGCAGCTGCAGAGCGGCATGGGGTGTTGGCGTCACTTTGAGTTGTGGTGATGTGGCGCTCACCCAGGTAGGGATAACCTCATTCAGGGATCACTTGGATTCCTTTGTTTGTCTTACTGGGCCCTCGAGTCTGGCATTCAACATGATCACCTGTTGAGAGAGCCTCATTTGACTGTACAAGAAATAGTTCCCCGACCCAGAGCAGAAAGGAGTGTGCTCTGAATTGAGGTTTTCATACCAGTGGTTGAGTTCTTCATCTCTTTCTCTGCAATGGCTCCAAACATCCTTACTTGCTGAATTCTATGGCTCTGGGTTCCTCTGATAGCTATTACGTAGGTCCGTGTGGTGAGACAGCAATGAGATCCCTTCCCTGCTCCTTCCCCTCCTGCCCTTCTCCTCCTCCCCTTTCTTCTCCTTCAGGATGCTTTCTGTTAAAGGACAAGTCACTTCTGAATTAGGTTCTTGGACCGAATTTCCACATGTGTACGTGTGTAGGGGGCATTTCCATACAACACCAAGCACTTCTTGGATGCCAGCTGGTGTCCTACAATGCAACTCAATTATCTACCCAGAGACAGCATCAGATTCCACAGGTTAAGGGTTCAGTCCTACAAGACTGCCCCCAGCCCCCTGCCAACTTCAGATGCCAATTGCAAGCCCAGGTTCTTACCTGTGCTTCTGACCGACCGCTACAATTTGGAGTTTCCCATGACCTCCTTTTTTGGACTTCCGACACTAGTTGCAAGCCCAAGTTGTTACCTGTACTTCTGCCGACTGGCTAGAAATCAGAGGTCCCTCTGACCCACTCCTCAGGTTCAGTTAATTTGCCAGAGTGGCTCGCAGAACTCAAAGAAACATTTTACTTACTAAATCACTGGTTTATTATAGAAGGATGTAATGCAGGAATAGCTAGATGGAAAGGATGCGTAAGGCAGGGTACGGGGCAAGGAGTTCCCATGACCTCTCTGAGTATGCCACTCTTTCCACATCTCCATGTGTTCACCAACCTGGAAGTTCTCTGAATCTGTCCTCTTGGGTTTTTATGGAGGCTCTACTACATACTCATTGGTGATTAAATCAATGGCCATTGGCGATTGATTCAAAGTCTGGGTCTTCTCCAACAGAGGTGAGGTGTGAGCGATGGGGAGGTGGGACTGAAAGTTAACCCTCTAGTCACATGGTTGGCTCCCTTGGCAACCAGGGTGGGGTCCAAAAGTCATCTTATTAACACAACAAGAGACACCTTTATCACTGTCCACACCAAGGAAATTCCAAGGGTTTTGGAACTGTGAGTCTGTGAAACTGTAGACAAAGACTAAATATATATGACAAATGTGTTTTGGTCATCTGAATGACCACATGTATATTTTTCTTTTAAATCACAATGTCGCAGCCTCTGAGCAGTGTCTTACGGATTTTGCCCTTGGTCCATGCTTTTTGCTGTGAAGCCAGGAGTCCACCAATGCTTTTCCTGAGGGAAGATGGCTGCCAACTTGATTACAATCTGAGAAAGATTGCCACCTGCCCCCAAGTTGCTGAATCTATGATATTCTCTGTTATAAAGAAACATCTCCCTGTCCTTATTTGTTTCTTTTCCTCCCTCAAGTTATCTTCAGCAACCCTAAAGTTTTGCTATTAACCATTTTCTGTCTGCACTGTGTGGGTGACTCCATAGGAGAGCAAAGCTACTACAATTTCTCGATTCTGAAGTGCACGTCCCCCCCATTTTAAGATCTCTGAAATTGAGTGGTATCTTCCAATCAATGGCACACAAGGTTTAAATGGTAGCATTTTGCCCCTTAGAGATACATAAACTAGTACTGTATAATTGATGGACACTTAGATTCAATGAAATGCAATATTATGTATTAGGAGACCAGGGGAAAAATCTCTTTTCTAATAAGTATTTGTCAAATACCTGCTAGATGCCAGGCTTTTGCGAAATGTTGGGGATACATACATGAAGAAGGCATAGCTCCTATGCCGAAGGAGAGCATAAACTCCAATTTGATGAAAGTTTAAGAAGTGAGGGCTGGGATGCATTCATATAACCAAAAGGGCTTGTGAAGTCTAAAACAATTGATTGGTATAAGGTATTATTATGATTTCCTGAGTTTTATAATATTAAAAATGTCTTCAGAATTTTACAGTCAGGACTATCACTCTTGAAGGCTGTCAGTGCGCTTCCTTGAAGGAACATTTTTCTGACAGGAATCTGACAGAAGTCAATGTGTCCTCAGAGCTTTTACTCTTAGAGTTCCTCTCAGCCTAACGAGGAATCCTTTATCTTAATTAGGTTTAAATATATCTTCTTTTGACCCTAATCAACCTCTAGTGGAGAGCTGTGAATTTCTTAGACTATTTTTTGGTCCTCTTTTGATTGGTTTTTCTTAGCAACTTCTTTCAAAAATGCATAAGTGGTAGGGTAGAGGAGAAAGAGAAAAACAAACCTGCACGGAATGTGCTTTGCATTAGCCATTCTCCTCAGTGTCCTAAATTCTTGCTACTCTCAAGTGTGGTCCAGGGACCAGCAGCTTCAGCGTTGCCTGGGAGCTTTGTCGAAATGCTGCATCTCAGGCCCTGCCCTGGACTTACCGAGTCAGAAGCTGCATTGGAACAAGAATCCCAAGGAAATTCACATACACATTTAAGTTTGAAAATCACAACCCTACATCATTATTATGTTTAATTTGAACAGCTACCTGATGATGGAGATTTTGCTATTCCAGTTTTGGGCTGAGGAAACAGATGCTTGGAAAGGTTAAGTGACTTGTTTAACATACAAGGTTGAAAAGTAGATGAGGCAGGATTCATATTCTAGTTTTTTCGGACCCACATTATGTCTTTCTACACTGATTCTTCTGTGTCCCCTAGTGTCGATGAACAGCAAATGATATATTATTATCTTTACCTTTTTATAAGTTTTGTACACCCCCAGACATAACAAAGAGCTTATTAAACTCAAATAGTAAAGATAAGCATTTATATCCTGATGATTGCCTTAAAGCACCATATCTCATGTGCTCAAAGGTCCAGAGGGCTCAGGATTATTCCAGAAACTGGACTGGGATGAAGCATGTCAGTTAGGTGGACAAGACCTAATTATGACCGTGATTGTCAAAACAGCTCTGTTTAGAGCTTTGAACTTCATGTTCTGCCCTTCCAATTGTAGGAGGTGATAAAGAGGATGGAAAGGACTGAATGGGAAGGGGGAGGAGGCCAGGAAGAGAGACATTCCCATGCTGGCTGGCCAGCTGGTGAGTGCCCTGGAGAGAATTATGATGGAGAGAAGGGAAAATTTAGTATTATGACAATATTATTTATTATTAATCTACAGTCTTAATTCTAATTTCACCTATTGTCCCCCAAATTATTCATGTGGAATTTTTAAAGATTCCAATCAAGATCTATACAATGCATGCATTACATTAGGTTTCTGTGTCTCTTTTATCTGCATTCACATGCAACATTCCCTCAGCCTTTTTCTGCTTCTCTGGCATTGATATGTTTGAAGAGCACAGGTTCCTTATTTGGTGGAACACACATCAATTTTGGTTTGTCTGATGTTACCTCACGGTTTGATTTAGGATATGCATTTTTGGCAGGAACGCCATAGCAGTGATTCTGGGTCCTTCTCAATGCAGCAGTTTCTTTTCAAATACCGACCCTCATGAAGAGGAGTGAGGCCTCCTTAGAGAAAGTTTGATTCTAAGGAAGATTCAGATGATCCTGGGGCATGTTGTTGCCCAGAAAACAAGGAAATGCTTACAAGGTTTCAGGATCCAGCTCTGAAAGCTACCTCTGGTCAAACATGGGACAAGGTGATCATTAAAAGTCAAGGATAGTGAATAACTGGTCACCTGTTGAATGACATCAATATCAATTATCAATGGGAGAATGCTTACAGTAAAATCCCCATAAATATATAGAGAAAGGAACAAGGAAGAAATTACATATCCCAACTTATAGATATAGAAGAAGGAAATAAATGCCAACTAATAAAAATGTAGAAGTTAGAAAACCACCATTTTGCAACCATGAGTATGATCACTGTTTCAGACAAGGCTCATCCACATGGATGCGAAATCATCCACATGGATGATAAAAAGTTTAATGAGGAACAGGTATTTACATAATCTCAAAGTATCTCCCCACATTGTTTATTGTAACCAAATATGTTTTTTATTAGAAATGACTTTAAGACTAAAATGTGCTAGCTAAAAATGAATATTTCAAGACTGCCATGCCAGACTCAGACTCATCAAATCAGAATGTCTGCTGGGATTAGATCCTGAGAATCAGCTTTTTTTTTTTTTTTAAGTGGGCTTCACACACAGCACAGAGCCCAGCCTGGGGCCTGAACTCAGGACCCTGAGATCAGGACCTGCGCTGAGATCAAGAGTTGGACACGTAACTAACTGAGCCACCTAGGCACCCTAGAGAACCAGCTTTTTAATAAGCCCATTTAAATGTTGTCACCACTGACTAAGGACTTCCAATCTCTGCGTTGATGGAAATTCCACTCTTTTCCTCTTACTCCATCCTGGTGGCTTGAAGGGTGATGACAGGTAGCAGAATCACCCATCTCATTTCCTTTTGATTCTGATTTTGATCTGATCATTTCAGACCAGAGTGAAACGCTCTTTATTGACTCGGAGCCCTTGTGTCCACTGCAAAGCATTGTCTTCCTTTTTTTGCCAATCCAGCAACAAAGAATTCACATTACTAAACATACAGTGCTCTTTTTGTTATCCATGTGGTTTTAATTAAGTTTTAACTAATTTCCTTTATCTTGTCATAATTATGATCTTCCAAGTCATGTCACATTAATATGTGAAAACAGCTCCCTGGCATGTCTGGCCAAGGAACAAAGCCATTATGACCTGTCTTACTAAATTAAAGTGGGGAGACCAATCAACTTGCATTTTGTTGCTTTCTTTGATAATTTATGTTAAAGGTAAGTGAAGGTTCAAAGGAGACAACACATTGCAGCCTATCATCCCCATCACATATACAGCAAATAAAAGTATTGCAGACTTTAAAAATGTACATACATCACCAGAGAAATGAAAAACAAGACAGCATATATCAAGGAAGCTACTGGTAGTGATCAAATTGATCTGTTGCAACCCAGACTTTCAGGTTTGTAGAAGTCTCTGTAATGACCATATTTTCGCTAATATCAAGTTGGCAACATATCATTAGACAATGGATTTTATTTTTCTGATTCATGAATTTGTTTAAAAGGAAGGTTTGCAAAGGTAAATGCATGCAATCCCATTTATCCGAATGCTATTTATTGAAAAGAATGAAATGGAAACTCATCTGGGAAAATCTGGGAATAGAGTCACTGCAGGTGGAAACTACATTTTGGGTAAAACAAGACAAGGTAGGTTGGAAAGCATAGTTCCTCTTCCCGCTGCTGGTGCAAACAGATGCTGACTACTCTGGGTGTGTTTAATGCAAGCACTTTTGAAGGCTCTTGCTGTGCAAACTCTCAAGTTACTGCACAGGACAGGACTGCTAAGCCTCATTAAATCTTTTTGCTGATAGATATTTTGGCACTTACTCACCAAGTGGCCTGTATGTGTGCAGTTTAAGAGATCCTTATTTTTTTAAATACAATTCTCATTGATTAATCTTTATATAGCTATCATTTCTTGAGCACCTGCCATAGGCCATGTACCATGCTGAGTCCTATTCCCCACACTAATTTAATTCAAATAGTAGGCCTGGAAGGTAAGCATTACTGTCCCTATACACGTCTAAGGCGCTGAGCTCCCCAAGGTTAAGTACCTTGCTCAGCTTGTCAGTTAATAGAACCAGATTTGAACCCAGGAATCTGACTTCCAAACTCATAGTGTCTGGCTGGCCCTCTCTAGTGCACTTATGAGATGCTTGCAGGAATGATGAGTTCCGGTCATGCTCTCAACCTATCTGTTCTGGGTTCCTGCTAGTTTGCCTTTTTGCTCTGTGAGCAGAACTTTATTTTCTGGTCCCCGGACTAGGTCAGCCATGGTTCTTCCCTGTTATGTTCCCATGGCCCATTTATTTTCTTTATCATAACAAAGAAACAGCACACCTTTTTCTGCTACACATTTAATGTTTCTATTCGCCACTAGATTGTAAGCTCCATGAGGGCAGGAACCGAGTCTCTGTTGGTCACAACTATATCTAGCATATCTCATGGCACATGATGGGTGCCCAGAGAATATTGAAAATACAAGTGAGTGAGTGTTGTACTAAAATCATCACAGCGGAGTCTTTTCTCCTTCGGACCTGAGATTGCTCCCTTATATTCGTTACACCTTTTCCTTCTCTTTTACCTTTTTGTCTCATCAGAATATGTACCAAGTGGAGCAGCCAAGGCCCAGATGTGGGTCTTTCTTATTTCCTTCACCTTATACCACATTTAAAAGTGGAAAGGAGGCTTCTGGCTGTGTGTCCTATCAAACCACCAGCCGATTCTTCTTTTGTTTCTTATTTGCTATCCCTAACACTAATTTTTAACTGGCTGAAGCATCAGAGCCAGAAAGCGCCACCCTTGAATGTCTTGCTTGCTCAGCTGAAAGCAGCAGCTGTTCCAATAAGCAATTTGAGGTTCAGCACCTGAGATTGGCTCCCTCTTTTAAGCAAGACTGCAAGCTCAACAGAATGTAGGAAAGCATGAAAAAGTTTCCTAGCCTGTTTCTCTTAATGTAGCAAGGAAAGCAGCACAGGTTGAGGAAGGATATTTGCATTCTGGACAAGGAGAACTGGCTCCAACATGTAAATTTCAGCTGAACTTCTTTTGATGGGGTCCTGGGAATCACGAATGATTTGTTCATCAAGGGTTATGAAGAAATGACTGTCTGAAAGATGGTTTTGTTATTATCCCTATTGTGTGTCCTAAGTGGTGTACTGGTAAACGTGGCTTTCCCTTCAGCAAAGCCCTGACGTGTGGTGTTTGCCAATTTCTATAGTGTAAATAGTCCCTTTGTGGCTATTTCAAACTAGTAACATGATGTCATTAAATGTATAATAGAGAGGTACTGTACATGACCTGTTCGCATATAGTGCTCTAAGTAGATCTAGCACACCCCTGTCTGTCTTAATCCCATTAGCTCCTACTTGGAAACAGAATGGTGGTTTAGGGCCTGAGCCCACCATGGGAGACAATGATGGGTGGTGAGCAAAAGGCCAAGCTGGTGCTTGAAGCTGACAGACAAGGCCCATGAGCTAGAGAGGACACAGGCAAACATCCCATCTGGTGGGCAGGGGTGAGGGTGTAGAGAGAGTCAAGGTGAGGGTATCAAACCCAAAAGTTTAGCACCAGAGGCTGATAGATTTAGAGTGGAAACATTGATGACATCAGTGACATCTGGTTGACCTTGATTATGTTGCTGAAAGTCTCCACGCTTCAGTTTCTTTAGCTATAAAATAGGGATATATAATAATAGTTCTCATCGTAAAGAGTTTTTGCTGGATGACAGATTATTATAATAGATGTAAAGTGCTTAGCATGGTGCCTGGTGCAGAACAAGGGCTCAATGCATAGTTGCTACTACAGGTAGGCGGGCATGCATGTGAGCAGGTGGGACTTCCAGAGAAATGGAACACGAGGAGGAACCTTTAAGGAACCTTAAACGCGAGGAGGTGTTTGCTGCTTATCTTCATGGGCTGGCGGTAGGTCTGCGTGGGTTAGCTGTCCTATAGGGTCAGGCCGGAGGTGGGTTGCTCAGCCTAACTGTTGGTGAGACAAAGAATCAAAACCCTCTTAAAATTTTTTTTTTTACTGTTTATTTTTGAGAGCGAGAGAGACAGAACACAAGTGGGGGAAGGGCAGAGAGAAAGGGAGACACAGAATTTGAAGAAAGCTCGAGGCTCTGAGCTGTCAGCACAAAGCCCAATGCAGAGACTGAGCTCACAAACTGTGAGATCATGACCTGAGCTGAAGTTGGATGGAGTTGGAGCCAAAGTCTGACTGAGCCATCCACACTCCCCAAAAGCCTCTTTGATAATTGGTGGTGGTGGTGGTGGTGGTGGTGGTGTGTGTGTTTTAATTAATTTATTTTTTTGTGCCTGTTTTCTAAACCGTTGAAAGAAAAATCTCATTCTTCTCTTTGTGGCAGGTTGTGCAAAAAATCCTTACATTGAATTTTGGCTCACAAAGAACCCAAGAGTGCATTCTCACATTGGAATCCTGTCAAAGAAGAGATCGGGAGCTCTATGTATAGAGAGGCAGAAGAGGTGAGAGAATTATTGTTCCTGGAACACATGCTTCCCAGTGGGTAAGAAGGAAATATGTGGACATATATGGATGGAACGTGTTACATAGCCCTCACCGCACATGGCAGCTCCTTATGAGAATGCTGTCCTCTCTGTTCTGCTGTTGTTGCTGTTTTTGTTGCTAAATTCCAATAGATTGCCACATGAAGTACCCATGGCCGTCAGTCTTTCTGATTTTCCAAAGTCTGTAAACTTGAGAAAATCAACCACTGGGAATGTATTGTGCCTTTTCTAAGAAGTGCATCATGCCCTTCTAACAGGACTGGACTTTGACTTCTGCTCTCATTCTTTCTCCAAACAGCAGCAAAAGTGATCTTAACATGTACATTGGAACGCTTTGGGAGTTGAACCAAACTCTATGGTGGACTACCTCGAACAGTCTGATTCCAACATCAACTCCAGGCTCCGCCCTGCTTCTGCTGTCTTAGTTCAGCTGCTTCCTCTTTTCTGCCTTTTGCACATGACCTTCCCTTGGCCTGGGTTGATCTCTCCCCCTCTTTCCAGAGATGGCTCCTTCTCTCACTACCCGTTGCTTCCTCAGCCTTCCCAGGTGGCAATTTCTAAAGCAGATTTCATCCCTGTTTGTCTCTCTCTCAGTTTCTTTTTTTGCTTCTCTAACTGGCATTGGAACAAGCTATATTTGGTAAGATAAGATGAGGAAATAACTTTATTTTTCACCTACCACAGTTTCAAACCTGCTTGGGAAGGATTTGCCAAGGATGATATTACAAGCAAATCCCATGGCTTTTATGGTGAATTTTGAGTATTAAGATCATCTTGTTTTTAGATATGAAATAGTCCAGTCCAATTTAATGTCAAAACTTCAGTTCCTTGTCCAGTTTAAGGTGTCTTCCGTTCTTTGAGGCTGAAGTTTGACTTAAGGCCCTGTTGACCAGTGTCCCAGTGTACAGAGGCCAGAAGAAAAAGTGGTCAGGGTCTTAATCTTCCATTTTTCACCTTCTTCTACTCCACACTGGACTCCCACTACCATTTTCAGAGTCAGACCGAGAGAGGAATGACAGGCACAAGAAGATCTTTTTAGGTAGCTGGTACCATTTGTAGTTCTTCCTTGATGGTCAAGGGTCTGATGTCAAGGTGGATAAGCAGCTGTTGTTTCTTTCTTGGGACAAGACTCCACTGGTGGCCTCCCTCCTGCCATTCTTACCCCAGAGGATGTTCTCCCGTTCCCCTTTCAGGAATTCCCATCCCTTCAGTCCCTTCTCAGCGATTTACCTCACACCACCTCTGTCTGCTGGGGTGGGCACTCCTCTGGGCCATCCTCTCGAGACAACTTGGACCAGGAGGCTTTCCATGGTGTCCACTCTGCCCACCAGAAGCATTAAGCACCTTGCCCTGTGGCACTCCAGAAGTCCAGGCCACCCCCAAGGCAGCAAGCCTCTCCTTTTGCACTTTTTCTCTGGTCTTTGGGCACTGGGATACTTGAGAGCTCCCCCCACACTCTGTTATCATGCTCTGTTCTGGTGCCACGGCAGCTCTGGGGACCAGAGAGCTCCCTCACTACCTACCTGCAGCTCTATTCCTTAATCTCTAGGTTTCCCTCCTACACCCAGTTTGGGGAAAACAAGTGGACTGTGGGTCACAGGACCAAAGACTGGTTTTAGCTTCCTCTTAGAAAATCCTGAATGGCTGGTCTATACCTTTATACCATTCATTGGAATTTGCTGGGGGAGTGGAGTGGGTTTTCTTTATCATCCATTGTTCACAGTTTGGCACTTTGGCCGAAATCCTGAGAAAACACTAAAAATTCTATCTGATATTTTATTATATTCTATGTAATTATTTTATTTATTTATTTTTGTCAGGAGCTCAGCCTAAGGAGGGAGTGCTAAACTGCCACATATAGGAGCAGCTGATTAAAGCATCAAAGAACCAAAATGAAAGCAACAGTGAAGCCTTAGAGATGACATCTGCAAGAGGCTAAGCCAGAGCAGGTGCTGCCACCCTTAATCCACTCCCCCCATGGAATGGCGTCCTGGTGGAGGGTCGGCTGAATCGGCACTGATGGGGAGGTGGTCTGGTCCTGGAGGGAGCCCTTAACAACAGGTTCTTGCAATTTTATGAATGCTGGTGGAAGAAGAGGGATGCTGAGGGGGAGGGGGAGGAGTAGAAAACTCCTGGGTACTCCGTCAGAGTAGAAAAACTTGTTTTCAGGCTTTTCCCTTTTCTCCCCCCCATGAGGAAGGCGTGGCAGAAGTACCTGAAGACCTTGGATAAAGAGACCTAGGAATGAAGATGCATAGCTAGGAAAGCAAATATACAGAGTATGGCCAGAGCAGCCAGAGTCCTTGACTATGTCTCCTTTCAGAGGCTGCCCGGTGGTGTTGGCTGTACCCAGGCAGGTGTGGGGAGGACAGCTTTCCTCCATGAGGCCTGCCAGGTAGGGCTGTTGTAATTGCCTGTGGTTGGTTCTGAAAAACTACAGACACTTTTTTAGCCAGGAGCCAGACTCCTCAATTTTATTTATATAGTTATTATCTTTTTTCTCTAGAACGATGCTGGTTTCCCTAGTGCAAAACACAGTGCCTGGCACACGGTAGGTATTGATAAGTGCCGGATGAGTGAGTGGAGGAATGAAGGGTCTGTGGCCTACAGAGAGAAGACCCCTGGTGGCCTTCTGGGAGTGACACCTGTCAAAGTCACATTGCCTCACCGGGCAGCCCATTCTTAACCTCCAAGAGTCATTGATTATTATTAGAGGAAAGGAAGATGGCAGTGATGGGGGTCGGCGGGGGGGGGGGGGGGGCTTCAAAGGTGGGACATGGCTTGAGTTACTGGGTCTGTTATGGATGGGATTTGGAGAGGGGGAACTCGGAAAACGCCATTTGGCTCATAAACTTGACGTCAGACTCGCCCACACTTACTAGAGCCATCTGTCTCGATATCTCCCACTTCCCCAGCGGAACACTTAGAGCATGCAAATATCTGCTGGCAGCACACTGCTCCCCACCAGCACCAAACAGGGAGGGAAGCGGGAGGGTGGTATTTCGGGACCCAAATCCTGAATCTCATTTAGTCCACTCCTTTTTCTGGCGTGGACATTTCATTTCCTTGGGCTGTAGATCAGTGCTTGTATATTTTTTTCCCCCTTTAAATCATTTTTACTCTCTTTCATCCTCTGTCACTGCTTCATGCTTCTACTGGATTTTAAGCTTGTGTTTATTGAATGGGGATGAGCATATATTTGGGTTTGTACAAATGCACAAAGAAAGGAGATTTGCAAATGCGTGACAGTCATCATTGTGTTCTAGGAAACTTTGATCCACACAACCTATGAACTCTAGCCCTCCTGTCCTTGACTGTGGGGGTGGTTAGTGCTCCTTGTTTCTTAAGCATTTAGCCATTTGAAAAGAAATCAAGTAAAGCCACAGAATTATAGAATCCTGGCTGCAAAGAACCTTTAAAGTCTACCACATGTTAAAGGCAAAATTTATCTCTTGGGTAGAAAGGATGATGCCTTTGTGGGCCTTTCAGTTGAAGAAGGCAAGCCCCCTCCTACAGCTCCCCCCACCCCACCCCACCCCCACCCTAAGCAGGCACTGGATGGCTAAGGATGAGGTCAGTAGACACGGGAACATACTTGTATAGTAAAATAAGACAGCATTTTGATTATCCAATTGCAGACAAGACAAGAAGTTGTCAGGAACCCAAGAAACTCGTGCAGGGGCAGGGAGAAGCCTGAGTGACTCTGTAGACTGCCGAACCACAGGGAGGAGCCCCAAAGTCAGGAGGCATTCTCTGTGGCAGGGAAAGGAAAATTTATTTCTAGGGTTTAGTGCCTGATTTATAATTTGAAGTTATTTTCTGCTCTATAAAATGCAGAGCAGAGTTCTGTGAGCCAGAGGGTCCAGGGGGTGCAGGCGACGATTCAGGCTTTAGGGTGAAGAGACTCAGAGGCAGATGCGAATGGAGAAGAAAACCACGGTGATGCTTCATCTTTAGGAGGAAGGTGGCATTCAAAGGAGTAAGACGAACCTGATTTTGAGTTCACCTTACCTGTGAAGTCCATCTTCAAAACACCCATACACTTGATGAGATGCTTTCTTGATTGTCATCCAAATCATTGATACAGAGCAGCAACAGGCCTGAAGAGGCTGGTGTTGCCTGGGGTTACGACATCAAAGGCAGCCTTGGGAGACCTCCAGCCATATGCCAATCAGAACTCTTAGGGTCTTGGCAATCACCTAGCTACAAACTGCCTGAGCTGTGCCTTCACCAGGCCACACTTGTCCAGTTTCCCCAGAGGGACATTTTGATGTCTTTTTTCAGTTGTATCTGGAAGCCAGAAAGTCCAGGTCTGATGAGTTTCCTCTACTTTCTTAATTAGGAACCTCATTTGAAATGAAATAGATCAATCAGATATGACCGATTTCTCGTCAACATGTTACGTCCCTTTGGCTGTATTTGGTGTTCTAAATGATCACAAACCTGATATCTAATAGACTTCTCATCTGTCAGGGCTGGAAGTGAGTGCGATGATGGATTGTCTAATCCCACAGCCTCATTTTGTAGAATGCCCTGAACTTTGACTTGGCTAAGGTCACACAGCTGGTAAAAAGTAGGGGATTGAACTGAGTTTGTAATAAACATGTTCTTCCCCAGTTTTCTACTACCTGCTTTTTTGAGGGAGAAGATACGCATGTACTTTGCAGCTCAACTGAAATCTTTTTATTTTAGCTTTTGAAATGTGCATGTGCTGTTAAACCAATTGGAGAGTAAATTTGTCTAAGGACAGGTACTTCTACTGTTCATACTAGAGGCTGGGGGTGCTGCTGACCATCCCATAATGCACAGGGCTGAGCCCCAAAGCAAAGAGTTATCCAGCCCCAAACTCCTCGAAGAACAGGTCTCTTATCATTTGTATCATGTTCCTTCTTTGTGAGCCTGTACTAGAGAACTTTGAAGAGAACATTCAGTTCTATGTATCTATATTCAACTGAAATTATTTAAGATTTTGCTTCCAACTGATTATAATTCTTCAGATCTACAGTGATGAAATAAGTCATTTTAGACACGCTGTTTGGGCTGAGAACTAGAAAAGCAAACAAATACCTGTAAAAAGGTCCTGGAGGAACTCTCAGGGAGGGAGAAAGTGTGGGTCCAGGGTTTGTGAGAGGAGGGCCAGGAGAGGTAAGAGACCTGTTGAGAGCAGCTTTCTTCCTCATCCCAGAGAGGCAACAAACGGGCAGAGAAGTGCGTGGACTTTGAAAGTCTCAGGGGCTGGGACTTTTGGTGGGGATCCTGTAGGGTTACATCCTAGGACAATGGCTCTCAATGGGGGCACTTTTGCTCCTTCAGGGGGCATTAGACTATGTTTGGAGACGTTTTTGGTTGTCACGACTGAAAGAATGCTACTTGCTTCTAGTGGGTAGAATCCCACAACAAAGAAAGACCTGGTCTAAAATAGTGCTGAGGTGGGGAAGCCCCAGGAAGAAGCCCTTGCTAGAAGTAAAGAAGAACTAGAAACAAACCAGTCCTCATAAAGACTGAAGACTGAGCACAGCTGGACCTCTGAGAATCTCTCGTTGGATTTTCAGCCTAGGTTCCTGATGGAAGCCAACATGAATCCTCCCTGGAGGAGGACAACGCTACCCAGAGCTTCAAATACACACCAATAACTGAACATAAGGTGTGTGTGTGGGGGTGGGGGGGACAGGAGCCAAGGTAAAAGGGGTTTACGTTCCTGGTATTGTCCACTGGTGACATGTTCATTTAGTTAGGCTTCAACAAGTTAAGGATGTGTGCAGTAGTCTTTAGAGTAACCCCTGAAAGAATGGTGCTATGTATGCTGGAAATTTTATGCATATGATATAGATTATAAATTATGTATACAAATTAGATATATTTAAAAGATATATTATAAATCATGTATGTAAAAATACATTTAATAAAGAAGGAAATTGAGTACTTACAATATCCAAAAAAGAGGCAGGAATTCAAAAGAAATAGAAAAAAAGTAACAATAGGTAGGATCAAGCCCAACTGTATCAGTAGTATATTAAGTAATATCTACTATTCCCAGTAGAATGTAAAGATAATCAAAAGGAGTAAAGGAAATAAAAGACTGTGATGTTTTTCAAGCTTCCTGACTCTGAACAGCAAATTGTCATGGAAGAATAATATTTATAATGGCTAACATCATACGGAGTAATTTCTGTTTAAATGCTTTACATGTCATCTAACCCTTGGGGTTGGTTCTATTATTTTCATCTTTTTATAGTAGAGGAAACCGTGGCACATTTGCTCAGTGTCACATGGCCAGTATGTGGCAGAATGAGGATTTAAATCAGGCTCTCTGGACTCATGTTCTTATCAACGCTGCTAAATCAATTGAGATGTTAGTTAGGACTATCCTGTATTTTATGGCATTTCTGGGAGAGTTTCAACTGATGGTATTTTGTCCCATAAGTAATTAAATGGTATTTTTCATAACATATTACCTTATTATTTTGTTCAGATAATATGACACCTCTCACCATCTCTATTTTTTTTTAAACACAGTAATATTGCATGTATTTTTCTCAGAAGTCTACAGGCCACCTGGGTTGTCCTGCTGCTATGGGAGGGACCTAGTTGATCTTGGCTGGACTCACTCCTTGGATCTGCAGTCACAGGAAGTTTAGCCAGGGGTTGTTTGGTCTAGCATGGCGTCAGGATATGTCTTGTCTGATTCATGTAGTTCTCCAATCGAACAGACAACCCTAGATGTGTTCTTGTAGAGCAGACTGGGATTCAAGAGAGTTGAGTAGAAGCACCCAAGGCCTTGGGGCCCAGGCTCAGAATGGGCACATATTAATTTGTTTTTTTAAATGTGTATTTATTTATTTTGAGAGACAGATAGAGCATGAGTGGGTGGAGGGACAAAGAGAGAGAGAGAGGGAGAGAGAGAAACCCAAGCAGGCTCCACATTGTCAGCACAGAGCCTGACACAGGGTTCAGACTCACCAACATGAGGTCATGACCTGAGCCCAAATCAGGAGTTGGACACTTAACTGACTGAGCCACCCAGATGTCCCCATCTTCATTTCTGCATTTATTGGCCTTATCTCAAGGCCAGCCTAATTCAAGCATGGGGAAATAGACTCTCTCTCCTTAGAGGAGGTGCTAAAATGTCACATTGCCAGTGGCATGCTTACATGGAGGTGTGAAAAATCAAGGCCTTTAGGACAACCAATTTACTGTATCAGCGTCCTGGCATAAGAGACTGGTTCTGTGACTAAATTAAAGGAACTTGGTGAACAAGGATGTGGTATCCTGGGAGGATAGCAATGCTCGCTAAGTGATAGCAGGGCAGTTGGCAGATTTTTCCTTGTATCCTGGTTCCTATGCTCTTTTTAGCCACATTTTCACAGGGGGTTCTTTGGTTGCAAACAGCAGAAATGGATTCTTCTTGCTTGAAGCAAAAAGTAAATTTGCTGAAAGGGCACGGGGTCATGCCCTTCTAGTCCTAGCATTGACTAGAAGTTTGGAGAAGGGGGTTGAGGTATAGAAGTGGCAAGAACAACAGAAAAAGTCTTATTTGGAAATTGCACTGTGATGCGTGAGTTTCAACCTTTTTCATTTCCCCCCCCCCCCCCCCACTTTAGTCAAGGTTCAAATTTCAGCAAGGCAGCATCTGATTGGCCTAACTTGGGTCAGATTCCCTCCTCATGGTTAGGGGCACACAGGACATTCCAAGTGACATTCCCACCAGGTATAGTCAGTGGAAAAGTAATACCCAAAAGATATGGGCACAGTTATCAAAGGAAGGCAAAACAGATGTTCGGCAGCCAAAAATAGAATCCATCTACTACATCCTTTTAAAAAGAATTGCAAGTAGCTGTACTCTGATAGTTTTTCAGGAAAGAAATTTAAAAATGGAAGAGTACGTATGTAGGGACAAAAGGACTGGGAAGAATTATAAAAAGATATAAATAATTTTCTGTGAGTTGTGGGACTAGGGTTAGTTCCTCTTTTGTTTTTTGTTCCAGTACAGTGTGTATTTATTACTTAATTTTTTTAAAGTTTATTTATTTATTTTGAGAGAGGAAAGCACACGGGAGGGGCAGAGAGAGAGGGAGAGGGAAAGAGAGGGAAAATCCCAGGCAGACTCCACACTGTCATAGTGTGGAGCCTGACGTGGGGCTTAAACTCACAAACTGAAATCATGACCTGAGCCGAAATCAAAAGTCAGTCGCTTAACTGACTGAGCCACCCAGGCACCCCTTATTACTTTTTAAATAAAAAAGAAACTTCATTTTTTGAGATAAATGGAATGAAGAAGGGGAGTCCCTTTTGATGGTCTGAGGACACAATCACTAGCTACTCTATATTCATAATAGGACCATACGTCTCACATAAAATGCAACAACCAACTTATATTAAACTCTAAACAGAAACAAAAAGACAAAAACGAAACAAAACAAAACACCCAAAAAGTTCAACACCAAAAGAGCACCCAATTTGGAAAAGACTTTGCGTGTGGGTTGGGTACAGAAGGAAGAGATTTCCCTCCATTTTCTGCCTGAGCAGTCCTTTTGCACTTTGATATTTGTTTTGCCAATAAGGTGTTTCATTATTCCTCCTACCCAAAAGCCGGTGCTGTTAGGACATGCTGTTGAAGCCTCTGGTTTGCCCAGACGCGTC
Source organism: Acinonyx jubatus (assembly GCF_027475565.1). Lineage (NCBI taxonomy): Eukaryota > Metazoa > Chordata > Mammalia > Carnivora > Felidae > Acinonyx > Acinonyx jubatus. The sequence goes on from NC_069382.1 coordinate 188,445,904, forward strand.
TCAGTGAATGCGACCTCTGGGGAGACAGGATCCTTTCTCAGGGTTGGAAAGAGAACAAAAAAGTACAGCCTTTGCCCTGCGGGGATGTTAGAACACACTCTTTCCTAATCAGAGGGGCACTCACCTCGGTGCTGTGTTGGGGAGAATCATCATCTAATTCCAAGCCTAAGGCTGGGTCATCAGACACACTGTCTTCTCCCGGCCCGTCTTCTAGCTTCTTGCACCAGTTTTCGTGATCCAATTTCTCTGCTCCTTCAGACAGGCTGAGAAGGAAGTTATGAGCTCTCTCCATCATTTGCCACTCTCCCAGGCCCTTCCTCCTTGGCTGTTTTCCCATTTGGGGTCTTTTTTCTCTTCTTCTCACTGTTTCTCCTCCTCTCCCCACAACCTCTGTATCTCTGGGGGGGGAGTCCTGTCTGTGCCTCTGGGCCTTTCTCTTTCTATTTAGTTCTCAGAACCCATTCTGGGATTCTATTTTAGTCCATCCATCCATCCAACTGATCAGGGTTGAAACCAGAAGTGCAATCAGTCCAAGCCGCTGGAGGCACCGGCTGCGGTTCTGCCCCATGTTGCCTTGTTTGTGGGCTATTTTCTGTTTCCCATCATGCTCTAGGAGAACTGCCTGTCAGCGCGGGGTTGTGCTTTTTTCTCCTCCTGCCAGTGGGCCCTGCCTCTGAAACCCAGATTAGAAAAGATGGGACATTAAAAAAAAAAAAAAAGGATTCTGCCCGATCTTGGCATTTTCTTTTTCAATAGCAGATTTCTTATGCTTTGATAATTCCAGAGTGAGAACACAAATTGGTAAGTGGGCTGTGGGGGGAGGGTTCTAGTCAGAGATAAAGTTTTCTCCTTTGGGCCTCTTCCTGTGCTCTGAATCCCGTTCCTGGCTTTTTTCACTTAGTACTCATATGGTGCATGTATACACCACCTTCTACCTCCAGCCAGGGGGGTCCTGGAGGCCAGGGACTCTGTCTCCCAGGCTTTTATGCCCAGTAGGTGATCAGCCCCAATATGGATTAAAGACATTTTTCTCCTCCTAGAGATTTGTCTTCAAGCCCAGCCACCCATTGAATATGTCCTGATATCCTGGGTGGTTGCAACTGAGTCCAGCTGAGAAGACAATGATGGGGGGGCAGGGAGGGAAGAAGAGGTGCAGGCTAGAAGGAGGAGAGCAATGCAGGGCTCCAGAGGTCAGGGCCTGAGTTAACGCTGCTGAAGCAGAAAGAGTAAAAGAGCCCATTGGTCCTCTCATCTCAGAGGACCTGATCCAATCCTTCAAATCTCACCACATTCAGGGATAATGAAAAGGAAATAATACTATTAATAGTCGCTCATAATTGATGCTAATACCACCATGCAGGGCCTGTTCTAAAGGCTTTACATTTACTTCTTTTTGTCCTCATCACAATCCTAAAATGTATGTTCTGTTCTTGCCATCTCCACTGTACACGAGGCAACAGAGACTGAGAAGTTTGCCCGCGGTCACATGGTTGGCGCATGTAGGATGGAAATCATGAGTCCAGGCAGGTGCTCCAGAGCTCAGTCTTGGTAACCATCAAACCTCTAGTGATTCCCAAGTGTTCATCTCCAGAACCGGCTTGTCTCCTGAGGGTCCACTGACTGCAGCCTTCCTGGGATGACTGTAGACCTGGACACTTGGTCCTATCTCTGTGCTCCCTATGGTCATCTAGAACTGCCCAGGGAGGAAATTGAAGAAGGGTCTGGTGAGCCCGCAGGAGGGAAAGAAGGAATGGGGAGGCCCCACACATGAGCCTATTTCTTCTCCTTCCCACCTCCCCCAACAGCACTTCATTCCAAACAACCTGGGACCCAAAGACCCTATGAATTTCCTTGTGCTTCTGTCTCCTGTGCTCTCACTTCCTCTGTTACCATGACTTGTTCCTCAATCTCAATTAGGCTCCACACTCAGCATGGAGCCCAACGCGGGGCTTGAACTCACCACCCTGAGATCATGACCTCAGCCGAAATCAAGAGTCGGATGCTCAACTGACTGAGCCACCCAGGTACCCTGCTCCTCTGGCTTCTTAATGCTGTTCATGTCCTCCTCCAGCAGGGACGACCACTGCCCAAATTTCTGGTCCCTTCCTCACTTTCTGGGCCCACTGAGGCAGTGTCCTTTGGGTGTCTCCATCAACTAGAGCAGTATCTAACCCACGCTGGATAAAACACAGACTGCTGGGCCCCTGCCCAGATTCTGACTCACTGGGCCTGGAGCAGGGACTGGGAACGTGCCTGATGCCACGTCACAGTGCCTACGTCACTTACCTCACTTCATCTCATCACATGGGCATTTGTTATCTCAAATCATCAGCATCAGCATCATCGGAGTGGTGAGTAAGGTACAATGTGGTATTTTGAGGGAGACAGAGACCTCATTCATCTAAGTTATGTTACAGTATATTGTTATAATTGTTCTATTTATTATTGGTTATTGTTATTCATCTCTTACTGTTCCTTATTATAAATTAAGCATTACCATAGGTGTGTATGCATAGGAAAAAACATAGTATGCATAGAATTTGGTACTATTCGCGATTTCAAGCATCCCTGGGGATCCTGGAACGTGTCCCCTTCAGACTAGTGGGGGACAGCTGTATGTGGTAGCATTGTTATTGTAGGGTCAGCACTGATGTCTGCAGGGGTCCTCTTGGGGGCAAGGTCTGACTTTTCTTTAGGTTACAGCCTCGAGAGCCTGTGCAGGGCCTGGCTGCTGCGAGTCCCTCCCACAAACAGAGCTTGCTCCTTGGTCTCACCCTCCCTCTTGCCAGGCTGGGCCAGCCTCTCTCTTTCCCTCTGGATCTAGCTTCTTTAGAAGTGCATGGGGCCATCTGAGACATGAAACACCAGTGTCATACTGGGCAGCTTCTTTCATGGACTCCCACTAACAATGCTGTTGATCCAACAGTAATCTTGGCTAGACAGGATCTGTGTCTCTCGTCCCTGCAGCTTGTGTCCCGGTGCCTTCTAGGGGGACACTTCCTGCTAGTTGCCCAAATAATTATTACTGTCACTGTCTGTGTGCTTTTTTTCCTGCCAAACCAGTAGGAGAAGGGAGTGCAGAACTGTGAGAAAGAACTCACGGTGCATTCAAAGAAACTGCAGTTGCAGAATTGTTTCCTGACTTGCTCTTATCTGAATATTCAGGTAAATATTCCACACTTTTGAATGGAATTCAAATTTCCTAAGAAGCCTGCATGTGGTCACTGATTAAATCCCCCACCCCCACTGTAAGCCAGTGGACAAGTCCTTGGGTGTCCCCTGAGGCTCCTGCTCCCTCTTCCATGGAATAAGAACTTTAGAGTACATGAACTCTGAGGATTTGTCCTTAGAAGTCCTGAATCCTGTCATTATGGGAATTTTGGCTGTTCCTAATTAACCTTGACCTTGTTCTGTCTGTAGCCTCAGGCTAAGCCTGCCTGCAAGAGAGCTGAAAAAACCTCAGGATACATTACTGCTGGGTAAGAGGGAGAGGAGTCAGCTCTTAGGAAAATCAATTTGGATTCAGCAAATATTTGTTGAGCTTCCTACTCTTATGCCATTTCCTGTGCTAGATTTACCTGCAGATACACAGAGTCTTCAGGAAGGCCTGTCGTGCATCAAGATGGCCCTGTAAATAAGTAAATAAGTAAAGCGACCAGATAGACAACTAGACTCCATTTGTCCACGTGACCATCTGTAACCAGTTGCTTTCTTTGCTGTATTTAAATTGAATTTGCATGTTTGATTTAGTTTCTTGAGCCTTTGGTTTCCTCTGATCTCGCAATTTAAACATTTGCTTTTAGATTGAAGACATTTCACAAGATGGTCTCTTATTTAAGTATCTTGATATGACCTAGGGAAGAGGCCCAAATAACAGAAAATCCAGACTCTACCCGCAGAGCCTCAGCTCAAGTCCATTGTAAAGCCAGTTGTATGCAGGACTTTCTGCAGCACAGTAGGGCTCCCTGGGGAAGAAAGGAGATCCTGTAGTCTTTGATGAATCATTGCTGGGCAGAAGGTCAATGCTCTGTAAAGTCTGTTGAATTTAGGGTCTTTCTTTCCCACCCAGAGCATCTCTTGGAGAATATAACACTGAGGGGTGAGGTGTTCCCCCACCTCACTTCTCAGAGCACCAGGTTCCTCCCTCTCTCCCTCCCCATCCTATACAGCAGACTTGCTGTCCTTCCCACTGTGGGTTTGGTGGGGCAACTGCCCTTGTTATCGGCCCTCTGTTTTGTGTGCCAAGCACCTGTTCAATGTCTCTAGCTTTTAAAACATAGACAATTAGGGCTTGAAGAAAGATCATAAACTTGGAATTCTTGATTGCGACTTTTGGATTCTGATGGTAGTCAACCATAGGAATTTAGGAGTGAATTGTTTAGTAGTATTTAACCTTGACAGAGGATAGCTGTTTGGGCTGTTATTTAATGTTATTAATATGGCCCCAATTCAACAGAGGAGCCTCTTTTCCCAACCTTATCTTATTATCACTCTCAATGTCCTCTAGGGAGGGTAAACGGAAAAGTGGGCTTATAATGAACATGATGTTTTATATTACAGTTCATGGTACATAGTAGGCACTTAACAAATGTTAGTTCTCTTGTCTAGCCAAAATGGCATTATCCTGAAATACGGTCTTTCTATAGAGTTTCTGAAACCGAGGTTCCAACCTTTGTTCATGAGTGTGGATGAAAAAGAACAGCACTATTATTTTCACTTATTGCTAACTGAAATTCGGGATGTCTTTTGGTGATGAATGTGAATAACAAACCATAGTAGTATCAGCTTTCATATTCTACTACAGTTGTGGAAGATATGCTGAAATATCATTTGTGCTTATTTATTATTATTATACTATTTATTATGACTTATTTATTATTAGGCCCACCACTTGCTATTTCAGGCATCAATAAGGAAGCACACATATCACTTAGTCTCGAATTTGTGTGCTTTAACATTTTGTTAGCTTTATTTCAATATAATTTGTTTCTTTTGTAAGCATATGCATTTATTTTGTATACTCAGAACTTTATTCTGAGAAGGGCTCCATAGGACTCACCAGATGGCCTTAATCTTGGCACAAAGATCAAGGACTTGTTTCCTTACGATATTCTCTTGGTCTTTATATGGCTTATATGTTTCTTGTTCCATCCCTTCCTCTTTAATGTTGCTTAGGATACTTAAATACCTCCTTCTTTTTCCTGATTACCCCCACCTTCTCTTTCTTGGTGGAAATAATACATGCACTTTAAAGTTTCAGGGAATAGAGAAAAATGACCATTACCTAATTATATTCACTGTCAACATCTTGGTAAATTCTGAGAAATATTTATTTTTTTAACGTATTTGTAATTAAATGGTTAATCCCAATTTTGCAATATGCGTCATCTATTTAAAAAAAAAAACTAGTGAAATACCCTGTGTCATTTTAGTTTGTGCTTGCCCCCTACACCCCCGCCCTGTTAACAAGGTTAAGGATTATATTGTTGCTTATTTTTTCTGAGTTATAGATGACTCTTCTTTGCTTTTTGAAAGTAGGTAGGTATGCTGTCCTCGGAATGTATTTGGCCTCCTTTGGATCAATCTATTCTTGGTTTATATGTGTTTTTGGATCTTGCATATTTAACACCACTTTTAGTAATGTCTTCATCATTCTAATAGGATAGACTTTGGGAGAATTATAATGGGAAATTTAAATCCCTAACAGTTTAATTGGTGGAGTCAATAGTTTTTAAAATATGCCATCTGATGCCTTCTCTCAGATAACCAGGCTCCAGGGTTCTGATATTGTGGGAATTTATATCAGCCATTGGGGGGATATGAGGCATCTCCCTCCTGAAGCTGCACTATACAGAGCTTAGGGATAGAGGTGAAAGACAGCATTTGAGGGAGATGGCAAATCAAAACCAGATAAACTGCTGGCATGAAAGGCCAGTCCCCAAGAAGCTAGGCCAAGAGGGGGTAAGGGTGGAAAACTCACATACTTTTGAACCCAAAGACTTTTGCTTAAATCCATTCACTCACATAGTGACCCTGAGAGAGCCAAAGATTATGGAGCTCAGTTTTTCCATCTGTAAAAATAGAGCAATGTTAACACCCATATTTCAGAGCTGGTTGTGTGGATCAAATGGAATAGTATACATACTAGTAATGTGTTGGTGTTATTTTATGACTATTCCTGGTTGATATACCAAAAAAATGTGATGGTATTTGGATGAGATATTACAGACTATTCAAATAACTCCCCTTTCCATGAAGACTTTCAAATCCCCCCAGTGGTTAGTTGTTCCTTGTCTTTGTCCTCAAACTACTTTGTTCATGTCACTGTAGTAGTACTTGCCCCTGTATTGTCATATCTGATCCGTGTCTTTCTCTCCCTCCACCAGACTCTGAGGATAGACATCTGTGTCATTTATTATTCTGACCTTAGCACCTAGCACAGTACCTGGCACATAAAGGTCCTCAATAAGTCCATGAGTATGGGCACCTGGTGGCTCAGTCAGTTGAGCATCTGACTCTTGATTTCAGTTCAGGTCGTGATCCCAGAGTCATGGGTTTGAGCCCCACATCGGACCCCACACTGAGTGTGGAATCTGCTTAAGATTCTCTCTCTCTCTCTCTCTCTCTCTCTCTCTCCTTCTGCTCCTCTCCCCTGCTCTCACCCTCTCTCTCTCTCTCTCTCTCTAAAAAAATAAGCCAATGAGTGAAGAGACATCAGTGTATAAACTGGCAGAAGAGAGAAGTTGTACACAGATGCCTATCCAGGAAAGTGGAGGATACTTAGGGAGACCGATTGCATAACAGGGCTGCACAAAGAGAGACTGGTTAGTGTTGTAGGAAGAGTTCAGAGAAGACTTCTTGGGGAAGGCAGGTTTTGGGCTAAAACATGAATGTCATTTGCATATCAACTGTGCTATAACAGATAGATATATAGATATAATTTGTATATATTTTCATAAGAGCCTCAAAATGCATCTAAATTCAATGTGCATGAAATTCAACATGTGTGCCTTTGCCTGGTTAAGTGAGTCCCAAGGGAGCACTGTTAGGATTACTATATGGTATTAAGAGAAAACACACATTCTGGAAGTTCCTTGTTGCTTTACACATCCAATGATTTGAAAACCCAGCTCTACACATTTGATGTGGAAAACAAAGAAACAAGCCCGAAATCTGTTAATTGGGATAATGGCTAACCTGCTGTAACAAAGATACCCTCAATACCATGACTTAAGGAAGAGGAGTTTATTGTACTCTCATGAAACATCCCTGAGGTGAATAGTAAGGGTTGATGTGCTGCTCTACTTCATGTGGCCATTCATGGACCCAGTTTCCTTTCTTTCATGTTATTGGTGTGCATTCCTTAAGGCTTTGTCCTCATTTGCATGGTCCCCCTGTGATGCTGTTCATGGTAAAGGAATTAGAAACTCTCTAGGACCAGTGACTTGGCGATGGTGCAGAAGGTCCACATGTCACTGCCATTCACATCCCATTGGTCTAAACTTAGTCGTGCACTTAGCATGCATAGCTAGCTGTAAGGAGGTCTGGGAAATGTGGGCATAACCTAGAAATGCCCATGCTTAAATTTTATTCCTATGGAAGAAGGAATACATGGATTCTGGTGGATAGCCACTAGTGTTTGCCAAAGGAGAACTACAAACAAAATGATCAGCCCTTTATGAGCATATACAGGGAATTTGGGCAAACATTTAGATCAGGCCTAAGCAATACAAATATTCTAAACCATCCAGAATCCACAGGGGGGTAGATGTTCTGATGGCTTCTCTAGTCCAATTCTAGATGGGGGATTTAGTTGGAGTCTCTCAGGACACACCCAGAACTTCTTCCTTTCCCTCTCTTCCCACACGAGCCTTTGCCCGTTTTCATCCATTACTCTTTTCTTAAATCTGCCTGCTTCCAGTGTTTTACCTTAAACTTGTGTCATTCCCTGCTCCACATGGTCCCACTGCTGGGAAGGGGCATGGGGCAGACTGAGGATTTCACATGTTGCCATTAAAAGGAAGGGAAAAGGTAGAGAAGTCCTCACCAAGGTCTGGCTTCAAGACCTTAAAGACATTTAACCTCTTACACTTTAAGGGTCGACTTCTGGTAGGTGATACTCTCAAAGAGTCTGTGAGTCTTTCTCCTCTCTGAGTTCAAGGCACAGTCCTTTCTTGTAGGCAGTAGCAGAGAGCAGGTGATGGAAAGAGGAGAGAAATGCCCACTCTACCACAATGGAAAGAACTGATGAGTGAATGACTGAGTGAGTGGATGAACAAATGGGATTCCTGCCTTGCCTCTGATTCCTCATTGTGTAGGGATATAGCAGGATGCAAGTGAGAGGTGGTCCCCTCTCCCATGGGGGTTCAGTCTGGAGGTGAAGAGAGCCCTGAATGAGTCATTCAGAGTGTCCTGAATTTTACAAGGGGATTTGACACCCATAATTGGGTGACCTTGGTTGGCATATAAGGTAAGGACAGACTCATCCTCAAGGCGAGATTCAGGCTAAGATTTAAATGGCCTGAAAGAGTTAACCAGATGAGGAATGAGTGAGTGAGTGAGTGGGGTGGAGGATGGGCAGGAGAGAAGAACATTCCAGGAACAGAGAAAAATATCATGAGAACCCTGAGGCAAGGGTGAGTGTGGCCCCTTAATGGAACCAAGAGACATTCACTCTGGCTGGAGAGCAGGAAATGATGGGGTGAGGGCACCCTGGCTGTGTAATTCTCTCCAAGGAGTTTGAACTGATTCTGAGGGCAAGAGGAAACGACTGGAGAATTTTAAGTAGGCAAGTGATATGAATAGATTTGCACTTTAAAAGAAATCCATCTGGAATCCGAGTGGAGAATAAATTGGTGGAGGGAAGGGAGAAGGGCAAAGCAGAAGGCCATTGCCACGAATCAGAATGAGAGGGTGACCAGGAAAGATGGTGGAGAGATTGGAGGGAGGGAGGTTCAAGAGTCTTTGGGTTCTAGCCAGAGGATGCATTGGAAACCAGGGAGAGGACAGAGGATTTGCCCCGGGGAATCTCGTTCATGGGCAGGGGAGCCCTAAGACCCTAAGCTTTAACTGCACTGTCCCTGTCAACCAGTGGCTGGTGAGAACAAGTCTTCTGACCAAGTGGCAATGGGTGGTTATTGATGAGGAAACTGAGGCTGTGAACGGCTACCTAATTAGCCTAACATCAAATAGGCAGAAGTGGTTGATCGGGACTCAAACCCACACAGGTGGACTCACAAAGCCCACGTCCTTCTCCATTGTAGCTGCGTCTGGGGAGAAACCCCAGTGCTGCTCTGCCTCTGAGTCTGCTTTCTCTGCACACATCCTGTCTTGCACCATGAATATTAACTCCTGCCATGTGTTATACTCAACAACATTGTGGCTCCTTCTGAGTTATAGAGCACAGTACTCTCTTACAGCTTTAGTCTCCTAAGGTAGCAGAAAAAGAGTGATGGAAAGAGGAGAGATGTGACCACTTCACCAAAATTGAAACTGCGGCCATCCTGGGGTTTGGGAGTGGAGAAAGAAATTAGAAATAGAGGGAATGTAACAAAAGAGCTAAGAGTGGGAGAAATCTCACCCTGAGTCTAGAGAACCATGATCTTTCTCATTTCCTCATCTTCCCCATGATCCAACCACATGGCAGCATAGAGAGTGCAGGGCTTTGGATTCAGGCAGTCTGGGATATGAGTCTGTTTTACTTATTAGTGGCTCTGAGGTTTTCAGCCATTTGTATCAACTTACAGAGCTTCAATTTCTTTATCTGGACAATGGGGATAATAACATTCATATTAAGGGTTCTGAGGTAGATTGAAAAAGAACATGCATGGAGAATGGCTGATTCAGGCATCTGGTGCATGGTTAGTACTGAAAACACTAAGTTCCCTCATTCCTGGGTGACCGTTTAACTTATCATCCAATGGGGACCCTTGTGAGGAAAAAAGGGGATGCTATAATAATTTCACTAGGACAATAGACAAAAACGGAACTGTCCCAGCAAACTGGGAAATATGGGCAGCTTGTTCACATCCAACTCTGTCACCAGGAGCCATAAAATCACTGCTATACCAATTCTTCCTGGGTCCAGATTTCTGCTCTGGGGTTGCTGGAACTCTTCATTCCTTCAGATCATTCATTCATACATTCAGCAAAATAATGCTGAGTGAAAAGGAGGCAGTAGCCAACAAGATCCACTGCACGATACATCTCTTGCAGGAGCTCAGAGTTTCATGGAGGAGCCAGGCAGTGACACCACACTATGATCATTGCAAGCTTATGTGTGATGGCAGTGTGTCTGGAGGTGGGGCATGGATGCATGGAATTCAGTCTTGGAAGAGTCCCTTGAGACTTAGTGCATTTCTTTCATTTTACAATTAAAGATACCAAGGCCCAGAGAGGTAAACTGACTTGATTAAAATCACCCAGCTAATTAGTATCCACATGGCTGACTAGAGCCCACAAGGTTTATTTTAATGCATGACACCCAGGATATTGGTGACACAACAGCTCTGGCCAGCCAGACATCTTCTCTGGGCTCTGCCCAGCATCTGTCCTATCTTATCCCCCATTGGGCTCATCTCTGGACCATTTCTTCTCTGCTCACTCCCTCTCTTCCTTTTCTCTCTTCTAGGTATTCAGTTAGATATTGTGGGAGATGCAGACGTGAAAGAATGAGGTTGTAGCCTTTTGGGAGATGAATGAATGAAAAGTAAATGAAAAAATTGTTCACTGGAGATAAAAGTGATGTGCACTGGTAATTTAAGATGATTAATTCTGGTGGTGGGATTGGAGAAAGCTTCTTTTGAAAGGTGGCATTGACACTGAGTTGGACATTTATTAGGAACTTTTTCCATAGGTAGAGAGATGGGAAAGGCAGACTGAGAACAATGTGATCAGGAGCATGAAAATGGAAACACATTTCCTATTTATGTGACTGTTGATAGGGGCCCAGGAAGACATTAAGTTTGAGGAACAATGAGGTAAATAGGTCATAAGGAATCTGAAACGCCTTTTGAAGTTTTTTTTTGAAATGACAATAACAAGTAACACCACCACCACCACCAATAATAATTCAGTGACTGCCAAAGGCAGCCATGCTCGTGACTGTATTTAGATGTATACCTCATGGCAAATACTTGCGTTGTATGTTGTAGCCCCATTGTACAGATGAGGAAATATAAGCTCACAGAAGCTCCCTGTTCCTCTGAGTTCATGGGGTTGGTAAATGACAAACAGATGAGCTATTTGAATGCAGGCCCCGTTGGAATAGGCAGAGGCCTCAGAGATATGTGGAGTGAGGTGTGGGGATGGGCTTTGCCACCAAAGTGACCTGGGTTTCAATCTTGCTGATGCCACTTCCCAACCATGTGGCCTTGGCTGTGTCACCTTACCTCTCTCAGCCTCACCTTTCCCATCTCGTAGGCAGGCATAATTATAGTGTGCATTCCAGGAGTGATACTAAAAGTATATAGGAACTGGTTGGCATGAATGGCACTGGCCCATCAGGATGGATACAATTCATATATGAGCACCAGCTCCGCCCACTTCATCAGGCTGTTGTGAAAATTAAGTGATTTTAAATCATTGGGAACAGTACTTAGCACATTGTGAGCACTCAAATCTTGGCAAGTTAGAGAGCTTAGGGTAGAAAGAGCAGAGTTTGGAAAGGAGAGGTCAGACAGGGAGACACTGTGGAGTGGATTCTGAAGGACCCGCACTGGGACATATCTCTATACAGGAACAAGAGGTTAGGAGTTAGGCTTTAACAAAGCCAAGTTTGAATTTCTGCTTCTTGCTTGGTAACTAATTTGTGATATGACTCTAGGCATATCACTTAACTGCTTTGAGCTGAAGAGTCCTCACATGTAAACAAGATGAAAACAACCTTCCTTATAGAGTGATTGCAAAGACCACATGTTATGGACTGAGTATATGTGTCTGCTCCAAATTCACATGTTAAAATCCTAACTGGATGGGATAGTATTAAGAAGCGGGGTCTTTGGGAGGTGCTAGATCTGTGAGTGGTGTCCTCATGGATGAGAATTTGGTCTCTTTCTCTCTGCTCTCTGCTCTGTGAGGCTACCCCAGAATATGACTATCTGCAAACCAGGGAGAGGGCTGTCATCAGACACGGGACCTGCCAGCACCCTGATCTTGGACTTACCAATCTCCACAACTGTGAGAAATAAAGGTTGTTGTTTAAGCCAGCCACTCTGTGGTAATTTGTTACAGCAGCCTGAGCTAAGATACCATGTTAATGAAACCTGGAAAGGGCTGACTTCATGGCTTCACACATAGTCACAGAAGGTGACTTCTCTCACTATGCAGTAGCCCATCACTCATTGGCAAGGGGGGTGTTCACTTTCTCTTCCCTGCCATGGGAGGAAATATTTCCCAAATGGTGGTTGAATATATCTTGATGTATCATAGTAACGTAGGTCATTGTGATATTAAATTTTTTTTTCTTGTTTTACTGGGTTCAAGATGTTGAATGTTCGGTTCAGTTGGCATTTTCCATATGTTATTATAAATTGACACAGATGAGAAGTTTAGGTGGAGGCAATGCATGGGGTGGCTACTTATTTGTTTGTGACTTAAAATTGCACCAAGAAGTAGAAAGAACAAAGGCCAATTGGCAGAATGAAGCTTGAGCTTCTTCTTTTTTCCCAGAGCTGCTGGTTGCCTAGCAAGGTGTGGGTGGGATGCGTGGATGCTGGGCTCCCAGGATAGTTAAAAGTCAAGAAGACAGATTCTAGTGGGGGAGGCAAGGGGATGTGGGCAGCTTGATCTTGGCTGAGCAGAGGCTTTGAAATGATAGAGATTTCAGTTTGAATCCGGGCTCTGAAACATGGATGCCCTTGGGCAGGTGGCTTTGTATGTGTCAGTAACTAAGCATAAACATAGCACAGGGTGGGAGGGAAAGAATGAGGCAGTGTGGGATAAAACATGCTGCCTCAACATGCAGAAGTCATGTCTGCATCCCAACGTCATGTTTCAACATCCCAGAGGAAAGAGTCCTTTGTGCCTTCTAAGAAGATGTTTGAATTGGCTTAATCAGCTAGGGTTTGAAACTGAGTCAGTTTGCAAAGCCCAAGTTCTGGGTTTCATTTTCTGAACTATTTTGTGCTTTATCATTTTGGCATGTTTATTCATGAGTTCCCTTTCTAGGGATGCCTTCATCTTTGCAAGTCTAAATCTTACCAATATTTCAAAACCAGCTCAAATGCTACCTTCTCAAAAAAAAAAAAACTTATCTTTTTCTCTCTTTAAGTACTTGTATATTTTTACATTTTGTTAGATTACATGAATTAGCTCCCCTGATACACTATAAACTCTCAGATAAGCTCAGCTCTGGATCTTACATAGCACCTAGGACAGTGTAATGTCCATGATAGGTGTTTTATGCTTGTTTGTTGTATTGCTGAATATTTCCAGAGAGACAGGCTATTTGTTGAAAGGACTCAGGAAGCAAAGAAATGCAAGACATAGGAAGGCAGTGGAATTCTGGAAAAGTAGGTTTTATGATGCTTCCCATCCAAATATTTGCCCATTAAGGCTTCTTAGATTTCTCATTCTCGTAATGTTTGAAGGGGAGATCATGCTTCTGCACAATGATTCTATTTGTCTTAATATTTGTTTTTCTCACTGCCAAGGCATAGTAGATCTCCATTAGATGTATTTCCTCATAACAAGCTCCTACACTGTTATTGGCTTCTTATTGTGGTGATCAGAAATTCTCTATACTTGAATAATTTGAAATGAAACAAGAAGGAAAGGAGAATAGGACCAGTGTTAGAGATATTTGCCATGAATTTCTGAAGCTTTTTTTCTTGATTTGTTAGAGTGATTAAAATTCTTAGCTAAAACAAAGGCCAGAATTAAGAATTAAAGAAAGCAGATTTGGATCGAAACCAACCTTATGAGATGGATATTGAAAGTAAAACTACAACCAAAAGAAAAGATATGTTGTATGTTGTAGATGATGAGAATATTCAAGATGCATTGCTGGAGGCAGACATTAACTCATGAGTTTAATGAAAACATTTTTGGTTTTGCAAATAGTCTTCTGGTTTGTACACACATACGCATTGCTAAAAAACATGTATGTGTTAACCTTAAATGTGTGAAAGATACAGACATTCGTGTCGTGGTGAGAGCCCCATTCCAGAGAGCTTGAAATATCATAAAATCCCTAATTACATCTTTAGTTTTAGTCATAATCTTCAACAATACATTATTGATATTTTGTACGTTAATCTTTCACTTCTTTCCCTTCACAATTAATCACATGTCTGGTTGGCCCATGATGCGTTCATTAAACATTGAATTGAAATGAAGCTCGGCTGCTCTGGGTGATCTTAAAGATTTCCATCTTAATTTTGATTGTAATATGTTTATGAGGCTTATGTTTTCTCTCACTTGTGTCAAGACCGTTTTCCAATTTCCCATTTTTATTAAGAAAAGGACAAAATGTAATAACACAGTGGTTTGGTGGAAAAACACAAGCAAACAAACAATGGAATTTTCTTCAAATAAAGTCTTCCCAGGATCCCAGTCTGCAAAACATACAGAAATGGAGTGATCTCGATTGGAAAGGGGAGAGGAACACAGGGTCTCAGAGGCCCCCCTGGGGGCTCTCCAGAACCCGTTTGAAGATCTTTGCAATATTGCACTCATATTTATGCATTAAACACTACTGTACAGCCCAAGGTGGTGACATTGTTAGAATGGACCTTGGCAAGTGCTAGTATTAAATAGTTCAAAGTGTTCATTTGTCAGCTCATGGAGGAAAGTCTTTCCTGGGTAGATCAAAGGCAGTTATGGTGTTGGTGTGTGCTGTATGAACAGGAAGGTTGTCTGAAAATACAACTTTTAGAAGTGGACGACTGTCTGCATTTCACTGGTCTAGAACCACCTGTCTAGCTGTAGTCCTGGACAGCTCTGCCCTCTTCTCTCCTCTGATGGGTGAGCCCTTGCCCTGAGCTCTATCCTTGTACTCACCTGTCCTTCAACCCAAGACCATGTCCCTCTGCTCTGTACTCTCTGGGCACCCATGCTGCTTCACAGGTATAGAATGAGGAGGCTGACTTTTCAAGGCTTTGAAGTTCTTAAGGCCTGTGCAGTATGTGGCCAGTTTGACCTTCGACACCAACCCTACAGAATTTTTTGTGTTGGAATTGCTGTGATGTCAGGTGTTTCCCTAAGTCTTCACTCTGCTCATTTGGAAAACTAGTTCTTTGTTCACGTGTGTTAGCTTTTTATTCAAGACACATTTGCTAGTGCCCGATATAGGTAAAGCACTGTGCTAAACGTTGTGGGTTCCCTTCCTCTTTCAAAAGCCTATGCAGACAGCACCTCCTCTGTGAACTTTTCCCATCTTCAGTCTGTAAAATTAGTGTTCCTGGCTCTGGATGGTGCTTTGTATATAACTACATGCAGGCATTTATTACAAGCTACAATTTAGCCATTCACAGGACTGTGTTTTCCACTTGTATATGACCTTCTTGAGGATAGGGGCTTGCCTTAATCATTTTTGTTTCACTCATCATGGTGTGATTTATACATATCAGGCCATCTACATATTGAAGGAAGGAGGGAAGCCTACGTACAGTGGACATGCCCAAAGGGGGCCCCCAATGAATACACCTTTGTATATCCCCTCCCCTGGAGTGTAGGTGGCACCTGTGACTTCTTCAGACAACAGAATATGGTAAAGCTGGTATATGCAGAATATGGTAATCATTTCCACCATTGTGTTAAATTATATAAAACTCTGAGCAGATTGGAGTGAGAGATACTTCTGCTGGTTTTGAAGAAGCGATCTGCAGTTTGTAGGAGGGCCTATAGAGGACCCATGTGGCAAGGAACTGAGGGTGGCTGAGGACCATTCCCGGCTCCTGGATGACAGAAAGCAAGAAAACACGGACCTGAATCATACACCTTCAAGGAAATGAATTTTTGTGAAAACTTGAGTAGGTTTGCAAGGAGATTCTTCCCCAGTCAAGCCTCCAGATACAAATAGAGCTGAGCTGATGGCTTTATTGTAGCCTTCTGAAAGCCTGAGTGGAGGTCCAAGATAAACTGTGTCCGGACTCCTGACCCATGGAAACTGTGAGATGGTGGATGTATGTTATTTCAAGCCTAGGATTTGTAACAATCTGTTATGCAGTAGTAGAAGATTTATACTGTGGGAGAGGATATTGAGCAGGACTTCATCCTGTGGCTGTAGAAGAACTACCTCAAGTCCAGAGTGGAAGGCAAAGAGGCAGCAGTTCCATCAACCTAAAAAGAGCTGCTAGCACTCCTCACAGGGGACAAGACAGACCTCACCAAAACCCCTCCCTGGTTCCTCACCCAGACTATAAAGGAGAGGATGGGGAGGTAGAAGGGAGAGAGCCTATGGGTTGTGCTGATGGAGAGTGTTCAGGTGAGAAGTGACTATCCCCACCTTCCCCCTCAAAGTCAAATGATAGGAATCACCAGAGTCCCTTGTAGGATTGGGGCTAGCCATAAGAAGTGGTAATGGTCATCTTGGTCCTTAGTTAGATCTGTTCTTTGGTAGTGGGTCTGCCTCTTGAGTAGAAGAAAAAGGAATGGGAATGAGTTGGCAAGGCTTAGGAAAGGCTGACAACCGGGCAATCAGCACTCTCATCATTGGCATGCCCCATGTTGTAGTTTTCCTGGAGATTGAGAAGATGCTGCACAGCAAGCTGGGATGGATCAACTCAGGCTGTTTACTGATAGGGAGACTGCAACACCAGTGGGAGCTGAGTGGGGGGCCAGAGAGGCAATCCATGTTTCCCATGGAAGAGATCTGTGCTTCACAGAAGGGGAGACTTCACAGGGCCCTGGAGGGAGCCACTTAGGAGAGTCAGCACATAAACACCCACCACATAAAGGGTGGTTTTTTGGTTAAAAGCAGCAAATCAAATGAGAGGATTCAACCATGTTAGTTGAGTAAGGAAACCTTTACCCCTTTCCTGTTCCCCCCATCTCTTCTCTAGTCCCAACTATTGAAGAGCTAAGGGTCTGTCTTGAGGGAGAAGAGGGAGGAAGTGAAAAATTAGATCAAACACCCTCTCCCTCAATTTCTTTCAAACCGTGTGTCCATCCCATAGGACGGAGGAGGGTAGTTTTGTATCCGAGATGAAATTGAAATTTTAAAATAGAAAGGACTTTTAATTACTGAAAGTAACCACGAAGTGATGTATTCTACCCAATCATCATCAAGGGATGGAAGACAGGGCTTCAACAGAGTATGGCTGAAAGCAGTGATTGGAAAAGAGAATGATCATTTCATGTATGTGACCCCAATGAGTTAAGACTCCCTAATACACTTAGGCTTTGCCTTCAGTGAGCTCACAGGTGAGCAGGGGAGATTTAATAAAGTTAGAAATAATTTAACACGTACTAGAGAGGATGAGAATGAATGTACCATATCAAGTGTTCTGGGAATTCAGAGGATAGATGGAATTTTCTGATTGGGAGACCAAAGGAGGTATCACATGTTGTCCATAAATTTTCTTTTAACATCATCTCAATAATTATGATATATGTTTGAAAGCAAAAAGTTCTCCATGGCTAACATCCCCAAATCATAAAAGATGTTGGACTCTCTTTGTTTCATTTATTTTATATATTGATGGATTTTTTACAGGATTGGACTCTGCACAATTGGCTGAGTATCAAGCTAAAAAACCCTGAGCTATGTTCTACCTTTTCTTCCACTGCTAAGAAATGGCCAATTAAAGTAACAGCTTAAACTGTCTTCTCTTCCTCCTTGTCCTCTCAAATGTAACCTTAGTGAGGATAGAAAAAGCAGAAATGAAGTATGTTCTTGATATTATGGTAATTCAAAATGATAATGAACTCAATCCCTTTCTGATAGCTGTGTTTTAATGCTGAGTCCTGGAAAATAAGGAAATAGGAGTCAAAGCATCATATAAAGTTGAGTTGGCAAGGATATTAGAGTTTATTTCACATGACCTAACTGAGCGAGTGACAGTGAGAATTGAGAGGAGGGATGGATTTTCAAGTTCTTCAGGGCTTGATTGTTGGATGTGGGGGTGGATAAGGGAGAAGGAGAAATGGGGAAGATATCACAGATTCTTCCTTGGGCTTCTGGATGAGGAATGGTATCATCATGGAATCAGAAAATCCTGGAGAAAGTGAAAAATGTAGGAGAAATATGTTGCACTCTGTTTTGAGTTCCTGTGAAGGTTTGTTGAAATCAGGAAAGACGGGTTCTATGAGCTCAGTGACCGTCTCCCAAGGTCATGGTTATCAAAGTGCTTTAGTTTTGGTGGGTTTTTCTGATTGTCAAGTTGAATACCAAACTACCACAAAGGGTACAAAGGCAGAACAGGTACGTACATGGGTACATTCATGCATGCGCTCATTCAATAATATTCTTTGTGTGCCACTATGTGTCAGGCATTTTTCTGGTGCCAGGAATAGCCTTGTGAGGCAATGGTCAACACCTTTGTCCTCCTGCAGCTTACATTTGCATGGGTGTATCAGATAATAAATGAATAAGTGGACAAGAGAAATATGAGATTGAACTCAGTTCCATATAGAAATGAAAAGCTTCCTTGTGCTAAAGAGTGAGTGCCTGGGGCTATGTAACATTGGATGTTGTAGTCACTACTGAATGTCCTTTACTTATTTATTTATTTATTTATTTACCTTTTTAAATTAATTAATTAATTAATTAATTTTTAAATCTACATCCAAGTTAGTATATAGTGCAACAATGATTTCAGGAGTAGATTCCAGTGATTCATCCCCTCTGATTGTCTTTTAATTGCCATTCCTGCTTCAACCCCAGCCTTCCTCCTTGTTCTTGCTGGCACAACTTTGATTTTCTCTGGGTGCTTACCCTCTGATCATCATAAGAATATGACCTTGCCCCAGAGCCCTCCCAATGTCCGTCATGGTTGTCTTTTCCTTCTTGCCAGTGATTAGTTTGAGTAAAACTAAGTCCTGGCCAGTGTGGTCAGAGAGTTGGCAGCTGGGAGGCCTCCAATATAGATTTTTCTTGCTCATCAGAACTGCATAGAGAAAAATGTCTATCTTCTTCAGTGAACACAATTGTGTCCTCATGATGTATAGAACTTGTGACCCCAAAGGGAGCGTTTTTGGCATCTTGAAGTCTCAGAGTGGAAAGTTGGAAAGGACCTAGGTCTTTGATGAAGTCCCAATGCCAATGACTTATCCAACCACAGAACTATCCTTCCCTTGTGCTATATGTTGTGTGAAGCTTTGTTTTCACTATTTCTGGCTGGGTCTTCTTTGTTACTTGTTGCTGAAAATATCTTAAATGATACATGTGGGTCAAGGAAGGACTTGTTGAGAAGGTGAATTTCAATCTGATATATGAGTTCATGAAGGAATGAAGCTTTGTGAAGACCTTGGGGTAGGGGAGGGGGGAAGAGAGCTTTCTAGGCAGTGGGAACAGCAAATGCAGAGTCCTAGAGTTGGAAGCAGGCATGATGGGTTCGAAACAATGAGAGCTGACCACTAAGGCGGTATGTTGAGTGATGGGAACATACATGGAAATAAAGTCAGAGAGGTAGGACATCACCCACCCACACAAGGAGCTTGGTCTTCCCCCTCTCCCCCCAAACTTTTCTTATTGTAGTAAAATAGAGGAGCATTAATCTACATGCAGTGGAAGCCACTGGAAGGGCAGTTCCATTTCTTTCATTTCTCTATCCTCTGCACCCAGCACGTAGTTGAACTAAATTCTAGCTTACAGGTTTTTAGTTTGATCAAAATAATTCCAATAACAGAAAGATCACTTGAAAGTGAATATTTTTCTCTAATGCTCCAGTGTAAAGAGATAAGACCTTTTCCTTGACAACAGGCAAAGGGGTTTCTCACAATTCTTTGATCAGACACAACTTCAGAAACTAAGTTTACAGGTAAAGAAAGTCAGGAGCACGTGCAAAACTGCAGATATGATGACTGCTAATTAGCTGCATCAAATGACTCTTGGCATTCCTAATTTTCACCTTTTTGTAACAATTCAATTCATTCCAAGGTTTTACCAGAGTAGACAGGCATGAAATGAATTCTCCACGGTAGGTTACCAATGGCAGAGAAATTGCGAGCTCTGAAATGGCTGGAAGAAATCATATGAGCTCTGGCTGTTGCTTTTCCCTAAACTCTGTGGATTCTGTCAACATTAATTCTGTGAAATATGTAGGCTGCACTATTTGGGAGAAATGAACAGTTTTTATTTTCTCTAAGCCTTATCTGTATTCCATCTTTTCCCCAAGCGCCCCTGTCTTGGGGAGGGTATTCACTAGTGGGCACGTAGAGTAGTGGATGAGAACTAGGAGTCAGGATGGCTGGGTGCTAGTTGGGTCTGGATGTGGGGAAAAGATAACGATACAGGGGTTTCAGCTGACAGTGTGCTCTCTGGAAATCAGTAGTGTGATGGGGCTGCCATCATCTGACCTGCTGAGTTTTTCCTCTGCTCTCATTCTCTGATACTTCCCCATATGCCAGCCGCATGTTACTGTTTGCACTCCATTTAAAAAGTCATACTATTTCTTCCCATTGGGTCTTAAATTTTTTTTTAATTATTTATTTTTGAGAGAGAGAGAGAGAAGAGAAAAAGAGAGAGAGAGAATCAGAGAGAGAGGGGGACAGAGAATTCCAAGCAGGCTCCACGCTGACAGCAGAGAGCCCCATGTGGAGCTCCAACTCAGGAACTGTGAGAGCATGACCTGAGCCAAAGTCGGCTGCTTAACTGACTGAGCCACCCAGTTTATCATGTTTAGCTCCCTCCTCCTCCCATTGGGTCTTTTAAAATGCACCATTCCTTCTACCTGGAACATCCTTACTCCGATTCTCTGTCCTTTAAAATGCAAAGCTTTCTCTGTCAAGCTTCCTGTGTTGGGCATAAACCTTCTGTGCCTTCTCAGATTCTCTTGAGCACCCCCTTCTTTCCCATGTGGTTGCACACTTTCTGGATAATGTCATCCCCTCCTTCGCTGGCATCCTTATGAGATCCCTGAGCTGGTTGGAGTCTGAACTGAAGCCCCGGACTTGCATTACCTTTATGCATCACATGCTAAGCCCCTCCCCTTTCAAACTTCTGAGGCTGAGGCTGAAAAGTCCTATTGTTTGGATATGGGATCTGGTTTCTTGATTGGATGCTGAGGGGCTAGAAGATGCACTTGAGGTATAGAGGAATCAACTCAATGTGGGGTGACCCTGCACTAGTGGAAGCCAGCAGATTAGAGAGAGGAGCAGGGTCAATAAATTTCAACTCTTTTTGCCCTTTTTTGGGTTGCCCAGAGATGTAGTTTGTCTTCACGAACTTTCCAGAGAAATCTTGCAAGGTGAGTAAACCTGCCTCTTGAGTTGCCAGCTATGTGCTGCACTGTACTGTGATGTTCAGTATCTTTCTTTATTTCACACCCCCTTTCTCCCCTAACCCTTAATACCCTGGGCTTGCACCTCCTAAGTGGCAAGACTTTAATTCTTTTGGGACATCCTTCTTCTTCTTTTCTTTTTCTTCTTCTTCTTCTTCGAAAGAATCTTAAGGATTTTTTTTTCATGTTTATTTATTTGAGAGAGAGAGAAAGAGAGAGAGAGAGAAGGGAAGGGGCAGAGAGAGGACGATGAGGATCCAAAGCAGGTTCCGTGCTGACAGCAGTGAGCTCATTACAGGGCTTGAACTCACGAGTTGTGAGATCAGGACCTGAGCCGAAGTTGGTTGCTCAACCGACTGAACCACACAGGTGCCCCTTGTCTTAGGATCTTCTTGACCTCTTCCCACATGGCTTTGTTCCTTTACTGTGGGACAGAGAAGCTCTCTTAACCCATATCTTCTTAACCTACTCTTGGATTGCCCAATGCTTTCCATTTCTTCTGCAAACCACATTCTGAATGCTCATTGCCAGTAGACCTCTTGCTGGAGTCTAGATGCACTAATTCTCCCACCTGAGTTGTATGCTTATCAAGAGTCAGTTGGGAGCACTTGGGTGGCTCAGTTGGTTACGTGTCCAACTCTTAGTTTTGGCTCAGGTCATGATCTCATGACTCCTGAGTTTGAACCCTGCATTGAGCTCTGTGCTGACAGCGGGGAGCCTGCTTGGGATTCTCTGTCACCCTCTCCTTCTACCCCTCCCCCACCTCACACCCTCTGTCTCAAAAATAAATAAGTAAACATTGAAAAAAGGAGTCAGTTATACTTTCTCTAATTTTGTGTACACGATGTCCACTTATTATTATCATCGTATGATGTAATTAAATGTTACATAAGCCAATACATTATGGGTGTGAAAATAATAAAAAGGGTTGTTTCTATGAAAATCCAGTTGAATAATTTAGATTTTAGGGAATGCTGCTTAAGAAGGAACTAGAATCAAATGACATGTGGTAAGATAATTGTAAAAGTTTAGGGGAACTCTGTAGCATCTAGAAGGAATCTATATGGCTTTCCAAGTATGTTTAAATTCTAATTCTACTTTAAAAACAAATCCTAAAACTAATTATCAGAGCTGATAGATTATTGGTGTTTCTCATGCAAGAAAAAATACACAGAATGCCGATTTGTGGACCAATAGTTACAGAAAAGGCCTTGGCCCTGCACCAAAAGATTGGCCTCTCTGAAAGCTTTACAGCAGTTGATGGATGACTTTTACGTAGGAAAAAGCCGTGCTACCCAGGCATTGGGCCCTGGAGTGCACAAATTACCTGTGGATCAATCTGCTGCTTGAAAATTTACAGAGGAGTTAAAGTCACTTATCAATAGGGAAAATTTTCTTAGGGAAAAACTCTCCAATAGAGTTGAAACAGTTTTAAATTATAAGGTGTTTTCCAGAAACCATGGTAGAAAAGGTGAAGCGAGTGCCAGTATGTATGAAGTCCCAGCAAAGATTCTCAGCAGCTGCCCATGGCAATGCTTCTGGAATTCCAAATTCTGACTTTTTATTAGTGGCAAAAGTAAAAGTCTCCAAGATTTAAGAGATATAAATTGTTTTTTTCGAGATAGGAACTCTTCACAAAAATCAGTGTTGACAGAGCCTGAATTATTCTATAAATTGATATTTTTTTGCCCCATGGATTTATTCATTCTGTGAGGAAACACTTGAAGAAAATAGACATCTGGGGGTGCCTGGGTGGCGTCCGACGTCAGCTCAGATCATAATCTCACGGTTTGTGAGTTCGAGCCCTGTACCAGGCTGTCAGTATAAGGCCCACTTCGGATTCTGTGTCTCCCTCTCTCTATGCCCCTCCCCTGCTTGTGCTCTCTCTCTCTCTCTCTTTCAAAAATAAATAAACATTAAAAAGAGTTAAAAAAAAAAGAGACAATAGACATTTGGAAACCTAATTCTTTATCAATGTTTTTCAAATTGTGGTCTTGATTCTAGTGGGGGAGGATCATAAAATTTACTGGGAGAAAGATTTTAAAAAATGAAATAGAATAAAGCAGAATGGAAAATATCAGTGTGCATTGTGTGCTGTGAAGGCATTTCATGAGAATTGTTCTTCTATGTATGTATGTGTGAGTGTGGCATGTATGTTATACGTGATAGGAAATTTCTAACTGTTGTAAAATTTCTTTTGCCTCGTATTACTGGCAAAAACTTTGAAAGCCTGTGTTATAGAATGTTTTGGTTATGAATAAAGAAAGTGATTTAAATAAGCACCAGGTTTTTATAACAGAATGCATTTCTTTGTTCCAAGGTAGGGATCAAGGGGCTATGAAATGTTTTTAAAAATAATATTGGAGTTTCATTTTAGGAGAAACAAAAGACAAGAATAGAGGTTACATACAATCATTAAAAATTGTTAACGTTAAAGGAGATTTTTTTCTTTTTTCCCCCCAAAGTAGCAGTTAGTGGGGAGTGAAACTCCCAGTTCGACATTTACTAAATCTCAGAGAAGGGAAAAATGTTGCCTGAGGTTGACAGTATTGGAAAAACTCTGAACTACAAGACAATAATTAAGAACATGGTTTAGTAACCTATCCCAGACAAATTGGCGGTTCCAATGATTTACAGACAGATGATATATAACAATGAACTAATGATTCCTATTTATTGCAGTATATACAGCATCAGGGAAGAAGTCCTTCAGGCTATGACAGAAACAGACAAGTCAAAAAACGAAGAATACAGGGAAAAGGACGTGTGATATCAAATCTAGAGGCCAAATCTCATCATTCAGAAGCCAAAGCGGCCCTGGGAGGAGTTTGTTATATTGAATTGCTAGTCAACTATGTTATGACATACAAAAAATGTACATGCTTCCAAAATATGCTCCAAAACCTGTGTTTCTTTTTCTAATCAACTTTCAAACATTGATTTTATTAAATGAATGAATATTATGTATATTAAATGAAAGTAAAAATATGTACAGTTTACATGTATCATTTTGATGATTCTCCATTTTAATTGACTTTCCATTGATGTGATCAATACAAGGTTTTCCATTGGCCTTGTTGATCTTTCTGCCTTTCATGCTAGGGCCTGATGTCACTGAAATGGGCAGATTCTGGATTCAGACCTCCTGGTGGGACCCTACCTCCCCAAACCACCCACTGATGAGACCTTGGACACGCAACACAGTCTCTCTGAGCCCGAGTTCTCCTTTTGGAAGGATGGGGCTGGGATATCATTCAACTTCATTGGATTAAAGCCCAGGTAATGTATGTATGTAAAGCTCTAAGCATAGGGTCAGGTACACAGTAGATACTCAATCAATGATAGTTTTCCCCACTATGATGTCTTAAATTTACCATAAATGTAATCAGTATTATCTTTTATAATTTCAAAACATTTTTTCCAGCATAAGTTTTAGAGTGCCTGGCATGGGCTAAACATCATTCTCATTGCTCCCAGAATCTCAGGATTTTTCTCAGAATAGTAACAGTCAAAAATGATAACATTAGCTTATGTTTTCATGGCATTTTATAACTTTTAAATTCCACATGAGTGACACAATAGGCCTGATTTTCCGGGTTTCATAGTTCAGGATGACAAGAGTCAGAGAGGTTAATTTACTCACCCAAGGTCACCCAGCTCGTGGATGGGGAGAGAGGACTGACCACAGATCCCCTGACACCAAGGCTGGTTCCTTCCAACCAATGTTGTCCTGTGTATAGTCCCGTGTGCGAGCCAACGATGCGCCGCATGGAAAAAGCAGCCTTCCCTGAGAACCTGGAAACTGGTCCAACTTGGAGAAATCTCATTATCACTTTTTGAAGCTTTACCCTGACGGCATGTTAAGTTGTATAATTTTTCTGGATTTGGATCTCGGTTGGGACGCTGGTGATTGGCACGTACTGTGTCTCATTCGGGAAAAATTTCCCTCAACCTATATTAAAAGACTGGAAAAGAAAGACAAAACAAAACCCCTCTGAATAAAAGGCATTTAGGGACTGTACTGCTATTTGACCTACAAAGAGAATGACAATGATTCAGTAAGTTTATTATCTAATTTTTTGTTTTTAAGACCTAAGGATTTATGCCATCTGGACCTCTTGATTGGTCTCTGTTCAGTTTCTCCATGAAGCCCCTTACTCCTTTTAGCCATAGCGGAAATAAAGCCCACAGCTGGGCTTCTCTTATTGTCCACATATACAACAGTTGCTGACTTTTTTTATTATTATTATTATTTCGGATTTCGGTTGCTTGGAAATTTGTGACGTTAGTGATGTTTGCTACTTTTTATCTTGATATATATTTTTTAATCCCATCTAAATTTTCTACATTGTTGGCTGGGGTCAAATCATCCTGCATTTTTGCTGCTTTGTTTGCTTTCCCAGGCCTTCCTAGATTTGGAAAGCTTAATTTATTCTTTTCTCTGTTTTTATTATGCTCACTTTCACCCTTAAAAGAATCAAAATCTCATCCAGAAACAACTTGCTGGCTCCCTCCTAGAATTTATATGGTTTTAGGAGAGCAGCAAAGTGATTTAATAAAACGGAAGTTCTTTTATGAAAGTGTTTTTGCCATTGTCTGTGTTCATTTCTGTTCTGGTGTTTTCACCCCGTCACACTGCAGCATGAACCCAGCTAGACCTGGGTTTGAGTCCCCAGCTCCTTTTCCATTCTTGTGTGTTTTTAGGGGCCTGGAAGGAATGTTTCTAGGAAGGAATTTCCCATGTCCTCTCCATTGTTTAGGGTGGCCTGCTCTCTTCACTCATGTTCTAGAATGATCCCTTGCATATGGCCATTTAGGGAGTGGTGAGGGAAAGTCAGGGTCAAGATAAACACAAGGAGGAAGGAGTAGGAGCATTTAGGAAAGACTGTTTCCCTCAACAGCACACAATCAGGTTAAACACAGAGGCAAGTGGGGAGGATTTGGGTGCACCTCAAGTCCACAAGAGAGGTGGTTAGAGCTTAAAGTTAAAAGCCGTGGTTTTCCAGAATAAAGACTCCCCCAGATCTTAAGGACCCAAACCATTTGGGGTCCACCTATCTTCACTTGTAACTTAGAATTAACATTTGTCTTGAAAATGCACAACGCAGCCTTTTCTGGAGGATGAGATGTTTAGGAATTTTTCTGCAGTGGTAGACATTAGTGACTCTTTTTGTATATATAGAGCCTTTGAACACCCTTCATCTATTTGGAAGATTCCACTCTGTAGAGTTTATTCCTCCTAAGGTAGAAACCAGAAGTCTCTTCCCCAGACTCCCTTATAGCTTTGGTGCATTCACGTTAGCAAAAATCTCTCTGCAGGGGTGCCTGGATGGCTCTGTCAGTTAAGTTTCTGACTCTTGGTTTTGGCTCAGGTCATGATTTCATGGTTCGTGAGTTCAAGCCCCACATCGGTGCAGAGCCTGCTTGTGGTTCTCCCTCTCCCTCTTTCTCTGTCCCTCCCCTGCTTGCTCTGTCTCTCAAAATAGATAAATAAACTTCAAAAAAAATTCATAAAATCTATCTGCAGACGGCCTGTCAATTAGAAGCCAGTGTACCCCAAAATGTGGGGTCCCAAAGAATCCGTGCTGTGAGGATGGCACAGATGTATCCAGGATCCAGGGACCACAGGGGCCACAGGGGCGGAGTTCCTGGTGGTGTTAGAGGCTGGGGGCCAGTATTGCAAATTATAGTGCTCTTTCTGTGGGTTTCCAGCTGCAGTGGGGTTACAAAGTGATTTGGGTTTATTCCTGGGGGTGTCACCTTTACTTGGTTTCCACAGTGATAAGAACAGAGCTGCTCGTGGAAACTCCTAGAATCAGTAGCTAGTTGTCCCATGAATTTAAGTCCTGAGCTGATCAGACAAGATTCTGCCAGATGTAAGTCCCCAGTTCTATGACAACACAAAGGAGGGGCATTCTAGCAGCCAAAGGGGTAAAGACAAAAGGGCAGGGAAAGAGGCTTCTAGGTGGAGGTGGGGGGGCGGCAACAAGAGTGAAGAGTAAGCTCCAAACCATCTGGCCAGGAGAAAGGTGAGAACCAGGAATGCAAGCTGGTGGCCTAGAGGGCTTCACATGGGCTTCGGGCTGTGCTCTTGCGGTCTGTTGTGGTGTTGCATAATTACTGACATGGAAAGTTGTTTACAGTATGTTCTTAAATGATAAAAGCAGGTTACAGAGCAGTAAATGCAATATGAAATGGTTTTTGTGTAGTATAGATGTACATACACATGCATGCATAAATGTGTGTATTATGTGTATGTATGGATAGTTATGGTATATACACACATAAAAATACTTAATATTAGGTTGTTATATCACAGGTGACATTTAAAAAGAATCTTTTTAGTTACCTAGAGTTGATGATTTGCCTTAAATGAATCTAGATTATTTGCGTAATACAAATAAAAGTTAAAAGAGAGAAAAATATCATGTTCCTAAGTTGTCCTCAAACACATGACACTTTATTTCACTGAGGTCTGTTGTTGGATATTGGGTGGTGTTCATTTTTCCCTATTCTAAAAAATGTTGGCTTTAATCAAGTGGCATTTTGTTGGTTTATTCTCTCTCTTTTTTTTTGGAAGTATCTTTGAGGGGCCCCTGAGTGTCTCAGTCGCTTAAGTGTCCGGCTTTGGCTCAGGTCATGATCTCACCGTTCATGGGTTCGAGCCCTGAATTGGGCTCGGTGCTGACAGCTCAGCGCCTGGAGCCTGCTTAGGATTCTGGGTCTCCCTCTCTCTCTCTGCCTCTCCCCACTCACACTCTGTCTCTCACTCTCTCTCTCTCAAAAATAAATAAACAACAAAAAAAAGAAAGGTATCTTTGATTACTAAAGTGACTTGGTTTGGCTGTTCTATATCTTTTTCAATATATTTTGAAGGAAGGAATTTTTTTTTTTTTTTTTTTACATTCCCTCTCTCCTGCTTCTTTATAAAATGTCCTTGAATTTCCAGAATAGATGAAGCTCCAAGGTAAACTGGAACTCTAATTTTCTGGACATTCATGAAACGAGATAATACATGCCAAATTGCAAACGGAGCATAAGTGTTGCAAGGTGCTCTCTCCATCCTTAAGAAAAGAGAACACTTAACACAGAAACTAAAGATGAAATACCCAAACTGAAAAGGCTCTTTAAAATAGCAGACATTCTACATTTTCTCACTTGATCATCAAAACAAAACCAAACTAAACCAGAAAGAATATTTCTTTACTACACGTTCGTTTTGCCAACACATTCCTTTATATTAAAAATGAAAAGACCTTAAAATACCCTAACAGATAGCAAAGCCTTGGAGAGCAAGTTTACATGCAGGGCTGGAGACATTCATTAAAATTGTAATTAGACTCACAATTAAATTCATTCACAGTAGAAACTTTGCTTGTAAGTGTTGCTACAGGAAGAAACCTCCGTCTGAAAATTAGTTCAGCAGTCTGAGCGATTTTAATTATGCAGAGTTGATTATCGCTAGAGAAGGAAACCTTTATTGCAGCCACAGAATGAAGACCTTCCCCCCCCCCTTTTTTTTTTTTTTTTTTTGGTTTCCGGAGCTAATATGAGGTCCATATTTTGATATCCAAATGTTTCTCTAGGCAAAGAAAATGTGAGAAAATTTCCACAGCAGGACAGCCGAAATTCCAACATGGTCCCCGGCTAAATAAGATACGCAGCACTACACCCTGCATCTTTTTTTCATTATACGCCTCGATCCTCGTCATTTGGTTAAGGGAAAAGCAAGGAGACAGAAATAGCATTTATTTGACATTTACTATGTGCCATCCTCTGTGACCGGCAGATTCTTTTCCCAGGTCCCCGCTTTGGATCGTTGTTCCATTTCACAGACGGAGAAACTGGTGAAGGGGAGGTGAAGTGAGTGTCCTAGAAGGGGAGCTGCATTTCAGCATTTCTCTTCCTCATTCGGTGCCCGCTCTCACACGCTGTGTTACCCTTCCGCCGTCCCCCGCTATCTTAGCAAGTGCTCGCACGCCAGCCCTGCTTTGAGCCGTGGGTCCGGGTGAGGCTGAGGGCAGCACTTGTACAGGCCCAGCCCCACTCCTCACTTTGGCCCAAACCTCAGAGGCTGCAGGACTGTGCTGGGTAGAGCGGAAATGGGGTGGAGGAGGCAGCGGGAAGATTGCCCACGTGATTTGGGAAAGTCACTTTGTCTGTCTGGAGTTCCATTTCTGCTCTGTAAAATGCTTGCTTGGTGTGGGAGGCCCTCAGGGCAGCGAGATTCCAGGATTCCCTGATGTAGGAGTGTTGGCAACACTGACTCCATCTTTGGCCTTCCATCTTGTTCGTGCCAGAGCAGTGACCTCCCTTGGGGCTACACGTTCCAGACCCCTTGGAGGTAAATGTGTGCCTTGACCGGAATGCAGGGAGGCTTGTTCTCATCTTTCCTACAGTTATTCAGATACCTAGTAGAGATGACATAGTTTCTGCCCCTCCCCCGCTCTGGCACACGGATGGCACCATGAGGTCTGTTAAATAGTGAACTCTTTGACCTCACTACAGTGACTTCTGCACCTGCCCTTGTTCTACAAAATCTGTGGACTAAGTTCCTGACTTTGTGGAGAATAGCTGGATTGTCACCTGCCCCACCCCCTCGGTCCGTAAGTTAACTTGAAAAACTTTTTGAATGTTTTATTTATTTTTAAGAGAAAGGGTGTAAGTGGGGTGCAAGTGGGGGAGGAAGAGAGTAGAGAGAGAGGGACGGAAGATCTGAAGTGGGCTCTGTGCCGACAGCAGCAAGCTGGATGCGGGGCTCAAATTCACTAACCTTGAGATCGTGACCTGAGCCGAAGTCGGACACTCAACCGACTGAGCCACCAGGTGCCCCAGTAAGTTATCTTAAGTAAAACTCTGTAAATGGAATGGAGTTGCCTGCTTCGTTTTCAGGTCTCAAAGTGACTTCTCAGTTTGGAAGATACTTTATGGTCCCTCCTCCACCTTCTAATATGTGTCCGTTGAACTTTCAAAGCAACCGCAGGCAGAATCTTGCTGAAACTCGAGTGCCTCTCCTCCAGAGCCCAAAGCCCTGCGGAGTGCTCCTATTTCTAAAAATAGGCTGGCTCAGTCTGTAGAGCATGCAATTCCTGATCTCAGGGTCCTGAGTTCAAGCCTCACTTTGGGCATAGAGCTTACTTAAAAAAAATATTTATGAAAGTGTGAAGCAGTAGAGAGGAAGAAGTTTAATGAACCCTCATTTACCCATTATGTGGATTTAACAACTGTTTACATTTTCCACATATACCCACCACATTGGTGGGTTGTGCTGAAGTCTAAAGGAAATTACAGACACAGTATCATTTCAACCACAAATAACTTCAGCATACATCTCTAAAAAGCAAAGGTCATTTTTCTACATAATAGTCACAGAATTTTCACACCTAATATAATTAATAATAATTTCTTCAGATCATCAAATAGCCAGTTCACTCTCAGATTTCTCTAATTGCCCCCAGATATTACAGCTGGTTTGTTTCAAGGAGGATCCCATCAATGCCCCTACATTACATTGTTTCTTGTGTTTCTTAAATCGTTTTTAATCTCCTATAGTCTCCCTCTATTTTTTTTTCCCCAGGACATTGACTTGTGGAGGAGTTTCAGGAAACTGGGGCTCATTGTCCGGTTGAAAGTTTCTCTTTCTGAATTGTCTGATTGCTTCCTCATGGTGTTAGCTTTCTTGTTCTGCTCTAAGTCCTGCCTAAGCTGAAAATTAGAACTAAACACTGAGTGGATCCAAGATCAACATTTTGTCGAGAACATGTCATGGGCGATGCTGTGTCCTGCATATTTAATCACTTCAGGAGACAAGTGAGGCAGTGGTAGCTTGGCCCCACCTCTGGAAAGTTACATTCCCTTTGTCACCAGCTTGTAGCCTGTGAGTGATACTTTGCCATTAGGTCAATATCTAGTTCCCCATCAATCTTTCGGCTACACGTCTTAGCATCATTGATAATCCTTGCCCTTATCAGCTGACCAATGGTGATTATCCAATTCTGTATTTCCTTTTGATTTATTAGCTGACATTCTTCCACGCAGAAGTGTTTTCTGGAAACTCATCTTGACAAAAGCATGGTCTAGAACCCCAAGGCTGGGCTCCTTGGCTTCTTGCATTAAGTCTTAAGCCGGGTTTTAACTTAATTGGCCTTAATTTGGATTTGAGAAGAATGTTTCTCAGGATTGCTGGATTCAGGATCCCTGTCTCAATAAGCTTGGCTTCCAAGGAAACAAAGGCAAGCCTGGCTCATATAATTGGAAGAATTTCCTTTTTCTCTTGAAAACCAAAGAAACACTAGGAAACAGGCAATGCAGTGTCTGCAGAATATTTTGAAAGTATACATTGTCAACGAAGCTCACATAGAATTGTAAAAAATTGTCTTCCCCAGAACAACTTTCTTCTTCAAGTTGAACTGTTAACTTCTGACATACCACATGCAGATGTGTTAGCCATATTCTTAGGAGACACAGACTAAATCAGCTTATCTCTGCCATCTTTGATGTTAGCTGGGGGCTGTCTTCTTGTCTTTTCCTTGTGAGTTATAGGCATCTTGCCTCACTCTGCCCCAAAGCTCCAAAAGATGTGAAAATTTATAGGCAACCAGGGCTTGAGTCTGTGGCCCATGATGATATGAATTCCAACCTTTCGGAGCTTCCATGAAACAACCAGTGGGAAAGACAAAAACTTCTGTAAAGTGGTGCATATGTAGGACATCAATTCAGTGGATGCCTCCACTTGATTGATGATGTGCAAGCAAGAAATCAGTGATAACATGTATTCCTGAATTATCTGGGCTTCAGACCTCCAAATCTTGAATGGAGAGCCTAGATTGAACTCTGAGATATACTCTGAAGGTCAGAAGGAAAATAGAACTTTGATACAACCAAAGAATCTTTGAAGGGGTGCCGCATAAACTGTTCAGTGCATTCTCTGAGATGGTGTGGCTTGAAGTTAGGCAGACCTGAGGTTCCAATTTCCAACCTTTACCAGCTGGGTCAATTTATTAGCCTTTAAAAGGTGAGTTGCTTCATTTGTCTGTAGCTGGAGCCCCATGTGAGCGAAAGTTGGAACTCAGAGATGTCTTTGTGTATCTGATGAAATCATGGGCCTGTCATGCTAGGAATCACTTGGCATGAGGCATTTTGGCCCAAGGGAAATGAGAGCAGAGGGTTTTACAGATGCTTGAGTATGGAGAAGGGAAAGTGAGGTTTATAAGGAGTCTGGGTCAGATGAGTCTTTAAGCTTAGCCTCAAGGCTGTGTCTAATCTCAAGGTGGCAGTGGTCACAAATTGAAGGGGATGCTTGCACTGTGGCTCTGAAGGTTAATTTTGGTGCCCAGGAGTCAAAGTGAGACACACAGGGGGTGGACCTCCGTGGTCCTTACCCACACTCTGCATGGAGCTCAGCATGCTCACAATATAATGAGGACAACAGAAAACAAGTCCTTTTCTTTTCTTTTCTTTCTTTTCCTTTCCTTTCCTTTCCTTTCCCTTTCCTTTCCTTTCCTTTCTTTTCTTTTCTTCTTTTCTTTTCTTTTCTTTTCTTTTCTTTTTTTCTTTTTTGCAATTTAAGGTCTGATGACTTTGGGAGCCTCATAGGGTGAGATGCTTGTTAGGATTACCAGTTTTCTTGTGGAGAGAGCCAGTAGACGGGAACTGAGGTGAGTTCCCAACTTCAAGGGTTTTCATGGGCAACAGGCCTCATGGAGTAAGTGTCCAGAGCTTGAGAAGGGCGGCTGTGAGTCAGGTGAAGCACTCCTGCATCTTAGAGATCCTGTAGAAAGGATGCAGGGAGCCTGCAAGATTTATATTTCAAGTGTTAATGTTGGTTTGAACCTACTGCATTTACAGACTTGTGTGATAATCTTGCTAGGGCTAGATTTAGAGGAGTTAGCCCTACTGCAAAGAATTGCCTTCGGGCTGAAATAAAGAAAGTGTGTAACACAATACTTGGCACAAAGCAGCAGTTTCAGAACTGTTAGCTCCCTCATGTTTTATTTTTATCCCCATCTCCATGGAGATACATAAGGTCTTCTTTTGAGGTCTAACTTCTGGGTAAGTATTGTCATTGTTATGTTCATTGGTTTATTTATTTTGCTGAGTTTTCTATACAAGAACACATTTTCTCCTTGCCCTTTTGATTCCTTTCCACTGTTCTTAGAAACAATGGCAATAACAACCAAACATGGGTGGCCTTCCATTAAAATCCCACAACTGTAAATGGAACTGGTAAAAAAAGAAAAAAAAAAGGATAGATCCAAATTAAAGCGATAAATGTATTCCCGTATTCTTGTTAATGCACAGATATCCAACCTGCATAACTTTTTCTTCTAGTCATGCAAGAGGCAAAGGTAATTTAGAAACACTCATGCTCTCTTTGTCACGCTATTGACAAAAAGGCTCAGAGAAAACATAATACACCCTTGTTGAAAATAAACATGAAAAAGCCCTTAAGACATGCAAAGGAAGGTCTATAATTTAGAGCAAATTTTTTAGCCTGAATAAATCACATCTGTTATTTCCTTAGTGCCAAAGAAAGGCTAGGCTGTTCCCGGAACAGGGCGATTCCTTCTACATATGTTTCCCAAAGGGCCTTGATGATGTCAGGAAGTAGTGCCCTCTGTGATATGGTCAGGCAGAAACTGGCCAGTAATATTAATTATGGAAAAGGATCATTTCTTATGGATCCGAGTCCAGTCATTTGGCTTGAATGATCCAACTGAATCTCCTGAAAGCACATTACAAATATAGTTTCAGAATTTTAGTAAGTTCTCTCTTATTTAGAATCTCTCATGCCTTCTTCCCATCCCCTGCTGTCCTTTAGAGGCAGATTCCATCACCTCCCACCATCTCCAGTGGACTTTACCACCCATTTTCCATGATGCTTCTGCACTCTGTATTTACTTCTGTTGGGGCATCTGTCAGGCATGTTACAGATGCACCCCAACTTACCATGGTTCGACTTGTAATTTTTAAAAATATTTTTTTGTTTTCAGACAGGTGCAAGCAGGGGAGGGGCAGACAGAGGGGGACAGAGGATCCAAAGTGGGCTCTGCGCTGACAGGCTGTCAGCAGCAAGCCCCACGTGGGGCTTGAACTCATGAACTGAGAGATCAGGACCTGAGCCAAAGTCAGACGCTCAGATGACTGAGCCACCCAGGTGCCCCTTGACTTATAATTTTTTGACTTTATCATGGTGTGAAAGCTATGCCCAGTGGAAACCATACTTCATATTTTGAATTTGATCTTTTCCTGGGCTAGTGACATGCAGTGCATGCTCTCTTGTGATGCTGGGCAGAGGCAGCCACACGATCACGAGGATCAGCTGGATCCTACACTGACAACCATTCTGTGCCCACGCAACCATTCTGTTTTTCACTTTCATACAGTATTCAATAAATTATATGAACTGTTCAAGACGGTGTTATCAAATAGGCTTTGTGTTAGATGATTTTGCCTAACTATGGGCTAATGTAAGTGCTCTGAGCATGTTTGAGGTAGGCTAGGCTAAGCTATGATGTTCAGTAGGTTAGATGTAGTAAACGCATTGTCGACTTAGGATATTTTCAACTTACAGTAGGTTTATCAGAATATAACCCCATCATAAATCAAAGAAGAGCTGCATGGATTTTTGTTTTTATGACTGTGTCTCTCACTAAAGAGCTATTTCCTTGAGGGACATCTGGGTGGCTCAGTTGGTTAGGAGTCCGACTCAGGCTCAGATCACGATCTCGTGGTTCGTGGGTTCAAGCCCCATGTCAGACTCTGTGCTGACAGCTCAGAGCCTGGAGCCTTGTTTCAGATTCTGTGTCTCCCTCTCCCTGCCCCTCCCTCACTTGCACTCTGTCTCTCTCTCCTTCTAAAAAATAAAGAAACATTAAAAAAAAGAGTTATTTCCTTGGGGAGAGGGCCTCATTTTTCTATTATTTTGCCCCCAGAAATGAACTCAGTTCCTACCTGCAGCATAATGTTCAATGAATATTTGCTGGAGGGGTTCATAGAGTCTTGGGTTTGGAAGGAAACCTTTTGGTCATTTTAGGAAACAGAATAGTGGAGCAGATAACATCTGAGCCATGCCCTCCCCTCATTTAGCAGAGGGAGCCGTGGGACTGGATCAGGATCGCACAGTGAGCTAGAGGCAAGCAGAAGCCAGAATTCAGAAGTCCCGTATCAGTTCACGGACATAACGTTCTGTGGAACATTTGGATGTTATCAGTGACTTTGAGGAAAAAAATGGGCTGTATATTCCAGTTAGTTGGCCAGCTTTATTCATTGTAAAACTTCCTTGTGATGTTTCTAGACTGAGCTATGGTTTATAGCGTTTCATAAACATATTTCCTCATGAACCCTTTCCTCATGTACCGTCTCACTGAACTGATGTTCCCCAAAATGCACTTTGGAAAACACAGTTGTGGTAGGCAGAATAATGCCCCCTCCCAAATGTTCAAGTTATAGAACCTATATATATGTTAGGTTACAAGGTTATAGAACCTGTAGGCATGTTAGGTTACAAAACAAAGGGGAATTTAAGGTATTGGATGGAATTAAATTTACAAATCAACTGATCTTCAGCCAGGGAGATTGTCCTGGGTTATTGGGGTGGATCCAACATAATCAGATCCTTAAAAGTGGAAGAGGGAGACAGAAGAGGAGGTCAGAGTGATGCATTGTGGGAAGTAGTCACTGAGCCATTGCTGGCTTTGAAGTTTCAGGAAGGGACCAGGAGCCAAGGAATGCAGGTGGCCTTTAGAAGCTGGAAAGCATGGAATGGATTATCCCTTAGAATCTTGAGAATGAAAATGTAGTGCTACTACGTAGTGGTTATCATCATTGTAGCCAAGTCTATAGCCGAACTATGCCAGACTTCTGATCTCCAGAAATATTAGGTAATAAATTTGTGTTCTTTCAAGCCACTAAGAGTGTGGTAATCTGTTATAGCAGCAATAGAAATTTAATGCAATTTTGCTGATGTCGTAAACTGCATGTTTAACATGCTCCCAGATAAGCTTGGAAATTGTTTATATTCATGAGTATATTGTTTGCATTGATGTCTCTATGGTGAGTTGGAATGATTCGCCTAATTAGCTGCAAACTGATCCCAAAAAAACATATTTTATTCAATTTTTATAACTTTTGCTAAATTCAATTTTTTAGAAGAAAGGAACTAGGTCCAGCTACACTCTAAGGGAGGAAATGACCAACCACCTGAGTACCAAGAGACAGGGATCATTGGGAGTCATTCTAGAAGCTGCCTACTGTAGACAGAAAGGGATTAATGGATTTGTTTTACAAGTTTATATTTCTATTCTTACCAGTGAGTTTGAAAGTTTCTTAAAGTTCTACTACAGGTGAGGTGACCATATAAGTTATCATCCAAGCCAGAAATCTTTTGAGATAATGGAATGCACAGTGCTGTAAACAACCACACTGGGATAATCAGTATAGACTGTCCCCAGAACTGCAGATGTACGGTCCCACCAGTTGAAGGTCACATTTCTGGGCCTCTTTCTTAGCCATTAGCATAATACCAACACATAACAAATATTTACCACATTCCTGCTTATGGAATGGCAAAATGATTCGAAGATACACAAGGGCACTAAGGCCACTAAATGTACGGTTCTTATGTGTCATTCTTATTAGGGAGGCTAAGAAACCCTCCTACCCTATTTAATCTTACTTTATTTTTTATCTTTTAATGTTATTTATTTATATATTTATTTTAATGTGTATTTATTTATTTATTTATTTATTTTTGAGAGAGAGAGAGACAGAGTGTGAGCAGGGGAGGGGCAGAGAGAGGGAGACGCAGAGAATTCAAAGCAGCTCCGGGCTCAGAGCTGTCAGCTCAGAGCCCAAAGTGGGGCTCGAACCCACAAACCATGAGATCATGACCTGAGCCAAAGTTGGACGCTCAACTGACTGAGCCACCCAGGGGCCCTTAATCCTACTTTTTAGTTAAAAAATAAATCTATGACAACAGAGATTACACTCTAGGAATAAATACAGAGAGAAGGGTGAGTGTTGGATTACAGAGGTATTGGCTTTAGCATTTGTTCTCATGAATACAAGGACATACAGTGTATGGTGAGGACCAGCTGGGTCTTTAGCATCATAGACTTGGGAGTAAGGACAAAAAAAAAAAAAAAAAGGAAAACATTGTTTTTTTTGTCTTGTGATGAGAGCTTCTAGGATTTCCTCTGTTAGCAACCTTCACGAAATATGCCATACGGCAGGGTTAACTATAGTCGTCATGCTGGACATTACATTTCCAGTACTTACTTACCTTGTAACTGGAAGTTTGTGTCTTTTGATCACCTTCATTTAATTCTCCCAGCCCTATCTGTTCTAGAATATATTTAAGATATGTATGTCGCTACACAATCTGAGGTTTACCAGAGTCCTTAACAAAGTCTATTAGAATTCCTAAACTTACAGTAATTTATCATTTTAACTGTCAGAGATAGTAGAAACTGAAAGCCATAACCAATTTAAGACAATGCTGATACGCCACGGATGAAAACAGTTGGTCCTTTCAAATTACAGGAATTTCAATTATTTACATAAGTTCTTTCAGAGAACTTTCTTTCTCTGAAAGAACTTATAAGTTTTGTACCCAGATGGCATGAGAGAGTAATAAATTCAAGTTTTCGGTACAAAAATGTTGCCATTTCTGGTTTATAAAAAACAAGTTTTTGTAATCCTTAAATAACTCATAGTTACTAATAATTAGTTCTTAATTATACATGAACATGGGGTTTTAAACAATTTTGCCTCTTAGAGAAGAAATCTGAATTTCAAATAAACATGGAATAATTTTTTAGTGTCAGTATGCCCCATGCAATATTTGGGACACACTTAAACTAAAAACTATTCTGTATTTATCTGAAATTTAATTTTAACTGGAAGATCTCTTGGTTAATTTTATTCCTAGGAATTTTATTCTTTTTGATGCTATTGTAAATGGAATTGTTTTCTCAATTTCCTTTCCAGATTATCCATTGTTAGTAGATAGAAACATAACTGATTTTTGTATGGTTACTTTGCATCCAGCAATTTTTTTGTGGAACCTTTGGGGTTTTCTAATTATAAGATCATGTCATTTGAAAACAGAGGCTATTTTACTTCTTCCTTTCCAGTTTGCATATCTTTTATTCCTTTTTTTTGCTTAACGGTGCTGGCTGAGACTTCCCGTAGTATGTTGAATAGCAGGGACAAAATATTCTTCTGTATCTTATTCCTGATCTTGGAGGAAAAGATTTTACGACTGTGATGTTAGCTATGGGTTTTCATACATGGCTTTTTATAATTTTGAAGTAGTTTCTTTCTGTGCCTAGTTTACTGAGTGTTTTTTTTCTTTTTTATCATGAAAAGGTGTTGAATTTTGTCAAATGCTTTTTCCTCCCCCCTTTTCTGTTAATGTGGTGTATTACATTTATTGGTTTTCATACATTGAACCATTCTTGCATTCCAGGAATAAATCCCATTTGGTTATGGTCTATAGTCTTTTAAATGTCTGTTAACTTCTATTTGTTAGTATTTTGTTGAGGAATTTTGCATTAATATTCATCAGGGATATTGGTTTATAGTTTTTTTTTCTTTCTGGGAGTATCTTTGGCTCTGGTACAGGGTAATGCTGGCCTTATAAGAGAGTTTGGAAGCATTCCTTCCTCTTTAATTTTTTGGGAGAGTTTGAAGAAGATTGGTGTTAATTTTTCTTTAGATGTTTGGCTAGAATTCATCAGTGAAGCCCTGGTCCTGAGCTTTTCTTTGTTGGAAGGTATTTGGTTACTAGTTCAATTTCCTTACTCATTATAAGTCTGTTCAGATTTTCTATTTCTTCATGATTTAGTCTGGTAGGTTGTGTGTTTCTAGGACATTGTCCATTTCATCTAGGTTATCAAAACTGTTGGTATACAATTGTTCATGGTATTCTCTGATAATTTTTTATTTCTATAAAATTGGTTGAAAGGTCCTGTCCTTCATTTCTGATTTGAGTCTTCTATTTTTCTTAAACTAGCTAAAGTTTTGTAATTTTGTCAATCATTTTGAAGAATCCACTATTCATTCTGTTGTCTTTTCCCTTTGTTTTTCTATTCTTTTATTCCACTGATTTCTGCTCTAACCCTTATTATTTTCTTCCTTCTGCTAGTTTTGGGTTTAGTTCTTCTTTTCCTAGTTCTGAGATCATTCCTCTATTTTAATGCACACATATACAGCTATAAATTTCCCTCTTAGCACTGCTTTGGGTGTCATGTATTTTTATTTGCTAAATATGGCAACTCTACCTATAAAGAACTGTGGCTTCTGTCTTATGTGTACTCCCTCTTACACCCACTTCCTCACTCTGGTAAAATCAGCTGCCTGGCCATGAGCTGCACTCTAGAAGTCAAACAAGGACTAAGGGAGGTCCCAGTGCAACAACTAATGAGAAACCAACTCTTGTCAACTACCTGAATGAGCTTAAAAACAGATCAGGGTGCATATGTCCCTTCAAAACAGCACACTTGTATCCCTTGGATAAATGCCTAGTAGTGCAATTGCTGGGTTGTAGGGTAGTTCGATTTTTAGTTTTTTGAGGAACCTCCATACTGTTTTCCAGAGTGGCTGCACCAGCTTGCATTCCCACCAACAATGCAAAAGAGATCCTCTTTCTCCACATCCTCGCCAACATCTGTTGTTGCCTGAGTTGTTAATGTTAACCATTCTGACAGGTGTAAGGTGGTATCTCATTGTGGTTTTGATTTGTATTTCCCTGATGATGAGTGATGTTGAGCATTTTTTTCATGTGTCAGTTGGCCATCTGGATGTTTTCATTGGAGAAGTGTCTATTCATGTCTTTTGCCCATTTCTTCACCCAATGTTTATAGCCAAAGTATGGAAAGAGCCCAGATGTCCATCGATGGATGAATGGATAAAGAAGATGTGGTATATATATACACAATGGAGTATTACTCGGTAATCAAAAAGAATGAAATCTTGCCATTTGCAACTATGTGGATGGAACTGGAGGGTATTAAGCTAAGCGAAATTAGTCAGTCAGAGAAAGAAAAATATCATATGACTTCACTCATATGAGGACTTTAAGAGACAAAACAGATGAACATAAGGGAAGGGAAGCAAAAATAATATAAAAACAGGGAGGGGGACAAAACGTAACAGACCCTTAAATATGGAGAACAAACAGAGGGTTCCTGGAGGGGGTGTGGGAGGGTGGATGGGCTAAATGGTAAAAGGCATTAAGGAATCTACTCCTGAAATCATTGCTGTACTATACACTAACTAATTTGGGTGTAAATAAAAAAAAAAACAAAGACGGATTGGCCTCTCAGTTGAGTTTTGAGATGACTTCAAACCTGGCCCACACCTTGACTACAGCCTCGTAAGAGATCCGAGCCAGAGGAAATTGCTGAGCCAAGGCTGATTCCTGACCCGCAGAAATTATGCGGTAATAAATGTTTGTTGCATTAAGCCACTAAATTTTAGGATAATTTGTTATGTGGCAGTAGGTAACTAACTGACACAGTGTCTTAACATTTTCTTAAGGTTTACCAAGATAGTCTACATGACTTTACTTCCCTATATATATTTTTACAACCTTGAGAAATGTACCTTGCACATACATCTGGTAGGTGGGTTACTCAGGGACACAATTAGAGAATCTGGCATAAAAATAGGTCATTTAAATGACAGTCTAGATACAATAAAAATGCCTTGTGAGGAGGCATTTTATTGGTAATAAAACAAATAAAGCTATGCGTTTTGTTGGAACTGCTGGAGAGGGTACTCCTGAGAGATTCAGTAAGCAGAAAATAAAAGTAAAACAGACAGTATTTATGGTGTCTGTTTAGTTTGCTCTTTTCATTTTAGTGAACATAATACAGAGCTTATGTAACATAATTTTTAAATCCTGTGTATATTGATTAAACTAATTATGGTGCATTCATCAATGGAAGACTCTAGTCCTTCAAGATAAGGGTCCAGAGATATATCAATAGGATGGAGATTTGTTCACAGTAAAACATCAGGTAAAAAGGTGGGTTGCTTGCAAATGTTTGCTATTGTAAACAATAGTGTGGGGGTGCCTGGGTGGTTCAGTTGGTTAAGTGTCCGACTTCAGCTC
The DNA here is from genome assembly GCF_027475565.1 of Acinonyx jubatus. Classification (NCBI taxonomy): domain Eukaryota; kingdom Metazoa; phylum Chordata; class Mammalia; order Carnivora; family Felidae; genus Acinonyx; species Acinonyx jubatus. The sequence continues at coordinate 188,487,406 of NC_069382.1, forward strand.
AGGTCATGATCTCATGGCTCGTGGGTTTGAGCCCCTCACCAGGCTCTGTGCTAACAGCTCAGAGCCTGGAGCCTGCTTCGGATTCTGTGTCTCCCTATCTCTTTGTCCCTCCCCCACTGATGCTCTGTCCCTCTCTCACACTTGAAAATAAATAAATAAACATTAAAAAAATTAATAAACAATACTGTGATGAACATCTATATAGGGAAATCTCTGCACACATCCACAATTTTATTAGTCTTGTTCTCTAGAGAAACAGAACCAACAGGAAATACACATATATTTATTGTAAGCAATTCTCTCATGTGGTTATGGGGGCTGGGAAGTCCAAGATCTGCAGGTAGTAAACTGAGGACTAGGAGACTGATACAGTTCCAGTCTGGATCCAAAGGCCTGAGAACCAGGACAGCCAAAGGTGTTCTAGAGTCTGAGTCTGAAGGCAGGTGGAGACTGATGTTCCAGCTCAGAGTCAGACAGACAGAGAGAAAGAATTCTTTTTTTTTTTTTTAAATTTTTAACGTTTATTTGAGAGAGAGAGAGAGAGAGAGAGAGAGACCTAGCACGAGTGGGGGAGGGACAGAGAGAGGGAGACAGAGGATCTGAAGCAGGCCCTGTGTTGTGAGTGGAGAGCCCGATGTGGGGCTCAAACCCCCGAACCATGAGATCATGACCTGAGCTGAAATCAAGAGTTGGACGTTTAACCGACTGAGCCGCCCAAAGAATGAATTCTTTCTTATTCAGCCTTTTATTCTGTTCAGGTCTTCAACTGATTGAATAAGGCTCACCCAACTGGGGGGAACAACCTACCCTACTTAGTCTAAGAATTCAGAAGTTAATCTCATCCAGAAGCACCCTCACAGACACACTCCAAAATAAAGTTTCAGCTAATATCTGGGCACTCTGTGGTTCAGGCAGGTTGACACCCCCAAATGTAGCCATCACAGTGGTTATTCACCTAGAATGAATCCTTAGGAGTAAAATTGCTAGATTCAGTGTATGCCACTTTTTAAGGGTTGTGTTTTGGTTCAATCCGTTTCTGATCATTCCAGGTGACCATGCTAACGGGTTTTATCCTTGTCTCCAGTGTCTACTTGAACGTTTGCACATTGCTAATGTGGGCCACATAGGAGGGACTCATCAAGCCTCTTGCCTCCAACCTCCCTACTCACTCCTCTCATGGAGTGGTTTACTGGCTAAGTCTCCATCATTCTACTGCTCTGTTAAATCTATTTCTAGGTGCTAGGTGGTCTTTTTTTTTTTTTTTTAAAGATATTATGTTACTGACAGGTTCTGCATGAAATATATGTTTACCAGATACTCTTCTTTGGCTAAAAATCTGCCAATTTTTCCTTGTGCGTGTGTAAAAACAGAACGTAACTGTTTATCTTCAGAGGGAAACTAACCTGACTTTATCTGTAACTTAATTACCATGAAGTCCCACGTGTGGTCTGCAGAGCTGCATAAATTAATAACGCTGTAATTGTGGAGTTCACATACCAGGGATCCTTACTGCCCTCTCTAGAGAGCCAGGCTAGCAAACAGGCTTTGCATTCACATGTATTCTCTGAGCGGACTTTTTTTTCCCCCCTCCCTGAACATTTCCACCCCTTCCCTGCCCCGCCCCCCCCCCCCCCCCCCGCGCCTTTTTTTATGTCCCTTTTACTCTCCTTGGAAGCAGTCTGTGGCATGCTTATAGCCACTGCCTCTCCTCTGGGTGACTATTGAAATATCCCCCTAATATTTCTCCATTATAATGCGAGCCGTCAATAGCACAATGCCTTGTTGGCCTGCCTTTCCAGGACAAAGTACGGAGCGATTCCATTACTCTGGCGTCCATCAGGACAATAAGCCACAAATCTTTTTCAGTGCAGCTCCAGACGTGGCTGCCTTTGGGCTGGAAGGCAGGGAGAGGCAGGAATGTTTCCCCAGCGTGGAGAGAAATCAAACGCGTGTATTCTGGTTTCTTCTGCATGTGCTCTTTGGAATGAGTCACCGCATACTTTTAACGAGATTGGAAGGAGGGAAAAGTTTTCTTTGGTGAAATGATTCAGTCAGAGAGATTGCAGGAGTCCACTGGGGACAAGATTCCAATATGTGCTTAATTTTCTTTGGAGGATTTGCTAATGATTGGTGGGAGCCCCAGTTCCTATTTATTACTTACTTTTCTTAATAATGAAAAAGAGACCATATGCTGGGTGTGCAGCTTGCTGATAAACTCACTTAGAGCAATGACTGGCAAGTGTGTGTATTTTGTACGCTGTGCTATTAAGGGGGGAAATCCTAAACTCTATTAAGAAATTTGCCGCCTTTGAAGCTGGTACCACTTGGCCTTCAAGGTTTATGCTAATATCAGCTAAACATGTGAGGCGTTAAGTGTTTTATTTTTTAGAAGAATTTTGAACATTTCTTACCTCACTAGGAACATCAGAATAAATTCCAGATGGATTAAAGAGTTAAATATTTAAAAACCTTAACTGTTAGAAAATCTGGAAGAAAATAGATGTGAATATTTATCAAGCCTCCTAAGGGGGAGAGTTTTCTAAGCTTAGAATTGATGGAATAAATCACTAAGGATGTGATTGATAGATGTGACTACATAAAAATTTAAAACTTCTATACATCAAAAAAAAAATCACCAAGATTAAAAAGCAATCAACAAAACTAGAGATGATGCTGTAGGAAGTTTGACAAAGGGTAACTTCTTGTAATAAATGTAAAACTCATATAAATTCAATAACACAAATGCCAGGACCCCAGGAAATACACAGAGAAAGGATATAAATAGGCAAAACACAAATATCAAGTATGTTGGTAAATGACGGCACACATTTTTTTTTTAAAACTTCCCTGAGTAACCAAATAAATGCAAATGAAAACAATAGTGAGGGCTTATTTTCCCCTTTCAAAAATTCCCCATCCAAACAGCTGGTGTTTAAAACAAAATAATGGTCCCTAATGTTGATAAGGTGTAGTAAAATAATCACTTTCATTCATTGATTAAGAGAAAGTTAACAGATAACATCCAGCTTTAAAAAAAATCCCTTAAAATAAAAATTTATATTGCAAATAATTGGTGGGCGGACTTTACGTGATGAGACTTCAGAGTGGTTTAAAAAATGTCTGTTTTTCAATTTTTTTCCTACTTTCAATTTTTTTTAATGTTTATTTATTTTTTGAGAGAGAGAGAGAGAGAGAAAGAGAGAGAGTGGGAGCGAGCATGAGTGGGGGAAGGGCAGAGACAGAGGGAGACACAGAATCCAAAGCAGGCTCCAGGCTCTGAGCTGTCAGCACAGAGCCCCATGTGGGGCTCAAACCCATGAACTGCAAGATCATGACCTGAGCCGAAGTCAGGCACTTAACTGACTGAGCCACCCAGGTGCCCCTACATTTTATAGAACATCATCATATATTGCTTTTACTCTAAAGGAAGTCATAGTCTAATCAACTTCAGCTCTGTGATGCCATGGAACCCTCAACCAGCTTTTTTTTTTTTTTTTTTTTTTTTTTTGTGAATACCAGTTCTAATGCAGTTATATCATTTTTTCTTTCTTAGAATCAAAGCTCTAGATCCTTCTATGCATTGTACTATAACCCTCCTTTCTTGCCATCACTCTGGACAGGCTTTGCTGACAATAGTCACACCCAAGAAAGAAAACATAAAGAGCCTTATGTTAGTTTAGATCAACTTGTGCTGCCAAATATATAGGAGGAAACTGGGTTTTAGAGATGATTGAATTTTGAAATCAAGGGTAAGAAATTGTGTGTAAGAAGGGTAGTCAGTTTTTTTGTTTCATTTTGTTTTAATAGTGAAGGCAATAGGTAGTCATTGAGAGATTCTGTTCAAGGAAGTGATACCATCTTATTGGGTGGTAGAAAAATTTTGTGCCACCTTTGTAGAGGGTGAATTAGGGGAAGGAGCCAAAAGTTTCTTTGATTTTCCCTGAACCCTCCTCCTGACCCTATTGCTGTCTTTCAACCTCCTTTTGACAGTTTTTACTCTTTTTATCACCATCTGGAGCTCTCCTTCCTGATCTGTACCTTGCTCTCTTTGTAGGCACACTGGTCCTCCTTCCCAGGGGAGTGAGTTTCCATTCATCTTAAGTCCCATTTGCCCCAGAGACTTCCCCTGTGTGCATTGAGAAGCCCCTGCCTTTCTTCCTCAGTGTCCACACTTCTTGTTCATACTGCCGGCCATCTGCCTGTGGCATTCAGAGCTTTAGTTTTCTCTAAGAGAAAGAAGAGGTCGTCCGCAGGTGAGGAAATGATGGCCCAGAGAGGGGTGTGAAAGAGCAAGTTGGCATCCAAGATGGTTCTAGAACCCAGCTGCTATGGATTTAATTCTTGTGTTCCTCCACAATCCGCACATTGAAGCCTAGTCCCCAGTGTGACATTATTTGGAAGCAGGGCCTTTGGGAACTAATTAGGTCATGCAGGTGGAGCCCTCATGAAAGAGATTAGTGCCCTTAAAAAAGTCAGAAGAGACATGGTTACTCTCTATGCCTTGTGAGGAAGATGACCATTTGCAAACCAGGAAGAGTTGTTACCAGAACCTGCCCATGTTGGCACACTGATCTCGGACTTCCAGCTTCTAGAACTGGTATAAATCCATGTCTGTTGTTTAAGTCCTGTGGTCTGCAGTATTTATCGTAGCAGCCTGAACTGACCAAAACACCAGGTCTCCTGGACCCTCCTTTGGAATCCTTTCCCCTGCCCTGCTGTTGGTGGGCTATGGCATTCTAAGAGTTTGGTGTGTATCTTGGCTGTCTTTTCTTTTTGAGGGACAATTTGAAGGCAGAATTTGGTGGTTTCTTTTTTATATTATTCTTTACAATGCTTGACAAGATGCCGAAGAAATGATGATTTAGATTCTAGGTTAGCCTTTTATACTGGATCAGTATTTAAGAGCTAGAGTCACTATTTCATTCTTAACCAAAGATGTTTTTGATAGACAATAGTATGGTTATTGTTGTTTTGGGTTAATTATTTTACAACTTCCAATTGTATTTTACCAGCCGAAGAGAAGACGGCTGGCATAATAGGAACTGACCGCCGAGGAAATGCAACCTAGTTCTTCATTATTTTTCAAACTATGATTCCTTTCCTTTAACCATGCGAAGAAGACAGTAGGAAGAAAGCTTGTGTGATGCTTACAAAACAGCATATTACCTAAAGAGCATTATTTAAATAAGATATTCCCTTTTGCCAAGCGTTTTAATAAACATTCAGCGACTTGATGGAGATGTTAAAAAGAGGAAAGAGAAAAATGCCAATCTATAAACAGATTTCAAACACCCTAAGCAGGATACTTCTTTCCCCCCACCTCCCCAACTATTTTATTCTCTTTTACCCCCTCAATTTTCCCTGGGCATTGAAAAAGGAATTACTCCCACAATACTTTGCAACGGATACATATGAGCTATTCTGAAGTATATTTCAGGTGGTCTATAAATAACCCACTGGAGCAGCATGGTGCTGCTGCTGGGAGACAGGACAGGAAGGCAAAATCCAGAAATCAGCAAAGCCTGTCAGAATGTTTCAGGGGGAGAAGTTTGATCCATTTAGGTCTTGTGATCTTTCATGTTGGATCTGACTGTTGGGGTTTGCTGGTGTGGCTGTTGGGGCTCGCTGGATGCCTGACTTAAGATCACAGATGGTTTCTCTGGATGTGGAAGACTGGATCTTAGTGCTGCCACATGACCTTGGGCATGTAAGCCACAGTTTCTTCACGTGGTAAACGTATACACTTGCATCAAAAGATTGTTCCAAAGTCTAAACCAGATGAAATGGAACTATATAGTGATACACCCAGCACATAGAAAGAAATTCTCAACAGATCTTGGCCTAATGAGGCCTCATACCTAGTGGGAAAGCGTGGTCTTTGGACTCAAGAGTCTTGGATGCAAATCCCGCTCCCTCTCATTTATTCAAGGGGTAAACCAGAGTAAGTTACTTAATATTTTTCTGGACTCAGTTTCCTCATCTATAAAATAATGATAGCAAGTTGATGACATAATAATGCTAAGGGTTCAACTTTATTTATTAAAGGAATGTTAAGTTCATAGTGTCAACTAAGTACTGTTCTGGGCTCTGGGGATAAAATAGTGTGTACAACTTATTCCTTGACCTTAAGGTGCTCAGATACTCACTCTGGGGGCAGATAATTGCAATATAGATATTGCAACAACTATAATTATATTATATATATATATAATTATATAATTATATATAATATAATATAATATAATATAATATAATATAATATAATATATAATTATATTAGAGTGTGATAAGCACCCTGTTGGGTAAGGACAAGATTCAAATGGGAACACCTATTGAGGAAACTAATCTAGAGTTTGGGAGTTATAGAGAGCTTTTTTTTTTTTAATTTTTTTTTTTTAACGTTTATTTATTTTTGAGACAGAGAGAGACAGAGCATGAACGGGGGAGGGTCAGAGAGAGGGAGACACAGAATCTGAAACAGGCTCCAGTCTCTGAGCTGTCAGCACAGAGCCCGATGCGGGGCTCGAACTCACGGACCGCAAGATCACGACCTGAGCCGAAGTCAGACGCTTAACCAACTGAGCCACCCAGGCGCCCCTAGAGAGCTTTTTAAAAGAAGTGGTGTCTCAGAACCTTCACTGAAAAAAAGAGTGAGCTGGTCGACATGTGCCAGGAAAGAGCTGATTATGCATAATCATTATCTAAAATATTTTATATTTCTCACTTCATCCTCACGGCGATCCTAAGAAGAAGGTCCTACTATTACCCCAATTTTACAGAGGAGGAAACTAAGGACTAGAGAGCCATGTACAGATTTACTCTAGAAGGCACTTTTTGGAGTCTTTGTAGAGTTCACCATATTCTCTTTCCTCTAGAAATGCCCTCTCTTCACTCCCTGTGCACACAGAGGTGTCTCTAGCAATACGTCTCCACCATCTATACCCATTCTGATCCACAGTCTATTAGACCAAAGATGAATCTGACCAAAGGTTGGCCACATACATTACCTTACGATTCTATGATGCCAATACTATTATTATGCTTAATAAGATAAGTGAGGCAATATACATATTAGCTTGAAACATAACCTCAAAAAAGTAATGTATTTAAAATATGTGCAATAGCTGGCACATAATAGATAAAATGAAAGCCAGTTCTTTTTTGCTCATATCCTTTGTTCAGTAGAGTCACAAATGACATGCTGACCTCAGTCTAACACCAATATGCTCAACATGCTAGGGTCATGTTTTTCCTCACTCATGCTTCCCATTCAGATTTAAGCTCTTCACATTCCAAAATATCTCCCCCCAAAGCAATTCCTCCTTTATTCAATAAGCCACTCACATGGAACTAGTTGATTAAATAATAGCTTCTAGAATTTTCCATGGATGGCAATGGAAGTTCCAGATGACCATCTCTTGTCTATTTCTGTGTACAGTTAGAGAAGAGGGAGAAGGAAAATTTATTTTACCAAGAAAATGATAACTTGGTAATGCAAATTCAAAAAAGCCCTAAATTATACTTGAACTAAATTAATCTATATGAATTAGACAGATAGTTAAATTGTTTCCTTTGTATGAATTTCATTATAGTCACCCTAAACATCCTGCTGTGTGGGGTGTCAAGTGGTTCATGAATAAAGCCGAAATGCCAAAATTAATAGCACAGCTGTGTGTAGAGCAGAATCTGAGCTTTAACTTCTTTATGATTTTCCTTCTTGCAGATGAATATTGTCACACATATTTTACATTTGAGCAAAGGATTTGAGGAAGATGAACCTTCAGATATACATCAAGTGGTGCAGTAGGTGCCAAGGTAAGATTAGCACAGGTGGGAGAACCTTATCAGCTTCCAGATTGAATGGAGACCATCTTTCCTTCACAGCCCACTCAGCCCCACTGCTCTGAGCATGCTCTGTTGTATTCTGTTATTGGCAAAGCTGCATGTGAACTTCAAGCTCCAACAGGCAGCCATGGAGCTAGAGACCGCATGGCTCCACGCAGTGTCTAGATTCTTTGACAGTACAAAGACATCTGGGTTAGTCCACACAAGGGTATCAAAACCCCGCCCCAAATGAAGGCCTCAGTGGGCCTGATACAGTGAAAGTCCCTGAGTGGACTTTCAATCCCTGGGAGCTGTGTACAAAGCCCATAGTATCATTTCTTCCAGGCCTATGTCCTTGTAGCTTCCTCAGAACAATAATACAATGTCTTTCCCCTACGGGGTGCGGGAGCTGGCATAAGGCTTCTATCACTTTGGTTTTTAAGATTAAAGCTCTCTACAGCACCCACATATCCAGATTAATAGAACAGCCAATACCCCCTCCTTTACTATCCTGAATTATCCAAGAATTTTAGGGTTTACATAGTTCAAAAGATCCCATCCTGCCCCAAAATGGTTCTTGAAGGGGAAACTTGGCAATCTCATAAACCCATCCTCAGCCCCTGTTTTCTCTTCTCATTGCTTTTGTAGCTGTCATGTAGCCTTGATCTTGAAAACAGAAGACTATGCCCAGTTATGTGCCCTCTAGGGGTCATACTTTTCTTCCTGAATCCCCTGTGCCGTTCTGGGCATCAGGCCATTTCATCCGGTGATAGGGCATCTCCAGGAGGAAAGGGGAATCTCTCCCCAAAATGCTGTCTCTGGGCTCCCGAGTTCCCAGCAGTGTAACAGAATGTGGACAAGATGCTCCAGCAGTGAGTGGGAAAGGACCTTTCAGCCACCTCAGAGTTGCATCAGCCAAGGATTCTCTGAGTCAGCACTGGCCTGGACTCTGACATTATAACTCTCGATTGTCTCCAATCTGACATCAGCCCATCCCCAGGATGGCTGTGTAAGACACTGGTTCTGGAGCCCGTGACCTCAGGGGCCCTGACACTATTCCCCTTCTACCTTCACACTTCTGCCTTGGAAGCAATGCCTTGAAGTCCTTCCTTCTTTCTTTCCAAGCCTCCATCCATTTCCTGTCACAGAAGGAATGACAATTGCTTTCAAGAGTCCAACACCGTTCAGTCACATGCCAATAGCAATGGAAAGAATGATCCCGAACATAGTGGTCCATGCATACAGTAGGTTTTCTTAGTGTAATTTTATAGATGAGGACACTGAGGCTTAGAGAGGCTAAGTGACTTGCTCAAGGACACACAGCTGAGCCAGAGATAGATCCCAGGTCTGTCTGATTCCCAACTAATGAATCTATAGGTATGAGCATTATTTTGGGAATCATTAGCTGGAACAGAAAGGACAGGAAGGAATGCATTTGGGTGCACAGGTTGTGATACTAGTGACTCCATCGGGGACGACCCAGAACCCAGGCAAAAATACATCCAGAACAATTTATGGAACTGCATTTTCTAGGAACCCTCTGTCTGTCTAGGTCCTTCTATTTACTTCCTCCCTTGGTTCCCTTCCTGTCACGCATAAGGCCAAGATATCAGGTCCCTGTGATACATTAGGTGGGGTCTCTGTCCTTGTAGATGCTGCCACTGATTGGACCCTGAGGGGCAGAAATGGGAACTTCCTGGGGTCCAGAGCTTAGTAGGTACCAGCCCGTTATAGTCTCTTAATTACTGTTTTTTACATGGATGTTCACTAGACATGTTCAACATGACATCTGCCGTTCACCACTACCTTCGAAGGCTATCAGTCCCACCCACAACAGGTCACTCTGACATAGTTCCCTAAATAAAGAGTTGCTACTTACTAGATTGGTAGTAAATATTTGACTTGAAGGCAGCCAATTCGTAGGCTGGCCACTGAGCCATAATGAAGATTGGCCTGAAAAGTAAGGGCAATGGTAATCAGCTAGAATAGCCAGATTTTCTCCTTTTGGAATGTCACTCAGAAAATACAGAAAGCAAGCCAGTTTGTCAGAGAACAAGAAGACATAAATAGAAGGAGAGAACAAACGGAAAAATCCCAGCATTGGTGATGCCTTGAATTGAAGACAACAAACTGGCTTCTTTTGTGGTCCAGTCTCTTTTGTTGACTGTGCGTCCTGACAATAAGTGTTTATTTTTTGAGACAGCTTAAAAGAGTCTCTGTTTCTAGCAAACCCCAAAGAACTCTTTCTGAGGTGGGTAAGAGACAGTTCTGCTTTGGGGGTGCTGGCTTCTCACTAACACATAATTTACTGCTCCTACCTTGGCCTCGCCTGACTCTGTGCTTGGTTCTGGGTCAGGTTGGTATATTTTCTTTCCAGATCCCCTTGTGCTGTTCTTGGCCTCTTCCCAAGGTAGGGCAGGTAGCTCCATGGCCTCCTTCAGCATGGAGGCCTGCCAGGTCCTAACGTGGGGGCACCACGCTCCAGGGATGGATGCTGCATCACCGGACAGTGGAGAATGTTAATAAGAGCCACCTCCTACTACCTGCTCCGTCACGGTTTTCTCTTTACAACGCTTCCTCTGACAGCCTGAGTTTGTTTCTTCCTCTGGGGCTGCTGCTCTGGAAGCCACCTATCTGTCTCAGGTCTGGGGCCCTCTTGTTTATTTGGGTTTCTCTCTGGGTCTCACCTGGCTTCCAGTTTCCTGTGTCATCCTTTGGTCCATCCAAGATCTCCCTGGGGAGACCAGCCACATCAGCAAAAGGAAAATGAAATGAGCAGGGAGACTGACCCCCTAAAACTGCATGATGAAGGGATTTGCAAGCCTTGTGCATTTTGGAAGATTCCATTCCTAGAGACTGGCGTAACTCTCTGGTTAATTTAAAACCAAAGTAGGGGGTGAAGACTATTTTCTAGAGCATTCTGTTCTTCATGGATGAGGAAACTGAAGATCATAAAAGCCAAACCCCTTGCCTAAAGTCACACAGGAGGGTAGTTTCAGATCCTCTAAAGAACCCTGAAATCCTGACCCCTGCTGCATTGCCTCTCTATCACAGACCTTTCCTGAAGTGTTTTATTGAAGGTGTAAGCCACAAAAAGAATCAGTTTAGTGAGGTTGTTAAGGAGGGAGGAAGGGGAGGTGTGTCTGTACAAACTGTGTGCCACATGTGTTATTGATACTTCCTCATGTAATCACCCCATGATATGCTTATTATTGTGCCCACTTAATAAAAAATAAAACTGAGGCTCAGGGAGGTTGGGTAATGACAACGATCACGGCTATCACTTACTGAGCACCTGCTATATGCTAGTTCCCAGTGACGTGCAGATACCACTCAACCCTGCTCACAACAGCCCTTTCAGGTAAATACTATCACTAAGTGAATTCCCTAAGGACACACAGCTTGGATTTGAATCAGGTCCTATCACCCTGACAGCTGCCTTTGAGCTGAAGCAGATGTTCTTAGAGAAAATCAAACTTTTATGTAAAAATGTGTGGGAAACTTTACTGAACTAGCATCAAGTATGCAAACATGTTAACTGCATTTGTATCTTAGGAAAACAAACAAAAATCTCTGATAGGTGGATTGGCAAGGTTTATTTCATGTTTGTTTCCCTGGTCCAGTTAGCTGGTAGGGTTTAGCAAGTGTTATTGAACGGATAAATGAATGAATATCAGGTATTTCTATTGCACTGTCATGAACTGAGTTTGTGACTTTGAGCAATGACTTGGTTTCTCTGAGCCTTTACTTCCTACTTGCAAAATGCAGGGGAGAAAAAGAAAGAGGCATGAAGTCCTAACCAGTCAGCTTAACTTCTGTGCTGAATTTTTGGGAGGGCCTTGAACCACCACCTTGGGGCTTTCAGAGTGCTGGGGGAAGAGTGCAAGGTCTGAGCCCACTCTTTCAGAGTAATATTCCCTTTACACCAGGTCTTGTCAGGAATCACTCCTTAGGAGTCAAGCTGGTCTTAACTAGGTGGGACCATGATCTTTATTCCCTGGTAATTGGCCTACAAATATGTTATGGCACATTGCAAAACGAACTTTGTAGTTGGAGTTAAAGTTGCTAATCAGCTGATCCTAAAATTGAAAGATTGTTCTGGATTATTCAAGTGGCCCAGATATAGTCCCATGGGTCTTTATAGTCAGAGGAATAAAATGAAACAGTTAGTTAGAATTTGTAAAAGATAAGGAGGCAGAAGAGATAGAAAGGATACACCTTGATGAGGACCACACCCACTGTTGCTGGCTTTCAAGATGGAAGAAGGGGCCATGGGCCAAGGTATACAGGCAGTCTCTAGAAGTTGTGAGCAGCTCCTGGAAGGTAGCCAGCAGGGAAATGGAAAGCTCAGGTCTACAACTGCACAGAACTAAATTCTGCCAATAACTGAATATCCTAAGATACAGATTCTCCCTTGGCCTCCAGAAGGGAATACAGGTCAGCAAGATGACCAAATGGGACATCCCTCACAGCTATCTTACCCTTAACAAGAGCAATTTGGCCTCCACCTGTGGGGGGCCGGCCCCGGTGCCAGGCTGAGACTGGGTCAAGCAATGTTCCCCGTTGACTCAAGCCAACCCGGTGGTTCCCCCTCCCATTCATGTGGGAGGCGGGGCCCCAGCACCAGGCTGAGACTGGGTCGAGCAACGTTCCCTGTTGACTCAAGCCAACCCGGTGGTTCCCCCTCCCATTCCCCCACTTTCAAGGGCATACGAAAGCCTTGTCAAGGCTGAGAAAGTTAATTACTGAAGCCTGTGGTCTGCAGGTGTTGGCAGTAATGCTACCTCCCTTTTTCTACCCCGAGTCAGATAGACACAAACATGGGAACTGTGTTTTGCTAGCAATCTATCAACAAGGTCTTGTGACCCGTTCACAAGGTTCACAAGGTATACAGAACTAAATGTTTTGGCTGGCAGTGATCATGTGAAACCTGTTTATTCTTAGAATGACCTGATCCATAAGAGTCTTGTATTATAAAAGATTGTGTACAGCAACAATAAAGCCATCACTTGGGCCATCAGCCCAGGGGACCCTCCTGTTCCCAAACTTTCTCTTCTCTCTTTTTTTCTTGCATTTCCCTACCCTCAGGACCCTGACCTCGGTGTTTGTCGCGCTGGTCGCGACAAGTGGCACCCGAACAGGGACCTGAGACAACAAGGAGGAAAGTGAAAGCGGACTACGCGGCGTCTAATTCAGGTAGGGGAACTGTGCCAGCAGCACAGACGATGGGAGTAAAACTATGGGACAGAAACAGTCTATGGAACAGGGATATTTTGTAACTGCTTTGCAGGCTCTTATGAAGGAGAAGGGAATTAAGGTTTCTCAGTCAGCCCTTAGGGAATTTTTTGACATAGTGCATGATTATTGCCCATGGTTTCCAGATGGGGGTACAGTTGATTTAAAGGATTGGCAGTGAGTTGGTCAGGAACTTAAGAATCAAATGAAGATTCATGGAGCTACGGTTCCAGGGACCTGGTGGTCTACTTGGACCTGTATTAAAAAGGTCCTTGATCCGGGAGGTTGCTGCAAAATTTGAGAGCAATTAATGCTGTCATGAAGCCCATGGGGGCTTTGCAACCTGGCCTCCCTTCCCCATCAGCCATTCCTTTACAATATCAATTACTAGTTTTGGACTTAAAAGATTGTTTTTTTTACCATTCCGTTGGCCCCTGGCGACGGAGAACATTTTGCATTCCCCTACCCTCAGGACCCTGACCTCGGTGTTTGTTGCGCCGGTCGCGACACCACCTATGGACAAAAGTGCCTTTGTGGGAGGTTTGGGATTCAGGTAAGAGATGGTGAAACTCTGGTGCAGTCCAAGACCGAGAAGAGCCACTTTGGGAAGGCAGGCCTGCACCCAGGTGGCTAACTCACTGATTATGGTCTGGGCTGCAGATCCAGAAATAGCTTCATACCCCTGAGGACACAGCTACAGCCCTATTTGGCTTTGGTTCTGTCATCAGCACCATTTGTCAAGGGAAAAGTCATGCCACGCATTGGGTGATAGGCATATAGACCTCAGTCTCAGCTGTGGACTCTCAAGTGACCCATAAACCAGTTGTAGCCCCTCTTGGTCACAGTCTGGGAATCCCTGAAGGTATGCTTGCTAAACTTGGTCAGGATATGGATTCTGAAAGGGTCCTATAACTGAACTCCCACCCATCCCAGTCACAGTTCATGAATAGTCCTGCTGGCACAGAGATCCTGCAGGTGACACTCCTATCTGCACCCCCAGAGATGCTGAAGAGGCCTTCTACTTGACTCCAATCCCCTTAGAGCTGCAGGATATGAGCAGGACTAGCACTAGTCCTGAAGGCCCTGAAAAGACCCTAAACTTGACTCTAGCCCTTTTTGCCACAGTCAGGGACAGGTCCGGTCCACTCAGGGGACCTGGCAAGAGACATGGCCATCCATTCTGCCAGATGAGATGAAAGCAGTAATCAAAACCCTTCCAACAAAGAAAAGCCCAGGACCAGATGGTTTCATGGGTGAATTCCACCAACCATTTAAAGAAGAATTAATGCCAACACTTCTTAAACTCTTCCAAAAAATTGAAGAAACACTTCCAAATTCATTTTACAAGGCCAGTTCACCCTAATATGAAGTCAGATAAGGACACGATAAGAAAAGGAAACTACAGGCCAATGTTCCTGATGAATACAGAGGCCAAAATTCTCAGCACGATACCAGAAAACTGAATTCAATAACGCATTAAAAGGACCATACACCACAACAGTGGGATTTATCCCTTGTATCATATGCAGGGATGGTCCGACATATGCAAATCATTAGACGTGATATGCACATTAATAGGATGAAGGGTAAAAATTGTAAGATCCTTTCAATAAATGCAGACAAAGCATTTGACAAAATTAAACACCACTTTATGATAATTCAATAAATTGGGTATAAAGTAACATACCTCAACATAATAAAGCCTATGAACAACCCACAGCTAACATCACTCCCAATGGTAGAAAACTGGAAGCTTTTCCTTTAGAATCAGGAATAAGACAGGGGTGATCACTCTCACCATTCTTGTTCAACAGAAGACTGGAAATCCAAGCTAGAGCCAATTCAATGGCAAAAACAAAATAATCTGACGTAAAACAAACAATCCAATTTATGGACAGAGGATCTAAATAGACATTTTTGCAAAGAAGAACTACAAATGAGTAACAGGTACATGGAAAGGTGCTCAACATCACTAATCGTTAAGGAATGCAAATGAAAAATATCTCCTCACACCTGTTAGAATAAGCATTATAAAAAAGACAAGATATAATAAGTGCTGGTGAAGATATGGAACAAAGGGAATCCTTGTGTGTTCTTGGTGGGAATGTACATTGTTATAGCCACTGTGGAAAACAGTATGGAGATTTCTCAAGAAATTAAAAATAGAGCTACTGTATGATCCAGCAATCCCACCCCTGGGTATATATTCAAAAGAAATGAAATCACTATCTCAAAGAGATATCTGTACTCCAATGCTTATTTCAGCATTATTCACAATAGTTAGTACATGGAAACAACCTAAGTATCCATCAACATGTGAACATACACACACACACACACACACACACACACACACACACACACAATGGAATATTGCACATGTGTGGATCTTGGTGGCATTGTGCTAAGTGATGTAAGTCAGAAAGGAAAAGACAATGACTCCACGATCGCACTTACATGTAGAACCTTAAAAAAAAAAAGAAGCTAAATCCATATAAACAGCAAATAGAGTGGTGGTTTGCCATGGACTGGGGGGTAGGGGAAATGGGAAGATGTTGATGGACTGGGGGGGTAGGGGAAACGGGAAGATGTTGGTCAAAGGCCAAAAACGTCTAGTTATAAGATGAATAAGTTTTGGGGATCTAATATACATCGTGATGACTATAATTAACACCACCGTACTGTATACTTGAAAGTTGCTAGGAGAGTAAACCATATATTTCTCACTACAGGAAAGTTGTAATTATGTGAAGTGATGGATGTGTTAACTAACCTTTTTGTGGTAATCATTTTCACAGTATATACGTGTATCAGATCATCACATTGCGCACCTTAAACTTACACAGTGTTATATGTCAATTATATCTCCATGAAGCTGGAAAAAACGAGAAAGGAAGCGGCCCTACTGACACCTGGATTTCAGCCCTTATGAAACTCAGAGCAGAGGCACCAACCAAGCCCACTGGGTTCCTGACCCATACGACCATGAGATAATAAATCCGTGTGGTTTTAAGCCCCTTAATTTGTGGCGATTTGCTATGGAAACAATAGAATACTAATGACGAGGCTAACCATGAAAACAGGAACCATTCTGAGTATTTGCAACAAGATAAACTGTAGGCATGTACTTGGTTACCCTTGTGGCGGAAGAGCCAAAAAGCAGAAGAGGAAACGAGGAAATTTAGACACGGGGAATAGCAGCAATAAAGGGAGGCTAGATGACTGGAACGTTGGGCAGGATAAGCAGGTGGGATCTGGACCGGAGTGCAGATGCTGCTGTTGCCACGGAAACGACGTTTGGTAAAGCAAGAGAGAAGTGCGTTCCCATTGGCCAATCCAGCTGGAATCCAGCTGCGGGGGTGGGCGGAGCTGGAGCTCAGGCAATAGGTCTAATATTGACAGAACAGGTTTCTGAAGGTGAGATGGGACGTAGCTTTGATCTTTATCATGGATTGGGTGCTTTTTTTTTTTTTTTTTTTTGGTATATTTTGAGGCCATACTATTAGGTCATAGTAGTTTATAGTTAAATTTTTGAAGTAAACTAAAACATTGCTGTGATGTAGTGCTTTTCTTTAACTGTAATGTTTTTGGCCTTAAAGTATATTTTCTCCCTGATGTCATGAAAGTGATTTTTTTTTGTTGTTTAATATATTCTGGGTGTATAGTGGTTTTTTTTTTCCCTTTTACTTTGAACCTGTGTTCTTCTATTTAAGATGTGCTCATACACAGCATTCAGCTGGGTTTTTTTTTGTTTTGTTTTGTTTTTTTGTTTTGTTTTGTTTTTATTCTTACCTAATGGTCTTTATCTTTTTTTTTTTAAAGGTTTGTTTTACTTACTTTTATTTTTGAGAGAGAGAGAGAGAGTATGAGCAGGGGAGGGAGCAGAGGGAGGCAAAATCTTAAGCAGGCTCCACACTCAGTGTAGAACCTGATGAGGGGATTGATCCCATGACTTTGGGATCATGACCTGAGCTAAAATCAAGAGTTGGCCGCTCAACCGAGTCAAACAGTGCCCCCTAATGGTCTTTATATTTTAATGAGTGAGTATAGTCACTTATATTCGTTGTGCTTGCTGATTATTTGGCTTAATTTCTACATCTTACTTGGTATTTTTTATCAGTTCTACTATTTTTATGTTTTATTTTTCTTTCCTGACTTCTGGTTTGAATGTCTTTCTGTTGTTTCATTTATTCTTAATTGTTACCCACGCTATTTTAACATGCTTATCTAGCTTAAAGTCTCATAGTAATCAAACTTGCTCTGTACATTATAAGGATCCTAGAAATACCTTAATTCAGGTAACCTACTTCCAACCTTACTTGTTATTATTTTCTAGTATTTTATATCTCTCTCGCTTTGTCTTCTTGTAATCTATTTTAAATATTTGATACATATAAAATAATATATGCAAACTATAAAGCAGAATAATATAATGGAGACTACAACCCCATCACCAAATGTTTGGCTTAAACATTAACCATAACTCAGTTTCAGCTTCTCCTCTATTTCATCCCCCTTCATTCCCTCCTCAGAGGGAACCACTGTTATGATTTTGCATTTATTATGTAACTGTATTTTAAAAAATCTGTTTAGTTGCAATAACAAGAGAAAACATTTAAAATAAGCTAAATTTGTTAAACACATTTGTGGAACAAATTTGGGGTGTTTAATATGTACATTTTCTAGGTTGTGCCCGTAAAAGGAAAGTATCTTGTTCTTCCCACTCCCTTCTCCATGATTCCATTGGATGAAATGTGGTCATGGTGACAAGCCATCTTGGATCAGGTGAATAAAGGTCTTTCTAACTTGATGCTTATTTATAAGAGGAAAATAAGCTTCTAATTTTAAGGCACTGCCATTTTAGTTTCTGTCATGGTATCCAAACCTATATCCCAACTCAGAAATCAAAAGATAACGTCTGAAGTTGAACTGAGAATGAGTGCTATAAGGATGTTATTTAGAAATATTGAATCATATGCCAGAAGAAATAGCTAAAAGACTTGAAAAATGTTGCCACCGGGAGTCTTGATTTTCTAGAGAGGAATGGAGTAGGCGACCGCTATTTGTCCTTTTAAATTGTGTACATGCATTATTTCCATTAAAATTACTTTAAAATAAGTCTTTCTCACACACAAATTTGTAATTTGTGGTTGCTGTCACTTTGAATGAAATATGTTTTTGCACAGGAGATTGAGATTTAAGGTATTAGACAAAACACTTAGTTATCACGCATCTTATTTGAAACTGTACCACTGCCGACAAAAGCTTGATCAACGACATCACTCTCATATTTGAAATCCCGCAGTATAAATATATTATAAGACTAACGGATTATTTCAAAACAGCCAAACTATTACATGACAGTCAAGAAATTTGAAAAGAAAAAAGAAATGATTCGATGAGACCATGGGTCACCATTTCAGGGGTAACTGAAACAATGACTGTTGAGGACACTGTAAAGCTGCAAACCTACTTTCCTGAAGTATGACCATGATTTAAGAGAAATATATGTGGTCTGCTTGTGACGTGGACTGAAGGTGCTGTCCTGGTCTCAGCAATGGTGTAAGAATGTGAACAAGACAGTTTGCTGATGGTACCGTTTGGAGATCCAGGGGTAGGGCTGTGCCTCATCGTGTTTTGGTCTCACTTGAAAACATTACTAAGGGATCCATAGTTCTTTTATGAGCTTGTAGATAGACAAGACATTTAGGAATTCAAAAATTATCACGGCCCTGTGGACAAACGAATTGGTGCTTGCCTCAGAGAAAGGAAATCTGAGATCTTGCAGTAGTAGATATGGAGGTCACTTACTGCAATAGTCTCACTTTTTGTGAGGAAAATGAGGCCCAGTGAGCTTTGTTAATGGTCCATACACATTCTGGGTTAAGGGCACTTCTCTCAGATGAAGGGAGTGAAACACAGAAGCCACAGAGTGAGGGTCAAGTAGAGAGAGTGAGAAGACCATATTGTCTCCCAACCTTGGCATAGGTCCCTGGTTCATGGGGCAGGCCTGACCTTAAGCTGGTTAGGAAGAAGAGGTGGGGGTGGGGGAAAGAAGATTTACATTGGGTGAGAAATTGAAGTTGTGACTTAAAAAACACTGAACTTGAAAGTGAGTTACAGAGAGCTCAGTGTGATTGCTTTTGTATTTGAAAAAGGTGCAAAAAATGGTCACGGTGCTTGAAATGTGCTCTGAGGAAGGGCAAAGAAAGGAGGCGTAAGCAGGAGTGGTTGATTTCAATGATGGAGCAAAAATGAAACAATGGTCTCATTGTATCTGACTTAGCCCTGTTCAGCAAGTTATATTTGTCTACACCTCATCTCATCTGTAGGCCTCTTGGAGAACACTGGGTGGTCTATCCTGGCTTTTATGGAACAAAGAAGAACAAGAGGAGGAGAGAGTAGTAGAGACAGTTGAGTTGAATTTGCTGTTGTCGAGTTGGAGGGACTTCAGAAATGCCCCTGTGCAAATGATGAGTAGAGGGTATCCTCTTTTTTTTTTTTTTTTTTCATAAGACTGTAGCTTAGGAGAAAGATCTGGAATGGAGATGGAATTTGGGAGACATTAGATTTTAGATGGTGGTTGAAATAATGGAAGGTAATGCCATTATCTACTGAGAGGTGAAAGAAAAGAGTCTGAAGGTAAGACGTAGGGGACCCAGACATTTGAAGGTATATCTGAGGAACAGGAGTCCACAAAGGGAAATGTAAGGAAAACCAGAAAGACAAACATCATGGAGGATATGGCAAGAGTTTTAAGAATGAGTTGTTAAGGAGTCAACAGTCAAATGAAGCAAAGAAGTCAAAATGGAAGGCTACTTTTGTCCTTTGGATTTAGTAAAATGAAAGTCATTTGTGATCTTGGTAAGAGAATTTGGGAGAAATGATGAGGGTAGAACATGATACTGGAAAGAGAGAGAGAGGGAGAGAGAGAGAGAGAGAGAGAGAGAGTGATAAGAGACTGAGCATGTTTAAAGCTACTGGGAAGGGACTTTAGGCAGGAAGAAGTTGCATAGAAAGTAAGCAAGGTTGTAGGTGATGGTATAAAATCCTTGGAAAGGCAGAATGAGATAGGGTTAAAAGTCCAAGGGGGAGGAATTGATTTTAATAATGTGAAATGTGAGGAATGACTCTTCTTCAGATAGGAAATTGGGAAAGAGTGGGTATGGGGATGTCAGTTGAGTAGCTACTGAAAAAGCTGATACACTTTGGCCTCATTAGCAGAGGTATGGCATCAAAATCAAAGGAGATGACAACCTCCCTGAACTGTGGTCTGGGCAGACATTCCAGGCAATGCTGTGTGCATTCCTTGGGGGGCACAGTTTAAGTGGGAGATTGAGCACCTGTAGAGTGTGCTTATAAGAGTTAAGCCCTAATGAATGTCTGAAAATGATTGAAGAACAGGGAAGTATTAGCCCAAAGACATGAAGATTTGCCAGAGAAATAATCGCAGTCTTCAAATATCTGGAAGAGAGACCAGGGTTATTCTGCTTGGTATTAGAGGGCCGATGTAGGCAATGAAGGGAATTATAGGAGACAAACTTTTTTGGCAATATATTGTGTCTTGAATTTAAGTGTAGACTGACTTTTTGGTAAGGGATATAGGAAAAGTAGTTCACAGGGAAATATCCACTTAGCCAAGGTTTCACAGAGAGCTTAGGACTACATAAATGTTTCATTCCAAAAGTATTGAGTTTTTATACTGTGCCAGATACTATGCTGGCTCTGGCCACACAATCTGAATCAGACAATTAGCCTGGAATGAAGTGTGGGAAACAGACATATAAAAAGATACTTATAATACAACCAGCTGCACTTGGCATAGGACACACCATTCTAGAAGACGCTCGTAGCTATTAATACGGTATTAATGTGTTCCATCTATTTATTCATATATTTCATTGCAAACACAATTAAGAACCTTATTCTTCTCAGATACAACATTTTGTGAGTCCAGTGACCGAACTCCTTAAAGAAAACACACAGTTGTCCATAACTAACATGAGGTTTTCAAAGGTAGAAGCAAAATTATGTCAAGAGTTCCTGTTCTGCTGTGAGAGGATCAGAAAGATCACAGGTGCACTGTATTCAAAATAATCCACTAAGTTAAAAAAGAGATAGAGTAATTGGTGCCTAGAAATGTACAAATGTTGTCTAAATATCCCTAACTACCTGTCACTTGTCTGTGTCAATATTTATAAGTTAATATAGTTTTCACATGATACCTGCATGTCCATTGGTTCAATGACTGGGAGAAACCAGGTCCAGCGGAATCTGGGAAACCCATGCAAGGGTTTTAGGTAATGTGCCCGAGTTTAGTGCAGAGATAACAGATATGTGGAAACATGAGATCTGAGATTAGAGGATCCTAACCCAAGACTGGGTGTGGGGTGTGGAAGGAAGGGGAGTAGTCATGGGAGGTAACAATGGCATAGAATGGAACCAGCCAGATGGATGGGAAGAAGAATCCAGCCGAGGCAGACCGCAAAACTAAAGTCCTGCTGAGTGAACCAGCATGAGGTGTGTGCACATATGTGCATGCCTGACTGTTAGTGGTACAGCAAAGAGGTCAGGTGGGTGCCAGTGATGGGATAGAGAAGAAAGCCTTTGAGCAGGGCTGAAAAATCGGAGAGGAGTGTGGAAACATCCAAGTGACCACACTGGAATCCCCGAGACCAGCAGATCCTGCAGCTGGTGTCCAGAAAGAGGTGATATGTGTCTGGACCCTGCAGTGGCTCAGAGTCAGGGAAGGAGATGCCCTGAGACATCCCTAAGACTTGATTTTGAGAATGATGTAGGACTTTGTCGTCTGAAGTAGAGGAGAGAGCCTTGATCAGAGATTGGGGAAATAAATACAGATGCCTATGCCTTATGTGACCAAGTATGTACCTTCAGGAAACCCATCAGTTTTTTAGGCATCAGTTTCTACATCTGCAAAATGGAGCTGAAGGAGATAACGGCAAAGGTATCTTCAGGCACAACAGCTTATGATTCTTTTGTTTTCAGCCCAGGATGAGCAGAGCATGATGATACTGTCATTCATACATTCAAGAAATGTTTGCGACTGAAGGGGAGGAAGACATTGTTTCCTTCCTTCACAGGGAAGGATTAGGTCCTGGTCCCCAGAGCAAGTGTATTCTCCTCCCTGCTCAAGAGGTTTTCACCTTCATTGTTATTCTCTTGGGAACCAGGCCCATTAAGCATGATTAAAAACAGGTCTCATCTAGAGTCAGAGCTGTGCTCTGAGATGAAAATCCTGGGTGCCGTGAACTAAATTTCCTGTAAGAATAAAAGAACCCGCCGAATACTGGCCTTGCTCTAGCTAGTTGTCTATGCTCAAAGCGTAGTATTAAGACTCATCATTTATCTTCATTGTGGGAATTTGTCCTTATGAAAGAATTTTTTTTGGATGTGCATTTTACCACTCTTAGAAAGCTGGTAGTTTTGACAAATCCACAAAATATGTTTCTAATTCCATTCTGTTCCTATTGCGTCCCGGTAATTCTCACATTATTTCTGGAAGATTAGCAGACATGCAGTGGTAGTGACATAATTAGTATTCGGAGGAGATAATAATGTCAAGGGATTTTGTTGTTCTTGGAACCTACATGGAAATAGAAGGAGAGCAAAAGTTGGATTTGTGATAATTTTTTGGCATATATTGGTGTTTGTTCAGGAAAATTTTAATGCCGTAAATGAGATTGTTTAATGAAAACATGTTGAAAAAGACACTTAGAAGAAAGTAGATTTTGTATTCTTTGTTTTACCCACAGCTTCCTCTCTGTAAGGAAAAAGCATTTCTCTTTCTGCAGAATTCCCTTTCTGGTATGAAATGGTTAATCCTGAGAATTGTTTCAGGCAATAAAACACTGACTGGAATCTTTCCGACAATACTTTCCTTCTTGATCTTTTTTTATGACTAATTGAAATGAAAGCCCAGGGAAGCTTAATGTTAAGGAAACACTGTGTGTTCTGTGATGTGATTCTGCAAAGGGGGTGTCTGTGTGGTGGGGAGCTCTCTGCTCTGGAATTTTAAGTTAGAGACCTAACTGAAGAATCAATATTTCAATTAGATGCTGTAGTGGGTTTGGGATTACTGCTACTGTAGCTGGAAGATTGCTGGGTCTTTTCTTGGGAGGGGTCATTACTGTGAGCTGTTTTTTATTTTCTTTTTAATCCCAGCTCTCAGAGTTTGTCTGCTTTGTCTGCACTTGAACCACCGGGGTGACCAACTAGAAAAGAACCAAAAATGTAAATTATTCGTACTTCCCTAAAGGCTACTAATGGCATGCTCTTCAGTAGCCATCCGAGATGAAACAACCAGTATTTCTTATTTTGTAGACTCCTAGGAGCAGTGGCCCTTTGAATTGACAGGACCAGTTTTCAAATCGTGCTTCTGATATGCCCCAATTCGAGAGACCCCCCAAAAACAAACCACCAGAGTCCAGAGCGGCAAGGGTCGTTTATTGCAGGTTCGAACCCGGTCCTCCGCGCACTCGTTGCCGGTGACGCTAAGAGGCCCGGAGCAAGGATCTTACAGCTTCTTTTATAGACAGGCACAAACAAGTCAGGGATTTTTTTTGAGGTTACAGAGCTGTTATTGGTTGACATTTAAATTTGAACGCTCAGCAGAACTTGTTTGGTTCCCGCCTTTATTTCCAACCACTCAGCAGAACTTGATTGGTTCCCGCCTTTAGGTCAGACTACAACCGGGCACGCCCTGGCTGGTTTCAGGAATGGCGGGGGGGGGGGGGTCTTTTCTTTGCAGTTGTGAGTACACCTGGTAATTTTTCTCTTAGTCTCTCACTTCAGTGATCAATCACCTGAAGGCATAGTCAGTAAAGAGGTCCTGGGGACACAATGTGCATGGGCCTCCTGTCCCCCACCCTGGATTTAGTCAACTAAAGTTGTTCTACTTTGATCTATTTTATATACCAGCATGCCTCATGTCATGGCGCTTTGCTTTATTGTGCTTTGCAGATACTGCATTTTTGCAAATTAAAGTTGTATGGCAACCCTGCATCAAACAAGTCTACTGACACCATTTATTCCAAAATCATTTGCTCCCATCATGTCTTTGTGTCATATTTTGGTAATTCTTGCATATTTCAAAGTCTTCCATTATTATTATATTTGAATGGCTGCAATCTCATGATAAAGTTTTAACGGATGAGGAGTTGCTTCTTATGGTTGAACAAAGGAGGTGGTCTCTTGATATGGAATATATTCCTGGCGAAGATGCTGTGAAGATCAATGAAATGACACCAAAGAATGTAGATGATCACATCAACTTAGTTGATAAAGCAACAGAAGGGTTTCGAAGAATTGACTCCGATTTTGAAAGAAGTTCTACTGTGGGTAAAATTCTATCAGACAGCATCCCATGCTACAGAGAAATTGTTCATGAAATGAAGAGTCCATTGGTGTGGCAACCTTCACTGTTGTCTATTTTAAGAATAGACACAGCTGCCCCCAACCGTCAGCAGCCACCATCCTGATCAGTCAGTAGCCATCCACATCCAGGCAAGACCCTCCTGCAGCAAAAAGATTCTGAGTCACTGAAAGCTTAAATGATGTCTAGCATCTTTTAGTAATAACGTGTTTTTATTTTTCATTTTTTTAAAGTGTATTTATTTTGAGAGAGAGAGAGAGGCACGTGTGAGTAGGCAGAGAGAGAGAGGGAGAGGGAGAATCCCAAGCAGACTCTGCCCTGACAGCACAGAGCCCCATGCGAGGCTTGATCCCACAACCGTGAGATCATGACCTGAGCCAAAATCAAGAGTGGGTCACTCAACTGACCAAGCCACCCAGGTGCCCCAGCAAAAAAGTATTATTAATTTAAGGAATGCACATTGGTTTTTTTAGACACAATGCTGTTGCACACTTAACAGACTACTGTGTAGTATAAAACACAAATTTTATATGCACTGGGAAAACAAAAAATTCATTTGGCTTGCTTTATTGTGGTGGTCTGGAACCAAACCTGAAGTATCTTCAAGGTAATACCTATATTGAGTTTCATGTGAAGTTTGATTTGAAAAATGGTTTTGTTATTTACAAACCATGAGTGAAAGTGACTGATCATAGATCAAACATCCTGGACTTCCTCGCAGTCATCTGTTTTCCACTGAACCATTTCTAGGGTGGAGCAGTCATGACTTCGTCATTTTACATAAAATTATCACCAGCGCCAGTATGGATTGAAAATATTTGGGCCACGATATTCTCACCTGCTTTTGAAATCTTTCTTCATCAGGATGACATTTTGTCACCAAATCCTGTTTCACAGTATGGCCAAGAATAGTTATTGTAATCCTGGGAATAAATGGAATACCTTTCCCTCTTCCTTCTGGTTTTTCCAAAAGAGGCACAGCAGCTCTATGAAGTGATTATTTCTCCAGTCCTTTTTGTCTGTGTTTCTGTCAACACTTGTAGCATCTTTATTTAAAATCATGTCATATAATATAGAACACGATCTGGAAGAGACATCAGAAATATTTAGTCTTATCCAACAGTCTTATATTCCCAAACTATCTCCTCCACACCTACTGTATTGCACCAGTATAATGAAAGCAAAGAGTGATGGCTAAGTTAGAGAAAATTACGTGTTATCTGTTATCACCCACTTAACACAACACACTTTTTGAGAACAGGGATTACATTTTATTCAACTATCCTCAGGCCCAAGAGCACTGCCTAGCACCCAATAGATACTTAACAAATGCATTTTGTTAATCTGGAATCAGAACACCTGTGTTTGAGTTCCTTCCAAGTCATTTACTGGCTGACCTTCAGCAAAACATTTCACTCCTCTGAGCTTCCACTTCTTCAAATGTAATTTGTGGGAATTAGAACATTATCTCAGGTTGTTGGAAGAATTGA
The DNA here is from genome assembly GCF_027475565.1 of Acinonyx jubatus. NCBI lineage: Eukaryota > Metazoa > Chordata > Mammalia > Carnivora > Felidae > Acinonyx > Acinonyx jubatus. The sequence continues at coordinate 188,513,347 of NC_069382.1, forward strand.
ATGAAAGACTATGAAACACTATCAAAAGCCCGAGTGAAGAAATAAACAGATTATTTGAAGGATTTACAGTCTAAGCATTTATCAAGACACTTAAAACTTTGTCTTAGGATCAAATTAAATCCTAAGACTGATCACATACTATCTTATTTGGCACCTCACAGAATCTCCATCAAATTCCTTTTAATTATAGTTTTTCAATTATTTCAATGTGTATGAACTATTCAAAACAGTTACAAGGATCTTACAGTTCTATTCCCTATAAAATGTTGACAAGGAAGACATTTTACCACAGTGCTCAGAACTCCCTATATACTCATTTAACATTTAGTACCATGAAGAGATTTAATTCTTTTAAAGGACTGGTATATTTTGATATTAGAGAATAATGTAACTGACTATGTTACCATTTTTCCTTTGGCTGTTGGGAAGCTCAGAGCAAAATTTGAGGCTAAATTAGAGGCAATTAAATTACCAAAAACAGCAGCAAGAGTAACTGATCTTGTCATTCTTTTTGGTTTGTATTACATAGTCTTGATTTGTTTTTTAACCCATACATATATCTATCCAGCAACCGATTCACATTCATGTTTTAAATTTTAAAATTGTTTTATTGACTGTGTTTCTCAAGTTACTTATGGAATAATTAACTACACAGGTAAATAAAATACCTGCATATAAAAGAATATTTTGTGAAATTTAAACATCTATTGTTTAAGTGGCTAGTACTTAGTTCATCTTCGGATAACTTCAGAACAATATTGAAATGGACCCTAACAGATATTGTACTGTTAGAATCTGGGGTGAATTTTTCCTTAGCAATAAGATTTATTGAGTTGGATTAAGGAAAACAATTAGAGACATAATCATGGATTATTAAGGAAAACAATTAGAGACATAATCTCTGCCTGCCTGATGAATTTAAATCCACTATTGCATTCTTAGAGATTAGTTTCCCCAAATAAGGTGCTGAGTTTGGGAGCAGAGGCTGGAAGAACTTGTATTTCATTGGCTCAGAGTACCAGAGGTTCAGGTGTGGATAACTTCCTTGAAGTGAGCATTGTGGGAGGGAAGAGAGGTGATATTCAGTATCCATCCCTTCTTCCTCTTAAGGGATATTTCTCATTATGTATGTAGATTTGGTGGGATGCAGAACCCACTTAACACAATGTGAAAGAGGAAATCTGGGAGATTCTTATGATAGTCCCTAGCAGCCTGGGGCATGAGTATGTAACTGAAGTTGATCCAAAATAAGTGCAGTCTGGGACCTTAGTTTTATAATTTTGAGGGAAGAAAACCTCTCAGAGCTTTTCAGTATAGTGAAGTGTATAGAACTTTCAAAGCCGCAAACAAAATCCAGCTGAAGATAAAGTCGATACAGAGAAGTGGGAAGTGTGGAGAGAAAGGCAGAAAATGAGTCTAGAGCTGTGATCTTACTACATCTGAAACCTGCTCATCTTTGAAATTTCCAATTATTGTTTAAATTAATTTAAATTAGATTTTGTATTCCTTGCAACCAAAACACTCTAACTGGTATAACACTCACCCCCCCCAAGTCTAATAATTAATGTATATATCTACGTTTATGAAGGTCTAATAGATGCTGGGAATAGCTCAGAAGCTATATAATATTAACTGTGCTCCATCAGGAAATCCAAAAGCACCAATTCCAGAAAATCCATTATAAGGGGGGGAAAAGTGGAAAGTGGAAACAACACAGGTCCTGTGAAAATTTATTGTAAACTAAATAGCACTCAAAACTCAGAGGAAATACGGTTATTGGAAAACGACTTACACTGGATCCAAAAGAACATTTTACGAATTTTTTTTTGTAACCTCAATAATGTCAGAAGAACATGGCCTCTATGGGAGAAGAAAAACTAATACATGAAAGCTAATTGAATAAGAAATAATGTGACAGTATAAATTCAAAAGTCAAAAGGATAAGATGTAAAGGCAACAAAATAAAGCGAGGAGGGATCTGGGTGAGGAAAAGGATGATTAAAAGGAAGTGATTATTGCAATCAGAGAATTAAAATCTGTATTTGAGGAAGTAAAGAGTAAATTTGACCTTAGAAAATCAAATTACATGAAAATTAAACTTCAGAAGCATTCTGAGAGAGACAGAGGTTATATATAAACAGACGAAAATCATCACCTCTAATTAGTTAGGTGATAGGTGATTTCTTTTCCCTTTGTTTATTAGTTTTTAAGAACATTTCTCCTATAATTTTTAAAGAAAAAGGTTTGTTTTCAAATTGTGTTTTTAATTTGTATTCCACTCCTGGATATCTACCCAACCTGAAATTCCTCAGGATACAAAAAAAAAAAAAAAATCATAATCCTAATTTTCATAGGAAAGAACAATAAAAAGATCCATACATTGTGGTGATACAGATGTTGGAAGTATCTAATAGCATTTTAACACAGTTATTGTAAAAATGTTTCAAGAATGAATGTGACACCACTAAAATGAATAAAATAGCAGTCTTGGCAAAGTATAAGGTAAAAAGAAGAACAAATGAAAATTTAGAATGGGGAGGTACAAAAAAAATTAACTGGATGGATTCATAGCAGAATATGACAGAAGAGAAAGTCAATGAACTTGAAGATAGCTCAATAGAAAACATCCAATATGAACAGTATAGGCAGACTATACCAAGAAGTCTAACATTTGTGTTTCTAAGAGTTCAAGAAGAGAAAGTGCAGTGCTCATAAAATACTTGAAGAAATGTGACTGAAAATGTGGCAGAGTTGACAAGAGAAGCAAAGTATAGTGAATCCTGAACAGTATAAACCCAAAGAAATTGATGCCCAGATACATTATAATAAAATTGATGAAAACTAAAAACAGAAAAAAATTTGAGAGCAGTTGGAGAAAATTGATACATTACTTAGAAGGGACCAATGATTCAAAACTTTATGGTTTTCTCACTGAAAACCATAAAGTTGAGAAGGAAGTGACACAACACTTTTAAACTGCTGAAGAAAAAAAAAAGAAATTCTATATTCAGTGAAAACATCCTTCAGTGATTAAAATGAAATAAAGACATGCTTGGATAAAGGATATCTGAGAGAAGTCATTCCCAGTGGACCTGCTCTAAAAGAATTGCTAAAGGGATTTCTATAGACAGAAAGATAAATGATAGCAGAAGGAAATTTGGAACTTCAAGAATAAAGGAGGTACAACAGAAATGGGAATTATCTGGGTAAATATAATAGACTATCCTTCTCCTGTTGGGTTATTTGAAATGTTTGTTGGTTAAAGTAAAAATTATAACTGTCTGATGGGATATTCAATGAAAGGACATGTAGAAATAAGTCAACAGCATTATAAAAAGGAGAGGGTGAAGGCATTTATAGAGTAATGAAGTTTCTACATTCCACATGAAATGATAAAATATTGATTTTAAGTGAAGTGTTCAAAGTTAAGTATGGATATTGTAATCCTTAGAGAAACCATTAAAAATATACAAAGAGGTATATGAAAACACATTAGAGAAATTAAAATAGAGTACTAAAAATGCTTATATAATCTAAAAGAAGGTAGGAACTGGGAAATAGAGAAAAAGAAAAATTGAGGAAAGAAACAGAAAACAAATACTAAAATGGACATATTAAATCCAAACATATAAATACTTATTACAATTGTAAATGGTCTAAACACACCAACTAAAAGGCAGAGATTGTCAGAATGGATTCAAAAGCAATATTTAACTGTATGAGGTCTATAAGAAACTCTTTTAACATACTTATATAGGCTTGCTAAAGAGTATAACGATGGAAATATATATACCATGGAAAACACTAATCAAAAGAAAACTAGAGAGGCTGTATTGATATCAGACAAAGTAGACTTCAGAGCAAAGAAAATTGCTTAGGGATGAAAAAGGACTATATATTGATAAAAGTGTCAGTTTCCAAGAAGATATACAAATTCTAAATATGTGTGACTAAAGAATAGAGCTTTACAATATTGCAAAGCAACAACCATCAGAACTGAAAGGGGATATAGATACTTCTATAATTATAATTATAGACTTAAAAACCCCTTTGTCTGTGCCTGATAAAGTAAGTAGAGAGAAAAACTTTCAAGTATAAAGGACTAAACACTATTAGCAACCAATTAGATCTAATGGATGTTTATGAAACACTTCACTGAACAACAGCAGCACACACCCTTCTTTCCAATTTCACATGGAATATTCCTCAAGATAGATCATAAGAGGTAAAAGAATTTAAATCATATATAGTACATTCTTGGACTTTGACGTAATTAAAATAGAAATGAATAACCCAAAGGTAATGGGAAAAACTCCAAACACCATGGGCCAAAGAGGAAGTTTTTAAGAAAATTATAAAATATATTGAACTAAATGAAAATGAAAACACAACATATCAAAATTTCTGGGAGTCAGACAAGCAGTGCTGAGAGGGAAATTTATAGCATTCAATACTTTTGTTAAAAAGTCTTAAGTTTTTAATCTAAGTTAATGATATAAGTTTCCACCTTAAGAAACTAGAAAAAAGAGGAGCAGAATTAATACAAACAGAGCAGAAGGAAGGAAATTATAAGGATAAGAGCAGAAATCAGTGAAATCCAAAAGATGAAGACAAAAAAAAGGGAGTAAAAATCGTAGAGAAAATTGATTATGCCAGAAATGACTCTTTAAAACCATCAGTAAAGTTGAGATATCTCTAGCAAGTTTGACAGAAAAAAAGAGGAGGAGGGGGAAGAGAGACCCAAATTACCAATATTAAAAATGAAAGATAGGATATCATTACAGACTCTGTAGACATTAAAACCACAAACAACTCTATACATATACATTTGATAATTTAAATAAGATGGATCAATTCTTTGAAAACCACAGACTACTGAAATTCATCCTAATTGAAACAACTAATCTGAATAGCCTTGTAACTATTACAGAAATTGAATTCATAGTTAAACATCTTCTGAAATGAAATATCCAGGCGTGGATCGTTTTACTGGCCAATTCTACCAAACATTTACAGAACAAATAACACCAATTTTACATAATCTCTTCCAGAAAACAAAAGATGAGGGAATAATTTCCAACTTGTTTTACAAGGCTGCCATTACCCTAATATTAAAACCAGACAAATACAGTACAAGAAAAGAAAACTACAGACTAAGACCTTCAGCAAAAACCTTCAGCAAAAATATTAGACAATGGAATCCATGACCAAATAGAGTATATCCTGAGAATGTAAAGCTGTTTCAATATTTGAAGTCAATCATTGTAGTTGTGATGATTAATTTCATGTGTCAATTTAACTGGGCCACAGTGTGCCCAGACATTTGGCTAAACATTATTCTAAGTATTTCCGTGAAGGTGTTTTGGATAAGATTAACATTTGAATCATTAGAATAAGGAAGGAGATTACCATCCATTATGTAAGTGGGCCTCATCCAATAACTTGAAGACCTGAAAAAAACAAACAGTTAACCCTTTCCTGGATGAGAGAATTCTTCTGCCTCATAGTCTTTGATCTGGAACTTCAGCTTTTCCTAGTTTTTCAGCAGCCTGCCAGCCTTCAGACTCAAACTGGGGCATTGGCTTTCAAATGATGGACTTGCCAGCTTCTCTAATCACATGAGCCAGTTACTTATAATAAATATATTTATTTATTATTTTTGGTTCTATTTCTCTGAAAACCCCTGACTAATGCAGTAGTGCATCATATTAACCCTCTATAGGAGGAAAAACACAATTTAACATCAATTGATACAGAAAAATCATTTGACAAAATTTAGAATTCATTCAGGACAAAATCTCTCAATAAAGACAGAACTTCCTCAATAATAATAACTTCCTGATAATGACCAACTACAGAAAACCTACTGGTAACATTATTAGTGGTGAAACACTGAATGCTTCTTGCTAAATTGAGGAATAGGCACTAACCACTTGTGTTCAACATCAGATTGAAAATTGTATCCAGTGCAATAAGGCAAGAAAAAGACATAAAAACCATGCAAACTAGGAAGGAAGAGGTGAGACTATTCTTATTTGTAGATGACATGATTGCCTATGTTGAAAATCCTAAGGCATAAACAAAAACACTCTTTGGACTCATAAATGAGTTCAGCAAAGTTGCAAGATACAAGCTCAACACAAAAGAAACCAGTTTCACATCCATACACTAACAATAAACCTATGGAAACCAAAAGACAATTGCAAAGACAATAAAAAATGAAATACTTAGTAATACACTTAACAAAACATGTACGCAATCTGTATGCTAAAAACTACAAAACACTAATGAAAGAAAAAAAACTATGTAAATAAATGGATATATCATGTTCCTGAACTGGAAGACTCAACAAAGATATCAGTTCTTCCCAAAGTGATCTATAAAATGAATGCAATCCCAATCAAAATCCAAGCAAAATATTCAATATATATACACATATATACATATACACACATATATACATATATATATATCCACACACACACACACACACGCACACAAACTGGTTTTAAAATTTATATGAAAACTTTCTATGAAAAAGCAAATGACTTATGATAGTCAAAACAACTTTGAAAAGAAAAAAAAACAATGTTGTGGGAATCACACTACTTGATTTTAAGAATTACTATAAAGCTATATAGCAGTCAATGGGAATCATAGGGTAGAGAGAAATGAACATCAGTAAGATGTTAGAAAATTCTGAAGGGGTAGGAAACCTAAGTTGACAATGCAAAGAGCTGAAAGGAACCTCCCATTTAGATTTTTAATAATAAAATCATACATCTTTGTAGGAGATGGGCTCAGTAAGCCAGAAGACTTGGGGACACCCAGGGGCTCTATAAGTTACTATCATGTTTCTTTCTTCATACTTAAAATATTATCTAAAGCAAACATACATTTAATATTTTACACATCAGCTTAAAATGATTACTAAGCCCAATTGGTAACTTTTCTCCATCTATCCTAGTCTTACTGAAATAACAGAAGAAATGTAAAAATAGGGTGAATTTTAAGAGTACTGGAAAGCCAGGAGCAATGACTTCAGCAGACCAGCAACACAGAAATTTCTGGGAGATATACAGAAAAAGGACCAAATCTATGATGAAGCAGTTAAGGGGCAATGGATGACACAATGCAGGTTATAAAAAGAAGACCTCTGAAAGAGTAAAGTTCCCTAAAAGAACCCTGGAAAAACCACAACATCTGCCAATGGCTGGAAGTGAGAAGAGGTCTTGAGAGAACTGGCAGGGTTACTAATTAAAATGCTGCCCCATAGCTGAGCCTGTCCAGTCCTTTCAGAGTGGTTAGCTTTAGAATTTGCCCTCAGCATAAATCTATGAGAACCATTCCTCATACAATGGTTGATTTGCCTGGGTTTCCTTAACTTGTGCCTTAGAGATGGAGAGAAGTGCAGGATCATACCCCATATGAAGTCCGCCGGCTGCCAGTGGCAGGGCCCCCACACCCCAAAGGCACACACACTCTTCATGTCCTGCAGAATGAGGCCTCAGCCTCTTTCACGTGAACGCTTGCAATTACACTCCACTGTCAGTTGTGCTGAGAACAACCTCCCCTCCTACCAGGACCAATTTCTCCATTAGGTGCAATAGGCGTGTGCCTGGGCCCATGACGTTGTTAGGAGCCCAAGAAAATGTTCTAATTATTTTTTAAGACCAGAATTTATAAAAATGAGTATAATCCATCCTGGATTATGTTTATTTTAGAGCAATGAAGAAATAAACTATAATTTAAAATATTTTTTTACAGAGGAAGTGGCCCATGAAAGTTATAATGTTGCTGTGCTCAGTACTAATATTAATCATTATGTATCCTCTTTCGTAGCATAAACAGGAAGTCAAGAGTCACCAAATATTTGAAAAAATGCACAAATAAAATAGCAAACCAATCTGAAAAAATAGAGGGAAAATTCCAAGGAAATAGAGTTAATGGAGAAAAGGCATATAAAATTTTGAAAATTCTAATCACTATTTTCAAAGAGGGTTGAGAGCACTTCACAGATGAAAAAATAAAAAGAAGACTCTCTGGAAGCTAATTACTATTGAGCATTTCATTTTAAGCCTTTTCCATGTACTGCCTTTTTTATGCCTGACCTTATTTAATTCTCTAAAAATCCGGTGGGCTAGGTACTATTAAGAGGTGTATTTTATCGAAAAGGAAACGAAGGCACAGAGAGGCTAAATAACTTGCCCTAGGTCACAGAGGCTATAAGTGGCAGAAGACTGAATTTGAAGTCGTTTTTTAGAATTTCAAAATAGGATTGCTGAAATAAAAGACTCCATAGACACACCTAATAATAAAATAATCACGTATATGGCTGAAGATCATGAAAGACTGAGTGAAGGGATTCTTCCAGAATGAATGGAAAAGGACAGTGGTATAAAAATTTTAAGATTGAAGTTAGGAAACAGAGGGAGTGGAGCCGACCAGCCAAGAGTGATTCAACAGGAAAGAATAGGGAAGAAGACCAAGGCACTCACCAAACAGTTTCCCTGGGCCAGAGATAGACAATTATTTGTGACAGAAAGAACTTCCTCTGAGAAAGTCATTTGTCATAGACATGGTGAAATTTTGGAGTACCAAACAGGAGGAAAAAGGGTTATGACCTTCTTGAAAGAAAAAAAAAGTTTGCTGTATTAATCAGGGTTTTCCAGAGAGATAGAACTAACAGGATGTGTTTGTTTCTTTGTTTATTTGTTGGTTGGTTGGCTGGTTGGTTGGTTGGTCGGTTGGTTGTCAGTCAGTTGGTTGGTTGATTTTAAGGATTGGCAGGTCCAAAATCTGCAAGGTAGGTGGGCAGGTTGGATACCCAGAGAAGCAGTCCGCTGACAGAACCACTACTTGGTTGAAACAAATGAACAAAGACAAAAGAGACAACAAAAAAACAGACTAAATATAGAGAACAAACTGGTGATCGTCAGAGGAGAGGTGGGTCGGGGGGAGGGGAAAATAGGTGAAGGAGATCAAGAGTACATTTCTGTGGTAATGTATAGAATTGTTAAATCATTATAATGTATCCTTGAAACCAATATAACACTGTATATTAATTATATTTGAATAAAAAAATAAATAAGAATTAAAAAAAGGAATTCCTCCTTGTTTGCAGGAGGTCAGTCTTTATTCTACTCAGGACTTCAACGGGTTGGATAAAGCCCATCATGTAAGGCAGGGTGATTTGCTTTACTAAAAGTCTGATACTAAATGTTAGTCTCATCCAAAAAAACCAGCCTCACAGAAACATCCAGAATAGTGTTTGACCAAATATCTGGGCATAGTAAGTTGACACGTAAAACTAACCATCATGGTTGCTTGCCAAGAAACTGGAATCCAACTGGAGTTAGACTTGTTATTAAAATATAATTAAATAAAAATAAATTTAGAAAACACACAAAAACCTTCTTGTGGGGAATTTCAAGCGTGTGTATAACATTGGTGGAAGAGTGTTACTGCCCATCAAACACCCATCATCACCCAGTTTAAACAACTACTGCCAACCTTATTCCATCTAGCTCCTGCTGACTTTCTTCTCACCAACTTATTTTGAAACAAATCTCAGGCATGGTATCATTTCAGCTATAAATGTTTCATCATATATCTTGGAAATATAAAGATTCACTTTAAAAGAAACACCCTTAACTTTAAAAATCAACAATTCCTTAATACCATTAAATATCCAATCAATGTTCAAATTTCCCTGATTGTCTCATAATGTATTTTGTAGTTTATTTGTTTGAATAAGAATCAAATAAGGTCTGTATTCTGCAATTTGCTCAGTGTTTCTGAAGTCTTAATCTACCACTTCTTTCTTTCTCTTCTTTCATTCACTGCCATCTATTTGTAGAAGAAACTGCATTGTCTGTCTCATGGAGCTTCCCACTACCTGTATTTTGCTGATTATTGTCCCATGGTACCATTTACCTTGTTCCTTTGTTCCCTGTGTTTCCTGTATTGGTAGTTTGACTAATTTTAGAAGGTTGATTAAATTCAAGTATAAGTTTTTGGCAAGAATACTTCACGGACCATTCTATCAGGAGGCACTAACGTCTGGTTCTCATTTTGTGATGTGAGGCAACCATTGATGGTCAACGTCAGGTCCGTTATCGCCTCTTGTAAAACGGTGATCCTCCAACTCAGTCATTCTTTCCTCATCTACAAGCTGAAATATTTCTAATACAAGCTTTCCCTCATCAACCTTTGGGTTAGCCTGAGTACCAAAAAGACAAAATGAATGCTTTTTTTCTTTTTTAATTACTAATTTTTAGAGTAAATGGTCTGTGCTCTAGCTACTTCCAATGATGATCAACCAAAATGTTTTTGCTTGTTTATTTTTATTTTGTTTTTAAGCATCATTGTGAACTGACAGATTCTAATATATCAATATGTTACAATACAGTGCATTCTTGTTCAAATTATTCCATCCTTGGCCAGTAGGAGCCTCTTCAGTTCCTTTCAATATGATCCTAATAGTCTTTAATTTCCCCTTTGCTTTCTCATTTGACAAAATGTTTTGGGCTTGTCCTTTCTGTTTCTGTTTCAGACCAGGAGTGAGCTATTTCTTCAGGCATCCTTGGTTGCTATGAGAGGGAATGGGTTTGAGATACCCCGATATGAACTGTTATTCCCCCCACCCTCCCGTGTTTTTAAAAGCTCTCTTATGTCTGATATTTGCAACTTGCTTCTCCATTTTGTCATGTATCTTTTATATTGCATATGATGTTTCTATTCCATATGTATTTGTTTTCATGTAGACCTCTCATTTTAAAGATGCTGGCTCAAAATTGGATCACTGATGAAACATATACCACGTGAAAGTATTGATAGCCAAGACTGACCTACCTATCCAAAGCATCATTCAATTTTGAGGATTAAAATATTTTCTTTTAAAAAAACACTTTTTTAATGTTTATATTTTAAGAGAGAAACAGAGACAGAGCATGAGCGGGGGAGGGCCAGAGAGAGAAGGAGACTGAATTTGAATCAGTCTCCAGGCCAAGCTGTTAGCACAGTGCCTGACAAGGGGCTTTAAGTCATGAACCACGAGATCATGACCCGAGCCTAAGTTGGACACCTAACTGACTGAGCCATCCAGGCACCCAAAGGATTAAGATATTTTCTAAAATAAAAAAAAAAATCCTAGTAAGTTCACCATCTCTGCATCTTTTTTTTTGAGGAAATACAACACAACAAATGCAAAAAATTGGAATGTATTATAGCAGACACATTAACAGTCATTCTCCCCTTCTTTCTTGCTAAAAAGAACCCAGACTTTTTGTAAGTCCCAGACAGGCACACACAGAGGAGGCTGGCCCCTCATCAGCCACAAGGGATGAATTGTGGTTGGCCTAAGCCAATCATCGTGGTCTCATGCTCCTTGCCCGTAATGGGAGAGGGGACTCGTGCTGGTGTGCTTCTGGAAAAAGTTTTCCTTGAGCCCTATTGGAGAAGACATCTTTTGTGTCCTAGATGCTGTTTATCTACAAGTGACACTGGAAAATGCTATTGCCACTTGAAAACCCTAAAAGGCCTCATTAGTGTGCTGAGACTAGCAGAGCAGAAAGATGGGGGACATCTGGCACCTTGATGACATGGGAGAGCTGCCAAATTAGCCCACCCTGGCTATGTCCAGGCTCCCACCCTGGCTATGTCCAGGCTCCTGGTTGTGAGATACAAAATGCCCCCACTCTGCAAACAACTGCTTGTGTGTGTGTGTGGCGGGGGGCGGGGGGGGGGGTCTGCTCCTTGTGGCTGAAATCATCTTGATTGGCGTGTAAACTCCATAGAAAGGAGGATGAATATAAGACCCACTGATGAGCAAAGGAACCAGCTGAGCTCATAATTATGCCTAAATAATTGTTATTAATGAGGCTGAAATTAAGTGGAAAAGATTCCCAGAACATAAGAAGCATAATGTAAAAAAAAAAATCTGAAAGAAATATAATTCCAGGTGTTTTCAACAAAACCTGGGGGAAATGGTGGTGCAGAGGAGGCATAAATCTATGCTAAATATTCTGCCCAGTGGGTAGGAAACAGGAGAGCTCTTGCCCAGCACTACTCAACCCTGGATGTACATTAAAGCTGCATCGTACATTTGGTGCTGACATTCAGGCCCCACCCTAGATGAAGGAAATCTGGCCTCCGTGCCTGGTTATCATGTGTTTTTAAATATACATCACCTTACATGCTTCTTAAAACGAAGGTAACAAATTTATATCAGGCCAATGCTAACAAAAGAGAGGCAGAGTAACAATGCCACTCAAAGTAGTTTCAAGATCAAGAGTATTAAATGCGATGTAGAAAGATCTTTTATTCTGATGTAGCAGGTTAAGAACTACTCTACAGTTCACAGAGTGGAAACATTCTTATTAATCCAAATTACTTTAATCCCATCTGTCTGGTTGACAAGAAGGCTGGTGAGCTCCCTTGGGGGGTTGGGAGAACATTGGGAGACTGGGACAGCCTATAGAGGTTGTCCATTCTGCTTTGACCCCGAAGCAAGAAGAGCCTGCTGTCCATACCTCTTCCCTGCAGTTATCACCCACTACTGTGCAATAAGTCCAGGGCCGTCACCATCCTAGCAACACTGCTAGACCACAACTGGAGCAAAGTCTCTTTCACGTAGGCTGCTGATCTATCTCACTGGCCCAGCTACCACACATAAGCCGAGTGGTCTTTGAAGGAAAGCATCCCTACCTACTCAGGGCTACACTTTATCCTTTCAGACAAATACGTGTCTTTTTGGAAGTTTTATGCCCCAAATCTATCCATCTGCCTGATGTGAAACTCAAACGGCAATACTCTTTATAGCTTAGAATTCATCGTGGGAGTAACAGATTTTGCTACATAAACAAACACCCCAAATCTTACTGGCTTCAAACAACAACCATTAGTTATTGCTCCTAAATCAATGAGCAGGGTGGTTCCGCTGAATAGGTGGCTGCCTACTCATGCCTCCGTGGTCAGCTGGAAGACTGATGGGGTTTGTCTGGTCTAGGATGGCCTCTGTTGGAATAGCTTGTCTGTGTTCCCGGTAGCCCAGAAAGCTGTTTGAACTTGTTCATGTCATAGTGACAGGGTTCTAGGAGCAAGAGGGGAAGTGTGCAAGGGCTCTTGAGGTGTAGGTTTGGAATTGGCATGACACCACTGGGAGACATTCTGTTGGTGAAAGCAAGTCCTGAGGTCAGCCCAGATTCAGAGACTGAAGAAACAGACCCCTCCTTTTGGTGGAAAAATCTGCAAAGTCTCATTGCAAAGGTGCATGGGTGCAGAGAGGAGTGGTCAATTTCCATCTTTGGAAGCATCAAAACTCAATCCCTGTCCCTTTCTTGGGCCAGGGGTCACCAAAATTAGTTGCAAGTCTGCAGATTACAGAATTCCAGGAGGCAGGATTCACACTGTAATTTTGTTCTACAAGGAACAAATCCCATCACTCTTTCTTAAGATGCCCTTCAGATACCAGATGAGATCTGTGCCCTCATCACACACACACACATACACACACACACACACACACACACACCCCTTGTTTCCAAGGGCAGCTTAGTCTGTTATAAAATAGATTCCTGGGAAATGAAAATAAAATCTGCTATTCTAAAACGCAGTCAACAGTCCTCATATATTACAGGTTTAAATGTACCAATTATCTTTAACTTCAGTTATTTTACAGGGTGGTATTAAACTTGCTTAGGCAACAGAAAACTTACCCTGTTGATCCTTTAAAATAAATACTTATAAGTTCCATTTTCAGAAGGAATTTTTTTAATGTCTATTGGTTTGTACTATCTACAGCTAAATACATTCTGTAGGTAGTTTAACATTAAAATTTCCAACAAATAGTCCCCAGGCTTAAATATACATTTCTGGTGAAGCTGTGACATCATTCATGTAAATGGAGTCTTGCCTTTGTTGCTCCATTTTTTTATTTTAGTGAAAAAGAGGACTTTCATTAGGGCAGAGCTTTCATTTTGAAAAGATTATTCCATTAAGGTTGTTGCATTGCTGGGAGAGTAGATGAGTATCTATTTCTGTACATTAAGATCCAAATTCCATGTAAGCCGCCTCCTTGAAACTAACGATGCTATTAATAGGTTCCTCCAGTGTTCTGTTCAGTGTGGAAAGTAGGAATAAGCCTGCGTCTTTAATTTACCCGGGAATGGAGCACCTTTATACAACTATTATTTTTGGAAGTAACCTTTACCTTTCTGAATGATCTATTTGTGCACTACAACGGATGTTACAGGTTTGAGTTACCAGAGGTTAGAAATCATTCATTTCTGTAGTATCTCTGGCAGGCTGATTGCAAATGCATTTTTTTCCCTCTGGTTCTTTATTGGATTGAACTTGGGGGTTTGTTAATAATCTCTATTTTTAAACATACCGCATTTACATTGACCAAATCTCACTGCATATATTTATAGCAAAAACTTGTTAATTTGGCCATATTCATTAGGAATCTGTGATTACTTGGATAAGGCCTAGCTGAAGTTTATCCTTTACCGTATCTGAAAGATGGATTAATAACCCATAAAATGGTTTGAACCCAATTTCAAGGAGATTGTGCATCTTCTAAAGAGTGTAATCTGCTCATAAATCCTTAGGAACACCTATTTGCCTCCAAACAACATAAGCAAAGGCCATCTTCACTGAAGCTGATATTTGAGTGTACTAATTATGAGACATTTTTGCCTATTTAATGAAGTAAAGCCTTGATATATTTGAAGGAGATAAACCCAGAGCTCCGTAGAAATATTGTGTCATTTAGATCACTGCTGAATGATACTGTATGCATGAGGGTCAATTCAGGAAAAAAATAAAATATTTGCAAACTATGTTTAGTTACTTCTTTTTTATTCAAAATAGGATAAATCCAATGAGAAAAATTCATTGGTTTCAGCCACCAAAATATTAATATTAGGGGAGCATGAAAAATAACAGTATTTTATGGGTTTCTACGTTCTGTGCCATACGTTTTGAGACCTTGTAGAGTTTAATGAGATATGTTCCTGTGTAGTACTTCCTTTTGCACTCAAGTAATATCCTGAATTAGCTGCTCATGTTATAGATGATGTACTGAGAAGGTCTCACTTGCCAATTAACACAGAGGGATGGCCACAGTGCTGGTATGAAACTGACTCATTTCAAGCTGGGTGCACCAGTCACTGTGCTAGACAGAGATGCTTCAGATGCACACCATGGAATCTCTAGTCCCCCACACCTTGATCCTAAGTGAGCCTGTCTCCAGTCCCTGTAAATTCGCATCTGTAAATTCTGCATGAAACCGAGAATGACCTTTAATTTTCAGAGCTTCACTTTTCTCATTCATAAAGGAGCCACTTAGGCTTGATCAGTGTTTCCAAAACATCATTTTTCCATGTACCATCTGTGCAATTTTGAGCTATGGCGATCATTCATCAGTATCGTTTGCCTGATATTTCTCTATAATTCAGCGGACTTTGCCTTCCTAAATTTGTTTATTTAAAAGGGAACTTTCTATCATGGCCTTAAAATGGAAAACCAGCATCACTCACCATACAGGAAACCAAAAAAATGAATACCAAGAAACAAAACATTGACAATCAATCCTTGTACACTCTGTTGCCTGCTTAATGCTCTGCCGCTGAAGCCTTCTCTCTTCAGTTCAAAAGGGAGATTGGCAAGGGTTAGACAGTTGAGAAAGACAGCACCTCAGGGAGACTTTCTCCTTGACATGACCAAGTGATGAAAGAGAATCGAAAAGGGAGTACCTTTACCCCTTTGCGATCCAAAGTCACATAACTCTATGTGGCACCAAAACATCTTCTCTTCCAGCAGCGGGCTGGAGTCCTGTACTTTGAGAAACACTGGCAGGGGATGGGTCTCTCAATATGCTAAGAGTCTATCATTTATCTGATTTTAAAGATCCAAACGGTAAGAATCTAGCAGGGCTCAATGACAATCACTGCCTGTCCTGTACAGCTGCTGGGTACGGGAATTCTTTTTCTACTTCAACCCCTCCCGCTCTTCAGGAAGCTCAGGTTATATTAGCCAAGCCTCCATGGAAAACAGAGAACAGCTGTTCAGCATCTTCTCCCAAACTCCCATCTTGTGCTTGAAGACTTGTTAGTGAGTTACCGCTTGAACTTGACTTCTCTAAGCCAATTTATGTCAGGCCCTTAGATTTCTCCTCTTCTGTCTCATTTCCTAATTATGTTTGTAACTCTGCGATTTCCAACAAATTCTATGGCCATCTTTTGGCTTCATGAATTTTTCCTAGTCTCAGGCCAGGGTATAAGAACTTATCTGGACCTCTGATAGCTAACCCTTGCCTTATTTTGTAGCACATTTTCCAAGAGAAGCACTTAAGGGCTTATGGGATGACAGTCTCAGTTTCAGGATCAGAGTTTGTTCTGATGTCTCCTGTTTCCAGTTCTTTCCTCTAAATTTCTAGATCCGAGGTGCCAAACAGGCTGCCTGAATGCTGGAACTGGTACTTCTGGTGTCCAGCAGGTGGTATTCCATGCATGGTCCCCACCAGGATTAATTCACTTAGGATATTGTAAGAAATACACATTTTCAGATTCCACAGAGACCTACAGACTGGAAACTCTTGAGTGGGCCCCTAGAACCTGTTTTAACAAGATTTCTAGATGATGGTTAAGTCCAGTAAAATTCAAGATTTAGCTGGAGCCCTCATAATCCTGTTAGCATTTTTGTATAATCTTCTCACTTTAAAAATCAGATGATTTACTTATCGATACAACTTTCCAGATTCCTTTAAAAAGTATATTATCTAGAAATACTGGGCTCCACCTCCCTTCTGGAATTCAGCGTGTCAATGCCTCTACTGGTCCTGCCCTCTGATAGTCTTCATGTGGAGGTTCAGTACGAACTACTTTTTTCCATCATGCATACACTATTTTCCTGTAGGGGAGGTGAATGTAAAATACTTCTTACACATATCAGAAGTAGTCAAACGGACATTAGACCCAGAGGACCATGAGACGCAGTAGAAGTGAAAAAGAGAAGATTGCTTAGTGGAAGCTGTCTGGATTGCTTTAATTCTCTGGCCCTATGAACAACTGAATATGTGGCTCCTACTCTAGATTCTAGATTTTAAGACTTATTTGCCTTTTCCAGCTATTGCGCCCTTCTTTTACCCTGCGTGTTGTCTTTCTGACCTCTGATTCCTGTTCAGAGCCTCCTAATCTACACAAACCCTTGGTCCTGCTCTCCTTCAACCCACCCAGTCCCTTTGCTATCCAAGTGTAGCACAGAATCCAGGCTACAAATCACTCTCCAATTTATTAACAACCACTCAGCTTTTAGCATAGTACGTGGACTTGTCCAGCTTGTGCTGTACAACATTACATAGAAGAAAAGCCTGGATTTTGGAGATGGGAGAACTGGTTTGATTTCAGGCTCTGGACTTACTGAGTTCTTATGAGAACTAAGTGAGAAATACATGGAAAGTTCCTATTACGGTTTCTGGCACATAGTAAACACCGAGTAGTGTTTATGAAGAAGAGTTTAGTACTTGTTTATTTGGTAGTAATGAGAACTATGTATTTAGCACCTATGTCAGGTCAAGGCTGTGCTAAGTAGACATAGAGGGCAAAGATGGCACGAGAAAGTCAGATACATAAGTACTGGCAATAAAGGGTTAGGCGCCAAGTACTCCGGGATTGTGTGAAGAGAAGGTTGTGAAAGACTTTCAGTAGGCTTTGTGTAGGAGATGTACACTACCTCCATAGTTAAAGTAGAGCAAAAATATTCTAAAGAAAGAAGAGAATGGAGGACTTCCAAGGGCCTCCCTGTGTATAAATACTCAGTGATAAGAAAGAAAATGGTGTGTTCCAGGAACGTCCCAAAAGTGATGATGGCCATGTTCCTGGAGTATAGGGCATGTGGAGAGAAAGAGAATATGCGATCGGAGAGGTAGATTAGGGTGAAGACTGCAGGCAGTTTCCCAAACTAGAAGAGTTTAGGTTTCTATCTTGCAGTTGGATTTGTGTTTTGGAAAGTCCACTCTAGCACCTGAATCATCCAGAAATGCTTCAACTAAATTAGGCTTCATTGATTATGTGAGGGAAGATGTAGATACAAGAAAAGAATTCTAGAGAAATTTCCATCCAAAGTGGACAGAATTTTTTAAGGATTAAAGTGTCAGATTTGTTGGAAACTAAGAGAATTTATTCCTCATGCATTCCAGTGAGTTACGGTTTTGCTGCATCAGACCTTCAGCCAAGTCAATATGAAGTTTGTGATTGAAACTAAAAATTACCAAAGTGGTAAGAGTTGTTGTTGCCTTGGCAACATTGACCAAGATCCAGTGAAGCATTCTGGGTAACAGGCTAGGCTGTAGGTAAATTACTATTTGGTCGTCTTTGAGCCAGTAAGTTAACACCACAGAAAAGCCTAGCTTGGCATTTCCTGACTTGGAAGTGCTTTAATTTGCTCCTTTCGGCAAAATATACCCATGGGCTTTGCTCTGGGCTGGCCCTTTGAGAGGCAGATGTGTGATTCAATGGGCTTTGACAGGACTGCCTAGCCAAAAATGTCTTGCCAGGCCCAACATTCCCACTCTGAATTTTTTTTTCTCCTGGTTAACACATTATTTCCAGAAAGCTCTGTCAAAATGTAAATGCATTACCGGAGAAATATGACACACGAGGCACACAGCAGAGAAAAATGCAGGTGGTGTAGAAGAGTGAAACTAGACCAGCATGGGCTCTAGCCCTAAACTAACTCCAACATAGATAGCACTCTGACCTTGGGCAAGACAGTTACTATTATTATTATTATTATTATTATTATTACTACTACAATTATTTGAATCTTGCTTTCATTATATATATGAATATAATAATATTTGTTTCTCTCCACTGGGCAGTTTCTACGGGTCAAATGATGTGGTGAAGGTGTTTTGTACACTACGAGCTGTTTTATAGAAGCGGATAGGCTGCCATTTTAAATGTTTCCAGGACTGAGACCTAAGGCAGTGATAATCTGAGTGGAGTGAGGAGGGAAGGTACAATGGCACATGGAAAGTAAGACTGTGGCAGAGGGGAGAAGAGGGAGGTGGGTGACAGCATGTTGTGATGGTGCCTTCCAAGCCTCATCTCCATGATCTCAGCCATCCACCTGACAGACTGTAACTGTTTTATGTTTTTGTTTAGTATAGACTGTGTCCCTCTGCCTGGATTTCCCTGCTTTGTTCCTCCACCTGAATAACTTCCTCTCTTCTTTTAAGGTGCTCCTGGACAGATCAGAAGCTCCAGCCCAGAAATACACGATACCTTATGGCAACTGCCTGTACATACATGACTTTTCCACACAGATGGTGGTATGGACAGAATTGTGTCCTCTTCAAAATTCATGTTGAAGTTCTAATACCCAGTGTGACTGTATTTGGAAAGAGGGCCTTTAAGAGGTAATTAAAGTAAAATGAGGTCATAAGGGACCCTAAACCAATAGGACTTGTGTGCTTATAAGAGGAAGAGACACCAGGAGCATGCACACACTGAGGAAAGGCCATGTGAGGATACGGCGAGGTGGTGGCCATCTGTAAACTGAGAAGCCTCGCCAGACATCAATCATGCCGGCACCTTAGTCTTGGATTTTTAGCCTCCTGGACTGTGAGAAAATAAATTTCTGTTGTTGAAGCCACCAGTCTGTGGTGTTTTGTTATGGCAGCCCAACCAGACTAATACAGATGGTAAGCATCTTAAGGACAAAGACTGTATTTTATTCATTTTTGTACAACCAGGGACTGGCGAATAGTAAATGCTGAGTAGGTAATTCTTGAATGAATGAACAAATTAATTAATGGAGCACACCTGGGCCCAACTGAGAGATCAGACGAGGTCCAGGGCTAAGACTAGCTGTTTACTCTGGGCCAGTGACCATGACCATGGACAGCTGGAGAATGGACAATGGATGAAACTTAAGTGTGGGCCATAAGGAGAGCCAGGGCAAGCTGATGGAGAATGAGGGAGAGCCACAGAAGGCTGCAGGCAGATGTTAGACTGGCCCTAGAATAGATGTCAAGGAAGTCCAGTATCCGAGGAGCCCGGGGTGTGGGGTGTGGGTAACAGTTACATAAAAATCTCTAAGAGGACTGCCATCTGCTGCGTAAAGCCCGAGCTTTCAACATGGTCCATGAGGCACTTTGTGAAATAGCTGCAATGTCTGCACCCACAACAGCCTGTGGATAGCAGGGTAGGTATTCACTTAACGTTTGTCCCTCAGAGGTAAGGACTATGTCTCTACTTTTGCCGTCATGCAGCACCTAGAAGAAGACCTGCTATGTTGTAGGTGCTCAGTAAATGTTTGTCTGATGAATGGGATGGGATCTAAATAGACAGGCCACCAGCTTCCGTGACACTTGCCTGCAAAGAGTGTTTCTCAGTGACTGAGAGAAGGCTCAGAACAGGGCTCCTTAGAGTAGGGTCCTGTATAGTTTCTTATGGCTGTTATACCAAATTACCAAAGATCTGGTGTTGTAAAACAACAGAATATTTTTCCTTAAATGAATCCTTCCTTTCCTCTTCTAGCTACTGGCAACTCCATCGTCTGCCTCTGACCACACATGGCCTTCTGCTCTGCGTGTTTTTCTTTTCTGCCTTCTCCCCTTCTCTCCTAAGGACACTTGTTATGGGACTTGGGTCCCTCCTCTGCAATCCAGGACCATCTCAGGCCAGAATCCTTAATTACCTTGCAGAGACCCTTTTCTCAAATAAAAGTCATGTTCACAGGTTCAGTGTGGACATACCTTTTGGGGGACCACTATCCAACCCCCACAGGCGTGAAAACAGAAGATTTCTCACCAGGGAATAAGCTAGAGGAGACATGGGTGGACCTTGGGTGTAACATGAAAGGTTAGACTCGTGGTTCAGTCACAGAGAGCGGCAGGAAGCAAAGTAAGATCAACAGAACAGCCTGATTTGATGCCAAATTGTTGAGCCACTGACCCAGGGCTCCTTAAAGTTGCTTCAGACGAGGACAGGAAGGTAGAACCTGGGGAAAAGACATGAGGACTAAGTAGCCCCATTGTGGAGTTTGGAAGGCTACAAAGTGGAAGCAATTTTCGTTCCCATGACATTAAAACTGAGTTTAAAAAATACAGAGAGTGATATTACTTTGTTTTTAAGGGGGTGGAAGGAAATGCACTTTCACAAACTAAATACACAGCAGGGGAGCTGATGGAGTAAATCTCATCAGGTATGGGAGAAGACGTAATGCCCAACTCAAGCAATGAGACAGGGAAAAAAAGGGACAAACTTCTCCTTCCTCTACCTTTTGTTCTGTTTAGGCCCTTCGTGGATTGGATGGTGTCCACCCGCTTTAGGGAGCACCAGCTACTTTACTGAGTCACTGATTCCCATGATTATCTCATCTGGAAACACCCTCACAAACACACCCAGAAATAATGTTTAATCTGGGCATCTCTTGGCCAGTCATTTTGATGTATCACAGATGGAGAGGATGAATTTGGTACATTTTGAGCTCCATGTATCAAAAGTTGTAAAGGAATGTGCAGTTTGTGAGTCAAGCCCCCCAGCTCGGAGCCCGCAGCCTGCTTCGGATTCTGTGTCTTCCCCTCCTTCTCTCTGCACCTCTCCCGCTCGCACTCTCTCTCTTTTTCTCTCAAAAATAGATAAACATCAAAAAATTAAAAAAAAAAAAAGAAATGTACAGACCTTTGATCTAGCAGTTCCTTAAGTAACGCGAAGATTTAGCCAGAAGCACTTACTTTGTGATTGGAAAAAAACCTGATATTTCCAATAATAGGTGATGATTTGAATACATAATGGTTATCCATATGATAAAAAACCATGTTCCTACTAAAAAACGGTATTGTTGAAATGTACTCCTTGACCTGGAGTGATGATCATACCTTGTTGGATGAAAAAAGCAGATTAAGAAGTGTGCGCCTACCATAATCCGGTTTTTGTTAAAGCGTTTCTACTTCGCAAGAAGACAGGGAGATACGGACTCACATGTGAATAGTAATTATCTCCATTTGGGGCAATTATTAGTAATTTTTTTGGTCATTTAAATCTTGGCTCTTTTTATCATGAGCATGTATTATATGATAAAAGGAAATTATCTTCAAATATGAAAAATGTGGTCTCCTAGAGTTAACTTTTTCTAGACTGTGCATATCAGCTACCGCTACTATATCTCGGCATATTGATCTCTGATCTAATTTGCATGGTAACGTCAAAAAACAGCATTTCTTCTTGCATCCCTACAAACAAGAGCAGATAAGCTGGCTTGAGGATTCTACAACTCATCCTCCTGCTCTATCAGAGCATTTGGCTGTGGAGTCTTCTGGATTGTCCACACTCGTGGCAGTAAAAGCTGGAAGTATAACTGCTTGTCACTTTTGATCTCTCATTTAAAATGACTGGG
Source organism: Acinonyx jubatus (assembly GCF_027475565.1). Classification (NCBI taxonomy): domain Eukaryota; kingdom Metazoa; phylum Chordata; class Mammalia; order Carnivora; family Felidae; genus Acinonyx; species Acinonyx jubatus. The sequence continues at coordinate 188,535,754 of NC_069382.1, forward strand.
TGCTAGATGACATGAAAGGGAAGGTCTGAAAGTACTTTACAAATTATGTGCAGCTATTCAGGCAAGGGGTTTACCATCGACGGGCCCCAATGTGCAGGGAAGGCTGTGGTTCTGGGGACACAAAGTCCCTTTCTTGAAGCCCCCATTGTTTTGGGAGTGAGGAGGTAGCCTAAGAGGGGGAGGATTTGGGCCCCACCAGTTCAACCTGAGGGACTCCAACGATGCACATTGTATCCTGTGTGTCACTGATACACAATGAGGACTGAGGATCCGGGTCAAACTGGAAGCCTCTGATTTAGCTCAGTCTCCTCATTTTAGAGAGGCACAAACCAAGGCCCGGGAAGGGGAAGTGACTTTTTCAAGGTCACTTAATGGCACAGCTGGGACTAAAAGAGTCTTTTGGTTTCTAATACTGTGGCATGCTGTCGCCACACTTCACAGTCTCCTCATAATAAAGCAAACCCCTGAAACTTCTCAAATAAAACAATGGCCATTCCTGATCTGGTGAAAGATACCCAGTGGTAACGATGGCAGCTATGCTCACCCACTTTTCCCCTTGTCTTCCCGTGAGTGGAGTTTGGTCAACAGCATTCCCAAGCTCTAGTCCTCTTCTGAGACCTCAGACCCATATGGCAAGTGTTCCCAGGCACAGAGCAATGGTCCCCTGGAGGGATGCAGTCATTGGTGCGGAGCATGGTTCTCCCACGGCATCCAGCTGCAGGATTAGGGCCGCAGCAGCACTTGCTTCTAATTTAGTAAAGGAGGAGGACTTTCTCGATAGTCCGTTTTGCAGCAAGGTGCTGTAAAGGAGCAGTTCTGCACAGTCCTTGTTCCCCAGTCTTACACTCTACTAGACACGTGAAGACAACTCATTGTATTACCATGCAGAATGGAACAAGCATTTAAGAGAGATTCAAGCAAAATCCTGTGGAAGCAATGAAGGCAGAGTAGGTCATTCTTCCACCACTAACAAATGTGTGCTGAGCATCTACCCGTGTGGGACACAGAGCTAAGTGCTTCACTTGGGAGGCGCCCTACGAAGAATCGTTCATTTGTGATGTGGTATCTATCTCTGATTGCTTAGAAGACTAGAGCGCTTTCTAATTACATGTGGACCTGTAAATATATTATCTTTTTTTCTACGTGCTAGTGGCAGTCTTGTAGAGAGCATATCACCAGGGCTTGTAAAACCATTTATTATTTTTATTTGAGTCTTCCCACTGAATATTGGCTCTTTTAGTGCAAGGGTCTATTTTATTAACTTTTTATTTCTTTCTCCTACCCAGCATGGGACTTTACACATGGTAGACACCCAGTAAATGCCAGTTAATTAATTGAGGTAAAATGGGTTGAATTGGCCGGGATCACCCAATGCACAAGGTTGGACTGAACAGACCAATCCTCTCCATTTCCATTGTACCACACACTCAGTTTATTCCCTCCATCTTGCCTGGAGTTGGCTTTCAAACGCACACAAAACTTGGTTGTCAGACATCTGCTCCGACTATTCCAATGTCTTTCACTGTATTTAAAATCAAATCCAAACTCCTAATGAGTTAGGAATGTTTATATCTAAATTTTGCCTAACAGTTCCACATATATGGCCAGACACATTCATGAAGGTTTTACAGAAATTACAGATGATAATCTATATGTAACCAGATTTCGCTTTTTAGTTTGGTCTACACAGCCTTGTACAGGTTGATCTCCGGCACTTCTTCAGCTTCATCTCAGCTGCTCTCTACTCTCTTACCACGTTGCAACGGCCCTGCTCTTATATCTCAAGCACACCAAACCTAATTCCATTTCGTGGCCTTTTGCCTTTGGCGTTTCCTCTGTTGGAACTAGTTCTCCGTACAATTCTCACATGACAGACGACGATACAGGCACAGCTCAGAGATGCTGCGGATTTGGCTCCAGACCGCCGCAGTAAAGTGAACGCTGCAGTTTGGCTGTGACAATTTCTTAGATTAAGACAACAATGAAGTTTGCTGCATCAACGGACTCTTCCTTTCATGAACGATATCTTTGTAGCACGCAGTGCTGTTGATAGCATTTTACCCACAGGAGAACGTCTTTTAAAATTGGAGTCAATCCTTTAAGACCCTGCTGCTGCTTTATCAACTAAGTTTCCGTGATAGTCTAAATCCTCTCTTGTCATTTCAACAATCTCCACATCCTCTTCACCAGGAGTAGCTTCCATCTCAAGAATCTACTTTCTTTGCTCATCCATAAGAAGCGACTCCTCATCCCTTAAAGTTTCATCGTTTGATAGCAGCCATGCAGTCCCATCTTCAGGCCTCACTCCTGATTCTAGTTCTGCTATTTCCACCACATCTGACGTTGCTGCTTCCACTGAAGTCTTGAGTCCCTCAAAGCCATCTATCAGGGCTGGAATCAACTTCCAAACTCCTGTTCATTTGATATTTTGATTTCTTCTTGTGAATGACAAATGTTCATAATGGCATCTAGAAAGGTGAATCCTTTCTAGAAGTTTTCCAATTTACTTTGCCCAGATTCATCAGAGGAATCACTATCTAGGATATCTGGAGCCTTACGAAATGTATTTCTTCAGTAATAAGACTTGAACGTTGAAATTACTCTTTCATCCGTGAGCTGCAGAATGTTGTGTTAGCAGACACGAAGACAGTGTTAATCCTGTTGTACGTCTCCATCAGAGCTCTGGGGTGACCAATGTGCATTGTCAATGAGCAGGAATATTTTGAAAGGAATCTTTTTTTTTTTTTCTGGAGTAGTAGGTCTCAACAGTGGGCTTAAAATTTCAGTAAACCGTGTTGTAAACAGATGTGCTGTCATTCAGGCTTTGTTGTCCCATTCATTTAGCACAGGCAGAGTAGATACAGCATAATTCTTAAGGGCCCTACAATTTTCAGAATGATAAATGAGCACTGGCTTCAACTTAGTCACCAGCTGCATTAGCCATTCACAAGAGAGTAAGCCTGCCCTTTAAAGCTTTGAAGCCAGGCATTGACTTCTCTTCTCTAGCTATGGAGGTTCTAGATGGCATCTTCTTCCAATAGAAGGCTGTTTCATTGACGTTGAAAATCTGCTGTTTAACAAAATCTGTTGTTTAGTGTGGCCACCTTCATGAATTAACTAGATCTCTGGGCAACTTGCTGCAGCTTCTACTTCAGCACTTGCTGCTTCAACTTGCATTTGATGTTATGGAGGTGGTTTCTTTCTTTAAACCTCATGAACCAATCTCTGCTGGCTTTCAACGTTTCTTCTGCAACTTCCTTGCCTCTTTCCGCCTTCACAGAACTGAAGTGAGTTAGGGCCTTGCTGGGGATTAGGCTTTGGCTTCACAGTAGCTGGTTCGATCTTCTATCGAGACCACTAACCTTTCTCCATATCAGCAATATGTCTGCTTTGCTTTCTTATCATTTGTGTGCGCAGCAGAGCAGCACTTTTAATTTCCTTCAAGAACTTTTCCTTTGCATTGACAACTTGGCTAACTGGCCCAAAAGGGCTAGCTTTTGGCCTGCCTTGGCTTTTGATATGCCTTCCTCACTGAGCTTAATCATTTCTAGCTTTTGATTTAAAGTGAGAGATGTGTGACTCTTCCCTATACTTGAACACTTCGAGGCCATCATAGGGTTATTAACTGGCTCACATTCAATATTGTTGTGTCTCAGGGAATAGGGAAGCCTGGGGGGAGGGAGAGAGATGGGGAGACAACCAGTCAGTGGGGCAGTCAGAACAGAACTTAGATTAAGTTTGCCACCTTATATGGGTGCTGTTGGGGAAAGCCAAAATAATTCCAACAGTAATGCCAAAGATCACTGACGACAGATCACCATGACGCACAGAACAACGAGGAAAATGTTTGAAATACTGTGAGAATTACCGAGATGTAACACAGAGACACAACATGAGAAAACGCTGTTGGAAAAACCCCGCTGATAGACTTGGGGTTGCCGCAAACTTTCCACATGTAATAGCGTGGTGTCTGTGGAGCACAACAGAGTGAGGTGCAATCAGACTAGGTATTGCCTGTAATTCAGGGCTACCACACGTGTTACTTCTTAGAGAAGAATTTCCCAACAAATTCATCCCCACTTCACACTGCTTTATTTTTACATACCACTCATCACTACTTACACACACCTTGTTCATTGAGTCGTTCCTTGGCATATTGTCTTGTTTCTGTGCGTGAGAACGTAATAACGATAGCTAACACCTATGTAGTTCCTACCGCATGCCGCACGCAATTCTGAGTGCTTTCCTCTATATTTATCCACGTAATCTTTCTAAGAGCCAAAGAAGAAGGAACTATTTTAACCTCATCTTAAAACTGAAGAGACTGAGGAACAGAGAGGTTAAGTAAAGTGCCCAATGTCGCACGGCTGGTACATGAATATGTGAAGATTTAAACCCAGGTTGTTGGCTCCAGAGTCCGTCACCTTAACCACTGTCTTATGCTGCTTTATGTGTGGATGCAGATCTCATAGATGCTGTTCATTGCTGTATCCTTCATCCTAAAAATACTGTTTATGCCCCCAATGACCTAGAAAATAACTGAAAGAATACAGTATTAAATGCGTTACCTCTCTTTGTTTTACTGGTGCTGCAGTAAATGATACTACGTTTCACTGGAATGAATCATGAGGCGGCAAAGTCAAACGCTTCTCGGTTTAAGTAAAGGATCTTCACTCTGATCTTCTGGCTATATTTTTGCAGACACAAACCTGAGGCCCCACCCCCCCCCCCCCATCCCAAAACACCACCACTACCACCACGGCCACCAACAACCACACCTTTGTTTAAGCCAGAGGAATGGTGGAAAGGTTCACTGTATTCCTGGGAAGACATAAAATCTCACTTGCTATGGTCCATAAAGTATCCAGAATAATTCTATGCATAGTCATTAAAGAACTCTATAAAAGGCACTGAATATTGAGACCACTCAAGCAATCTGATTGCTTAATTAAATCTCTAGGAATGCTCAATATGTGCCAATTGAAATTGTATCACCCATAAAAAAGAACTACGTGCCTTCTCTTTTTCTTTTCATTTTTAGTTTGCAATAGCAATAACGACCTTGGCTCTGGGCACTTCCTGGAGACTAATGACTGGCTAGGCTTAATGGCCCTCAACTGCCCCTCCAGTGAACTACAACTCCTCCCAGCTTGTCATTCACACCCTGAAAAGTACCCGGAGTCTCATTCTGGTTTGCTAAGAAGCGTCCGTACCTGTTAAAGTTGGTGGGATTGGCTCATGAATATGATTTGTGGACTCTTGAGAACTTTGTGACAATATTGACAACTCTGAAGAGGACAGGTTCCTAACTATCTCGGAGGTGAAGTTTGATACACTCAGTGTATACACAGGAACTTGCTTTTCTTCATTTCACGTCGCAGCGTCGTGGTTTGAAGGAGCTTACGACGAATTTCACTGCTTTTGAAGTTTTTCTCTTGTCTTCTGCTATGTAACTTTCTTAAATCTGTGTATAGACATGAAGTGCTTTGGAAGCAGAGCAGCTTGTTTGGAAATCAAAGGTGATTCTGGCTGTATCTAAGGAAGTAATTCTGAATACAGTATAATGCAAATAGGTTTAATTTCCTTTACCTCTACGTGGTGAGGCTGCCACTAGTCTGGAAGGACCACAAGTGGTTGCAATTCTAATTCTGCTTTCTTTGCTTCCCAACTGTCAAGAGACTTAAAAAAAAAAATTACTCTCTTTCGTTCCAGAATGTCAATATGGCAAATCCTTAGCTACTGCTTCTCATCCGTCCATAGGCATGTCACAGATTTGTAAGCTTCTGTTAGTAGTGTGTCCTTGAATCACTTTGTCTATGGTAATACTGATATTAGCAATGAACATTTGAATAGCACTTTAGAATTGACAGAGTGCTTTCTAGGGGCACACGATTAATCTTACTTTACAGAAGAGGAAGCTGGGTTCAAGAGATAAAGTGACTTGCCCAAGATCATATATCTTGTAAGTAGGGGAGGCATTCCAGATTTTCTGACTCCATGTTCAGTCTTTTTCTTTATTCTTTCAATTTCCCATCTTCTGAAAAGAACTCAGCATCTACTTTTTTTAATCCCTTAAATCATTTCTTTCTTGATGTGTCAGAGCAAGCAAGGGAGCCTTAAACAATAATAATTGCTGCTATTCATTGAATGGTAACTATGGACATACATTTCACATACACCATTTCCTTTTATCTTCCCACCTCAGTGAGGCAGGAACTATTTTCATATTTCAGAGGAGGCGACCATAGTTCAAAGAGGGCAAGTATCCATTGGAGTTCATGCTCTGGTAGATCTGACTGCCAAACCTGAGCACGTCGGCTGTGCTGCTGTGCCACTCAAAGGGGACTTGTTCTCTGTAGGATTTTTATGGCTTGGCAACTTTTTCCTTTTGCACAGTATCGAACATGGCTGATCAGTGAGCCAAGAATGAAATCCTTGAGAGTTCTAGACAAATAATGCTGCTGACCACAACAAGATGAAAATATCCCCAGGTGGATGGCAGCCAGAATGGAGATCTTTTTAGTGGTGGTAGAGAGTGGGCCTTGGTATTGCCTTAAATATGACAGAAATACTTAATCTGACAAATGTCTTCACATTTTTTAATTTTTCCCAACTGTGACTTCAAGTGATGTATATAAGGAACAGGTGGCTGGTTGTCATATCTCTGGACACACGTCTGTATATTGTGTGAGGAGTATTTTATAACTTCAGGGGGCTATGTAGTACCAGAGAAATTGTTGACTTCATCCCTTACATTTTTGGTAGTGGCAAAACTAAAATCCAAGAAGGCTGGATGAGTTGCTCAAAGTCTTTAAGCAAATAATGGTTTTGTTTTGTTCTTCTGTGGTAAGTGGTTGATGGGTCACATTTCTGCCTTTTGCCAGGCACACAGAGACTGGGAACATATATGAGGAATAAGACAGACCAGGCCCTGCCCTCAGTGAGCTTGGGGTCTAGCAGACAGAGATGTGGATCTTTGATCTGGCATCATTCTGTAATCAACTGAACACTGTTACTCATTTGGGAGCTATGTGCATGCATTTCCTCATCTGGAATCCTCGCTTGGTCATGTACCAGCACATTCTTGCAACACAGCACAGGGCATGTCAGCTACACACACACTATTCCTAGTCAGAGTTTTTTTTCCTTCTAACTTGATGAACCGGAACGGGATAAGAACCAGACGTCAAAGGTGCCCTTCACATAATTCGAGACTGAACTCAGTTTTGTGTATGCCTGCTTTCTTTTCCCTTCAAGCCTGACTCTAGTGTTAGTCTTCTGCCTGGTAAGAAGATAAGAAAGGAAAGGGGTCACTATTTCCTTTGAAGACTCTACATCCCTCTCCTGCCTGCCCTGCTTGTGTCATTTCCTTCATGCGACTTTCATTCCATGGTGGTGGTCCCACGGGGCCATTTTGTTCTTCTTTTGTCCTCTGCAGAGGTCAGAGCTCCCCCTTCAGATTAGAATGAGGAAGGCAAGGATGTGGTCAAAAGTATCTACTAGCAAGAATTGAAGAAAATCTTGAGAAAAAAGATTGTTCCATCAGTTTTTCAGGTTGTTCATTTATGTGATGTTATTACATAGCCTCGGGAGAACACAAAAACAAAACCAAACAGAAACAAAATAAAAAAAAAAAGTAGCACCTTGGAACTCCAAAGTCCATGGAAATTTATTTTCTTTAGAAAGCTTTCTCCTTTGGTTCTTCACCCTGGAGAACTTGATCTGCCATCAATATTTAAAATGAAAATAAAGTAGTTCTTAAAAAATGAAGATCACTTAAAACATAGTGCTACTTTGAATGTCAAGAAGCCATTATGTTTAATGGCATTTTTTAAACTATTAAAGTTGAGTGGTTACTTTTTATTTTGCATTTAGTCACTCATGGGAGACATTTGTTTAGTCTTATATGCTACAAATAGTGATGCTGTTAGTAGAGAAGATTCTCATTTTGAATAATGGTCTCATTTATATAATATCTCTTAGTATAATATATTCATATCTTACGGAGGCATGAGATGCACAAACTGTTAAGAGAGCAAAAATACTGTGAAACGTATGCCCTTGAAGCTATAGAACTGGGAAATCAAGAAATGTGATTAGTATTTTGAGTTGGTCAAATCGCATATGTATATATACACATATACATATACATACATTTATACATTTCTACTACCTTTGGGGAAAAACAAAAAGATTTTCAACTTTTTTTTTTTGCCAACAAGTTTAGGGTATAGTACCCCCCACTCCACTTTTGTGATATATTCCAAAAGCACAGTAATGGAAAAAAAAGCAGTATTAATGAGATTTTTTTTTTTACTCCTAAATGTTATTTTATGAAGCAATTTTTATATTTATTTATTTATTTATTTATTTATTTTTTATGAAGCAATTTTTAAATTGTCATCCTGGTTTGCACGGACAGACTGGTAGTCACTTGTAAAGTCTTAGTAATTTTTGTAAAAAACTTACACATTTTTTTCTTTTAATTTTTTGGTCTCCTAACAGATACATGGACTTCTTGATAACATGAGATCTAATCAGAGAAAAATTGCAAATTCTGGACAAAAATGGCATTATCTGTTGGATCTATAGGTTTTGTTTTCCCAGTACAGATCAGAAATGTATCCTGCGTAGAGAACACAGTGGAGGGCATAGGCGCGTGTATGGGGACTAAAACACATAATCCTTATGTAGATAGCATCGGATCCATGAACATTTGATTATAAACAGGTGTGTTATTCTGGATTCCCCCAATCCTGGTTCTCACGTGAGCGATAACCTGTAACGAAAACACCAACCACTTATTGGGTGCCTACTGTAAGTCACACGTGGTGTTCCATACTTACCGATTTTATTAAGAGTTTTTTGAATGTAAGTGATGGAAAATCGTGTCCATTGTGAATTAATCCAGATTTTAAACGGTATCTCCAGGAGTCACTTTTTCTCCATTTCTCGACTCTGCTTTTGTGATGTTGTCATGTAGCCATATAGTTAGAGCTGGGGTTTTCAACCTCAGCACTACTGACGTCTGGGGACAGAAAACTTTTCACTGTGGGGAGCCATCCTGTGCACTGTAGGATGTTGAGTGGAATTTCTGGCCTTTATCCACTAGATGAGACCAGTAACCCCCACATGCTCCCAGAGTTGTGACAACGAAAAATGTTCCCAGATATTGGCAAATGTCCCCTGTGAGGGGGCCGGGGCAGGGTGGGAAGCTTCCCCTTCCCTCTCCTTTGGTCAGAACCACTGGGATAAATGGAGATGACTGCCGAGTGTTCCTGAAGCATATCTTTCCAGATTTAAATCTAGCAGAGAAGGTGAAGTACTTCTGTCCCAGAATCCCCAGGAAAAATACATTCATCCTTTTTAAAAATATATTATTTATTTATATTCTCAGTAACTTCTACACCCAACATGGTGCTCGAATTCATGACCCTGAGGTTCATTCTTATTGGACCTGCTCACATGGCTGGCTCACTCTTGAAGCAGTCACTCGGAAGTCACCCCCCAAGCCAGCTCTCATTGGCAGGCTCCGGTCGTGTGTTCCACTCTAAGGATGAGGTAGAGACCCATTCTCACCGTCTGGGGTGAGAATTGGGTGGAGAAAATTTTCCAGTGAAAACCAGGGATACAGCTTGAAGAAGAGAGGTACGAACTGGATGAGTAAATGTCTACTGAAGAACTATCTCATCCATTTTCACAAAAAACCCCTGAGGCACAGAGAGAGTAAGTAAATTGTCCAAGGTCACACAGCTAATGAGTAGTGAGCTATATAATCATTTTATTATCTGACTCAAAATAAACGAGAAATGAATAACAGAAAAAAATGCCTATCCTGCAATTGTAGAATTGCAAAGAGTCAACAAATTCTTCCGGGTAGAGTGTTGTAACTTCCTGATGTTCAATAATTTGTCACTGCTTTATGGGAGCAGAGATATCAACTCTCACTAATCTGGCTTAAAAATTAAAATTTATTTCTCCCCAATTACAGTATCGTAAGCGGTCAAACAATATATTTAAAACAATGCTACTTTAGTATTAACACCTCTTTCTGGTTCCTGATGAGTTAAATCGAATTTTTTTTAACTGAGGAAACCAGCCACAATAGATGAAACTGATCTATAGGAAAATGTATTCTGAATGCTAAACCATTGGCTTCCCAGCGAACTTTTGGAGTGCAGCCCATTTCTAAGCTGGGGGCTGCCAGGGTTATGAAACTGACACTATACTTTTAGGTGATTCATTTCTTCCAGGAGACTGGAAGTCTTTGTTCAAAGTTTCTACCGGGTGGTTGACTTTCTAATAATAATGAAATCTACACAAGTTCCCGTGTTACGTACAGACCAGAAAATGACCTGAATCTAAGAATATATGAAACAATGGAAACTTGCACACCGAACTTGAGGGATTTACCTGTCACAAACCATCTATATTCCCATTTTTAATCAAAGGTCTTTGTTAATCATATCTGGACAGGTTATAAGTCACTACATCTTAAGAGATTTCAACTCAATATTGAGCTCAAAGTTGATTTACTTGCATTCGGTGGAAAGGAAACATGATTGTTTTTACTTGTGAAATGCACTGACTTTCTTTTCAAGCTGCTCAAATCCATGAAATCAGAGATCTCCGCTGTCTCTAGGGACAGCATTTGAACGTCTCTTCGGAAGGGTGGTACTCACTGAAAAATTTGCTCACTTGCCTCCCTCAAATATCTTCAACAATTTAACAAACTCCCTTAAAATAGGCTGCCATTTTGTACCATCGCCATCTATTTCTCAACTTTTAAGCTACTCTTTTGCATCATGTGATGTTAATTATTAGGGGGAAATCCCATTACTTAAAATTAGTCAAAGTTTAGCTCACTCAAGGGGCCTGTGGTGAGTTATTCTAAGATACGATGTGAGAATATCTATTTAAAACAAAGTGAAGAAGAGCATTACTGCAGTTAATTTTTACTTTTACAAGCAGGTACATTCAGAAACACTTACATCAAGAATATTCAAGAATTGCAGAAAACAGCTGCACAGAATCTTGAGAGAAATAGCTTCTGCTTTCTGTAATTTCGGCACTGTTTAAGGACTGCACTGAAGGAATTTGAAATCAAGATGATTGACATTACTAAACTTTTTTTTATGCTGCACACATGGTCTTTTTTTAAAAAGAGTACTCTGTGCGCAAAACATAATTGCTCTCGGCTTCTGCAAAGGTTTCCCTTCAATAGAATTGCATTTTCCTGATATAACTGATTAAAATAAATTAAATGAGCCACTCACTTATTCTTCCAGTTTGCAAACTTTGAAATTTTTAACAGGGTTTTTATACAGGCATACATTGTGCAACTCCACATACTATTTAGGAAAGTGTGTTCTAAGTGCACTTTTGAAATCCTAGATAACAATGTTCTCAATAAAGAGAAAAGATGACAAAATGCCTAGCCCACGGGCCATCAAGCCACCGCTTGCCCCTTGGCCATCCAGCAAGTGACAGTTCGTCCACCAGTTCTTGCCAGTTCTGCCTACACCCTCCCTAAAACGGGGGATGCTTTGGGTTAAATGTTTTAGTCCTTCCCACTTTTAGCATCATAGTTTGGCAAATGTTGGTGAGCTGGGCTGGGCTACTTCCATGTCTTCCATGATTATCAGCTTTACTCCTTAAAAGAAAAAGAGATATGTATCCGTATATGTGTACCTATAAATGAGTAATCGATACATTACATTATTAATTACATTATATTATGTACGTGTGTGTGTGTGTGTGTGTGCGTCTGTCTGTTACAAAGATAAAGTTGCTTCAAGATTTTTTGTAAAGGAATCACAACCAAGCTTTCTTGTGTTATACAACAAAATTCAACTGAGTAAATTTTAAAGATTTTATTGACTTTATTCCTTGATTCATGAATTGGGGAGCAACCAATGTAGCCAACAGAAAGAAACCAATGTACAGACAGGCAGCTGTACCGAATGAAAGATTTTTATAGGCAGAAGGGAGCAGGGAAAAAGGAAGTTACCCTGGATGAAAAGGCAGATTGGTTATGACAAGATCATTTTTCTTTAGGGGAGGGGAGGGGTTTATCAGGCAGATTACCTAACTATCTATGCCAATTAGGCAATTCCTGATCCACTGGTTTAAGATTCTATTTCTGGGAAAGGCTGAAACTAATTAAGTGTCAGTTTGGTTACATAGGGCATAGCATGAGTGACTCCATTTTGGACCTGTTGTCTTGTTTATAACACTTGTGATTTATACCATGTATGAATGCATGTACTATTTTAGAGGTAAATCGATGTCACTTGCGCTACAGAAAATACATCTGAGTTTATAAAAATGTTGCAAAATAATAGCTACTTAGCTTTACATAACTTCTTGAGTATCTGGCAGTTGTTTTACAAAAAGTTGATGCATTGATCAATCTGACGACTGCAGAGTGGCTTATAGACCAAAACAAGAAAGAAGAGAGAACAGAAATCGTCGTGAAAGATGGAGTAGCAGAAGAAAAATAGGAAATAATCTACCTATTTTCAGTTTTCTGTTGTCACCAGGTATTATAGACCTTAAATAAATGGTTTATTATATTTTTTCTCTGAGACATTTGGGGGGAGTTAGGGAGAAGGAGCTAGTCGAGTCTTTAAACATTCTGATCAGGTTTCCTCCAGGGTCTTGCTGCTGGAAGAATGTCTTATGGGTAAATTTCCACTCTCTCAGCGGGGAGTGTTTTGCATGAAGCGACTCCCAGGAGAAAATGTTATTCCATAGAACAAAGCCCAGGCAGTGACTCATATTAAACTGCCCAGGGTGGGGGAGGGGAAGCATTGACCTGGAGGGAGGGAAAGGGTAGAGGACACAATTTACTTTCTAAAAACTGACTGTGGTTCTCTGGGAAATGAAAAACCTCTGAAGTCTCTGTGCTTCCCTGTGATGCTTTTATATAAAAAATATTTGCAACGTGTCACAAGGATTTTCTAGGATGAAATGAAGATTCTCAGTCAAGGGAAGAAAAACCGAGTCTCTTGTAGAAAAAGTAACCAAACTGTCTTCCTCACCTACATCTCTTAGTTATAGTATCAACTATAATTGATAGGATGGACATGGCTAATTTAATAAAGCCATTTACTGCTCACCGTCAGAAACAAGACTTAAAAAAGACACTGACTTTAAAGGAGAGCCATTTCTTGCCTGAATTTGCAGGTTTCAATACGACATAACCGAGAAATGGATTCTTCTCACATTAGCTAAAACAACTTGAATTTCAAACACCTTTCTTTCCCACAAAAGTTAGAGATTCACAGACCATCACTGCCCTGATGTTTCCTGTTTTTATAGGCTGCCTCTTGATAAAATGATACAGTTCTGCAATCCGATCCTTTTAATTATCTTTTTTTTTTTTTAACCATTATTACAACACGCACCAGGGTCCTAAACTTCCGAGGATTTATTGATAAGGGCATCTTCCACTTGTACTGCCTCATTTTATTGCTGTTTTTCTAATGGTTTCTAACTAATAAAATGTTATCTTATTCATTTTGTTTATGTGTAATAAATCAGAAGCCTTTCCCCTTCTGCTATGCAGATATGGGTGTGCCAGTGGGGGAGGTTCTATCCATGTGTTAAACCCATGATGTCTTTTGCATACAAATAGAAATTAGTACAAAAGCATTTCATTAAAGAAAGTATCGCTGGTTTCTGCATGACCTAGGGAAAATTAATATTCTAAATACAAAATCACGTGACCCGGGGTTTTTGCCTCTTTCCAGCAACCAAAGCTGTGAAAATATGTCTGGAATAAAGCCTAGATCTCTTCTCTGTTCCTATGAGCAATATTATTTCCTTGACGAACGAAATAGATATGATGGAACAAAAATAGCGTATGCGGTTTTCAGGCAGTTTTAAACCCTGGATGTTCTACTCATTCAACAGATATTTATTAAACCCTTGGAATGCGTCAGACTCTGATAGACGCCAAGGTGAACAAGAGACATGGTCCTGACCCCCACAAAGCTTACATTTTTACAGGGAAATAATCACCAAGCGAATGATTACATCAATGCATTTGTAATTTCAATTGTGATAAGGGTTGGAAAGGAAAAGTTTGGAAGCTGAGAGAGTGTATCACTCAAGATTCATTCACTCCTTATCTTCAGACTCACGCTGCCTACTTTCCAGACTCTGGGCCTGGACCCCAGGTGAAGAGGAGTGATGGAGGTCGACCTGCGCAGACAGTCTCACAGCGCCCCGCGATGGACATACTGGGGAATTGCATCTCTGGTCGGACCCGCCTGAGAGGAGTGGGGTAGGCGGTAGTGCAGAGAGAAGGGTTCCTGCCAGAGCCGCCATCTTCACCGAGTGTTGAAAAGCTTTCCAGGCACCGGATGGCATAGGCAAAGGCAAGGGAGTGAGCAGAGCTGTGCTTTTAGAGACGTGTGACTAGTTCTAGGAGGAGAGGCTATGGAACATGCAGTGGCTGAAGGTGAGCCTGGACAGGCAGGTTGAAAGTAAATGGCGAGTGAAGGAGGTTGTATGCCTTGCCAAGACATTTGGACTTTGTTCTGACAAGTGTAGGGAGCCCTTGTGGAATTCTAAAGAGGAGGGGTTGTAGTGGACATAGTCGCCCACGGAGCATCCACCTTGTCTATTACCCCTTCCTGAGAACTACCTTAACTTACCTTCGGGTATTTACCCATCTCCCAACACCTGCCTGCTCCAGGAAAAGTTGAATCTACCTCCACGTGCAGGGCTTGGCCCTGTTAAGATAGGGTCCTCCACTCCCCCTTGATACATCCCTAAATCTGGTTTGACTGGCCACCTTGGTCAAAGTCTATTAACTCACCCTTTACTTTGGCCACAGGGATCAGTTTAGGAATGGGCATATGACAATTCCCACCAGTTAGCTGCAAAGAGGGGGGTATGCCTGGGAGTTCTGGGAGAGATGTTTCTTGTCTTTTCAGACAAAGCCGCTGAAAAGGATGCCCCCCCCTCTCTCTTCCTGCGGATGTTGTGCTGTGCAGATGTGAAGACCTATATAGGCAGCAATGCTCCCTGGAGCAAAGTCAACCTCAAAATGAAACCCTTACTCCTGAAGAAGATGGGCACCCTTATGAGGTAGGCTGCATGGATTTGTACCCAAACTGTGCCCCCTACTTGCATGTGATCCGAGGCAAGGTCCCTCTCAGCCACAGTGTTCACAATAGAGATAATAATAGTACTTATCTGGTAAGGGCTTGACAGAGTGCTTGGCTCATGGTAAGTGCTTAATAAATATTAGTTATTCTTATCCCTTCATTAAATATTTACTGAGAGCCTACTATGGGCCAAGGACTCTGAGGCGCTGAGGATATCACGTGAACAAGAAAGACACAATCCTTGTTCTCAAGGGATTTTCAGGGTGTGACTGATCTTGTATCTGTCTCTTGCAAGTGTCTCATTATCCTCCATATTGTAGTTAGAAACTGACATATGCTTTACTCACACTAGTATCTGCTTCACAATACCTATGATGATGGCTTCTATGCACTAAACACTCACTGAAGGAATGTCTGCTGAAAAGAAGCACCAAAACAACCATGTATCATATACTTGGTAAAGGCAAGCCCTGATCCAGGCCACCATGGCAATGGTCATAGAAAGGCAGTGCAGTTTAGTGGTCAGGACTAGTAGGTTAGCTTCAAGAAGGCCTTCCTTTGAATTCTGCCTCTGGTGTTTACTAGCTGTGTGACCCTGGGTGAATACTCTTTCCTCGCCCCTGATGTGGGGAAAATAATATTTGTTTCCTTAGGGTTGTATGAGGAATGAAATGACACAAACGAGATTATGTCTAGAGCCCAGTGTGTTGCTGAAAGAAAGTAGCCATTAAATAAATTATATTTATTTGTTATCGGGGTATTTCACTAACATGAAATTCACTTTGTAATTATTTGGGCATTTTATTTTAACAGGTGTCGTGGGTGTCATTGCTGCCTACCTCCTGAACTCTTTCCCATTTGAACACAAGACCAAGGAGGGGCAGGTATTTAATGGCTGGATACTGGACCAAAATGTTGAGTGTCACTAATCTAAGACTTTCATTCATGAGGAAATGATAAAAGAGACAGGGAGAGTTAGAAGATTATTACAACAGCTATGTTGAAATCAGGAGCTTATTGGTACAGGGGTGAGGTCCCAGGGCACCTGAGTCCAGCATTGTGGTGGTGGGGGGTGGCTATGGTCTGTGGTGATGAGGCAGGATCCTGGCTGTATTTTGTACTTCCTGAGCCTAGTTCTCCAGCCTTTGGATCCATTCCTTGAATGTCTCAATACCCTGTTGTAAATTCCCTTTGTATCTGCATCAGTTAGAGCTGACTTCTGTTGTTTGCAACCGGTGACCCTGGTAGGACAACAAATGTTAGAATTTCTAAATGATGAATTTAAATTTTATACATTTTTTATAGATTCTTTTTCTTTTTAAGTTTACTCATTTATTTTTAGAGAGTGAGTTGGGAGGGGCAGAGAGAGAGAGGGAGAGAGAGGAAATCTCAAGCAGGCTCTGCACCGACAGTGCAGAGCCCATCATGGGGCTCGAACTCATGAACCGTGAGATCATGACCTGAGCTGAAATCAAGAGTCAGACACTTAACTGAGCCCTCCAGGGTCCCCCTAAGTTTTATATTTTTATGGTATTGGTGGAATACTTCATGCAGTACTGAAGGTTATTTGTGTTATTAAAAAGTTATTGGAAAAAAAATCAATATGAAATCCTCTCTTTTACTCTTCCTAAACCACTAACAGCCAGATACCCAGGTGTGAGGCTACCATAAAAAACAACTTTATTTTATACTCCTTGAGCTTGGCTAAAATCCAGATGTGATACTGCTCAGATAATGTTATTTTCAATGTGTCATCTTATTTCATGGCAATCTTCACTGTATGTGTAACTCAAGAAAATGTTGACTACAAGCCAATCCATGAAGCCAATACTTTAACTCTAAAATCTGTCCCATGTGTTAACTTTAGCTTGCTTTTGCAATACAGTATTGTAATAGGTGTTGTCTTAGTCTTAGAAAAGGGAATCTTTTTATCCACAATATTTAGATGATTTGTAGTTAAGACATTTTTTTTCTCTATCTGGAAAGTAGTTTGAAGAGAGGACTATATAAGGATAAACCCAGAGTCTCGAGGCTACCTGGTTTTTATATTACTGCTTTCAGGGCAGATTGTAAGCTTTCATTGTTCGTGGTGTCTCAGTGTACTAAGCAATATACACAACAAGGTAGAAAGAATGATGAATTGATGGACAGAAATAAATTTGAGGGACATCAGAGATGATATAATCAAGAGAAGTAGAACAGTCTTTCTCAGGCATGCCAACTTTAATTAGTGGTTGCCTAGACCGCTGTCAAGAATCTTCATAAAGTTGCATCCAAGTTCATTGAGGAGGAATGCTGTGATCGATGATTAATGTCTGCTATAGGAGCTGCAGCGGAGAACGGTGCCACATGTGTTGATTCCTTGCGCTCCAGTCCAGTCTAACCCCTTCGTCTCACTGGTGAAGAACAGAAACCCAGAAAAGGCAAGGAGCACTCCAGGCTTGCTAGCTTGAGGTGCTCCTTCTCTCAGATAAATGCCACGGTTCCTCAGTGAGTCTTTATAGAATGTGATTTTTGGTTCCCTGTGCATCCTGTCCTCCGCAGACATTCCAGTTTGTAACGCAAGGATGGCATTGCATCCTGAAAGGCATCAGCTGTGGAGTCAGGACACATGTGGGTCTGAATCCTAGCTTGTCTGCTCCTTAACATCTTAGAACATTAACCTCTTCATTTTAGAAAAAGATTGATAATTATTACACTCCTGTTTGAGTTGTAAAGATTCATTCGTTCATGTCACAAGTATTTATTGTGCATTTACTACGTACAAGGCATTGGGGATAGAACAGTGAATAAAAGGGGCAGATCTCTGGCTCTCTTGGAACCTTTTAGTAGGTAAAAGGGTATATTGTGTGTGTTTGTGTGTGTGTGTGTGTACTCTGTTGCCATGAACAGGTGTCAGATATCTTGCAACACTCAGAATTACTAGCTCCCTTCCACCCCTTGCTGGCTCTCAACTCTGAACTGCTCCTGTGTGGTCTGAGGAGGACAGAGCAGCTGGGCCTGACAATAATCTTGTTCACTAGGGACATAAACTAAATTTGGTTAAGAGCAGCCTAAGTTCACAAGAGCTTTTAGGAGATAGTTCTTTTGCAGTGGGAGTCCTTCTTGGCTTGAGTAAGGCATCACTGGCATCCAGGGATGGCTATCGACAATTGCTGCCCTCTCCTCAAATGGTGAGTCTGGCCCGAGTCTTCTCCTACACATACACTGAACATTGATTTCTTTGTTTCTCCCTCTCCTTCCCCTGCCACCTTCCTCATCCCCTGCTCTTTCCCAACACACACACACACACACACACACCCCAAGGGAGAAATGAAACTCATGAAGGATAAAGCCTGTCAGCTCTCAAAAAACAACTCTCTCTTTCATTTGCAGAGGGAGGAAGAACTCTAAAATCTGGCTGCTCACATCCCCTTGTTGAGCCTTAATGGGATTCTATTTGGAACAGAAGACTAGCAGCCTCCCACATTCACCTGCCCATCTTGTCATGATTTATACATCTCCTTCCAATTCCCATCCTGTAAACTTTAGGAAAATCAAAAGTAGCTATTCATCAAGAAAAGACTACATAGTTAACAGATTCAGTTCTTGTTCAAAAAAAAAAAAAACCTAAATACAATGAATTAAATGTCAAAAGATTTCAGTGGATGATTCCTAGAATCTGGAGAAATATATAGTTACAGAAATAGTTCTGGTAATATAACCCAGAATTGGATCGGTCTCCTTCTGTCCTAATACAAGTATTTTCCCCAGGTGGCCCACACTCTTACGACGTAATGAAGAACTAAATGCCAAGGGAATTTTTTGGTTCCCTCTCTTTCCTGCTTGGTTTTGGGTGTGCCATGGAAAACGGTTCCTGTGGAAAATTCTGTTGTGTTCTGTTACCTACCCGTTCATAGTCCAAGAGAAGCCAATTGGAAATTAGATTTCTGTTCTGGAATATGTGTAGATATCTTTTCATCCAGTGCAAAGATAATGATGCTCTTGGTGTGAGTAAGAGTTGGAAGAAGTTTCCTGGGCTTAAGAATTTGGGAGCAGGCATGTTGTCTGGAAGCTGCTTCCACATCTGCATTTCCCTCCCAGGCATGTAAGCAAAGAAAGTAGTAGGGTAGATACCTTTAACACGCACAGAATCTTGCATATGTGGAAAACTTAACAAGCTTCCCAAATGTTTCACTGCCATCTGCATATTTTGAGCCCTACAGTGACATGTGATGCCAGCCAGAGAGACCTTATTTTCCTTACTAATATTTGAGAAAATCGACACAAAGCAGAACAACGCTCATGCTCATGGAGTAAGACAGGGCAGGACCAGGACTAGACACATCTTCTGCTCCTGGATCAGGTCTCATTTGGCCACACTTATCCAGAGCCCAGAGCCCATGGGACTTCTTGACAGTGAACACTTGACTGCTCCAGTCCTGGATAATCTGCCACCCAGTTGAAGGGCTCAAAATCTGCAGCTGTTGCCAGTGCCAAAAACCTGGACGTCTTCGTGTCCACCCAAGCTCCCCAAACAAAAGATGCCATTTGGGCCTTAAGCCACCCATTGATCATGGAATCATAAGATCTGGCTCTTCCATTCACTAACTGGTGATGCCATGGGAGTCAGTTTGTTGGAGTTACAGTTTTGTCAGATATAAAGCAGGGATGAGAATTGTTTGCCTCATGGGGTTGTCGTGATAACTAATGGAGAAAATTAATGTGAAAATGCTTTGCAAAAGATAAAACGTTGCCTAAGTGTAGCGTATTCATGTATTACATAGCAGTTACTGTGAGCCACGCTCTGTTTCAAAAGCCTTGCAAAATATTAACTCAAATAATCTTCCCACTAACCCTATGAGGTAAGTTTTATTATAATAATAATCCTCGTCTTACTGATGTGGAAACTGCTTGTCCATGCACACAGCTGGCAAAGGTGGAACCGGGTTATGAACGCAGGCAGTTGGCACCAAAACCAGAGTCTACATCATTGGTCATGACTCCATGCTGCCTGTGATATGTGATTATTAATATTATGATTAGAGATGGAGCTAGATTGGTGTGAACCCAAAGGCACAAACAGACCTCACTTTTTTCTCTCTTAAACGCCTGTGAAAATAAAATTAAATTAAGCAAAGAACAAATCAAGGGATGCTGAAGATAAAAGCAGAAATTAATAAATTAGAAAAGAAAAAGATGCAGAGATGATAGATACTTCAGGAGCTGGTTCTTTGAAAAGACCCATAAAAGAAGGATATTTGTTGAAGTCTGTTGAAGAAAAAGAGTAAGTAAAAGCCCAACCACAAACACCAGGAATGATGAAAGATATGATCACAGATAGAGAGGGGGCAGAAAGTGGATAAGAGTACATTATCTACAACGCTATAGCAAGACAAATGAAGACAATGTTCCTAGATCAATTTCCCAAGTTAATTTTGGTAATTTAGATATTCTTAGGAAATTGATCTAGGTATTTTTTTCACATGTCTTGGCATAGAACATCCACCATAATTCTTAGCTGTAAAACTTAAGAGGGATTTTCCTGAACATGAATGTATCCATATCATCACTATATTTTGACCTTGATTTGGCAATTGGATAAGGAAAAGAAATGAGACATAATTTTCTGAGGAGACAAAACTATTTGAGATGATGTTCTTAACCATGTAGGATCTCAAACTAAGAAGTAAATTAATAAAAATTGAAGGGGCACCTGTATGGCTTTGACAGTTAAATGACGTTTTTTAAAATTCAAGTTAGTTAACATATAGTGTAGTATTGATTGCAGGAGTAGAATTTAGTGATTCATCACTTACATATAATACTTAGTGCTCATCCCAACAAGTGCCCTCCTTAATGCCCATCACCCACCTAGCTCATCCCCCTACCCACCTCCCCTCCAGCAGCCCTCAGTTCATTCTCTGTATCTAAGAGTCTTACGGTTTGCCTCCCTCTGTTTTTATCTTATTTTTCCTTCCCTTCCCCTATGTTCATGTTTTGTTTCTTAAATTCCACACATGAATGAAATCATGTGATTTTTATCTTTCTCTGACTGACTTATTTTGCTTAGCATAATACACTCTAGTTCCATCCACTTTGTTGCAAATGGCAAGATGTCATTCTTTTTGATCACTGAGTAATAGTCCCTTGTATATATATATATATATATATGTATATATATATATATATATATATATATATATATATACACCACAGCTTCTTTATCCATTCATCATTTGATGGACATTTGGGCTCTTCCTATAATTTGGCTATTGTTGATAATGCTGCTATAAACATTGGGGGTGCATCTGACTCTTGATTTCAGTTTAGGTCATGATCTCACCGTTCATGAGATCGAACCCAGCATCCATCTCAGCTGAGTGCAGAGCCTGCTTGAGATTCTCTCTCTCTCTCTCTCTCTCTCTCTCGATTTCTCTCTCTGTCTCACCCTCCCTCCTACACTCATACTCTTTTTCTCAAAAAAAAAAAAAAAAAAGAAAGAAAGAAAGAAAAAGAAAAAAGAATTCAATTAGTGGCAGGTTTTAAAATAGCCAAAATTTAGTTTTCCTGCATATTGGCTATAATTAATTTTCAGATGACTTGAAAAAGAACACCACCTCGCTCAAAATGTCAACCAAAGGTACAGAATAATAGTTATGGATCAATAAAAAATGTACAAGATTTATGCACTGAACTTTAAAGCTGGCCCATTAAAATTGTTGTAACTTTCCCCCATTGTGGTGGCCCGACACCTCTTTCTCAGCTCTTTAGAAGCTGAGGCCTGCATCTGCCACACCTTTGGCTCCAGCGCAATTCACCTGGGAAAGGCCAGGCCCCAGACTGCTGCCAGCAAATGAATGTGCCCGGTAGGGTACTAGTGATACAGCAAGACGATTTTTGCAGAGTGTTAATAGGCTATCACACACTGCTTACATGAGGCTCCCCATCAGACTGGCTCTGAGACTTTCTCAGAGCTGCACAGAAGTCCCCTGTGAGGTCCCTTTCACCCACCCCTCCTTCCATGTCTCCTTTCTCTTTTGTGGGTGTCAGACTTCCATCGGTCTTCTTAGATCCAAGGTGCTTCTGTCTTTTCCTGATCTCTTATCCTTCACAGGTCTCTCTCCTGATGAATCTCTCACCCATTGGATTCTCTTGGTATCTACTTCAAGGAGAACTTGATTGAAAACCACCAACAATGATATTTCATTTATTTTTTCTATTTATTTCTTATTATGTAACACATTCAGTTTTACTTACTTATCTTGCTCATCGTCTTTCTCATCTGTCCTTAGAATCTAAGCTTCATGAGGGCAAAGAATGGTTTGTTCTCTGTTGTATCCCCAATCCCTAGAATGATTCCTGGCTCATAGTATGTGCCAAATAAATATTTGAGTGAATTAATGAAGGAAAAGACATTAAAGACAACTCGAATACATTTCCTGGAAAAGATGAAAATCCCATTGAAATTTTTTAAAGTTCACCTTAAAAAATAAAAACTTAAAAACTGTTAAGAAAATGCCAAAACAGAACAGCAATATACGTTATGAGATATTGAAGAGTATAAAGATGTAATACTTAAAGCATACTGGAAAAAAAGCTAAAATTATCTCTAAACTATGAACTCCTATTCTAATACAAAATACACATTAAACCAAACTCTAAAATTCTGTAAAAAAAAAAACACACACACACACACAAAAACACCCTGGTACCATTTGGATGTAGACAGATTGGTCAGTAGGACAGAATATGTGACCAGCCTCAAGTATTTTTGAGAACTTGGTATATGGATACACACGGCATTTAAAATTTGTATGGAAAGGAAGGATTATTCAGTAAGCATTGTTAGGAAAACTGGCCATCTGGGGGAAAAAATAGATCTGAATTTTATGCCATATACAACTTATATACCATATGGATCAGAGATTTAAGTATAAAAACAAAATCATAAAGTACTAGAAAAATATGTATTTTTATGTGGGATGAAGATAGTTACGACATGGTGTTAGAAGTAAAAACCATAAAGGAAAATATTAATAGGTTTGATAACCTGAGAAACAAAACTATCAACACATCTGTACATTAAAAAATATAAATAGCAATGGAATATTGCCAATCAAATTAGTAGTTGGAAAAATATTCACAGTGCATATGACAAAGGTTAATTTTAATGAATGTATGATTGTTTTACTATTGTCAATAATTATACACTTAGCAAATGGAGGGATCTTAAGAGATCAGAAAATGATGAAAAGACAAATCACAAAAGATGAAATACAAATAACCCACACAATTATGAAAAAGCATTTAACTCATAGAATTGTAATTAAAAACCATAGGGTACCATTTTCACCTTTTAAAGATAGATAGAATATTTATATTAAATAAAGAAATCACCTATTTATGTCATTGATCCTTCTGTCAACAGTTTTTTTTTGGTAGGATGATTAGGCGCTATATATATTTTTTTCATTATCATTTAATTTATTAACTTTCTTTAAAACTTAAGTTTTATATATCATTATATATCCTTTGAACTGACTTTCCTTTTATGATTGCACCTTAAGGAAATAACCACGGATATGAGGAAAATTTTAACTAATGATATGTTCCTTATAATATTGTTTCTAAATTAGAAGTAATTTAAATATCCAATAATAAGAGGCTGGCTGAATATATTATGAAGAAATGTAATTGTATTTTTTTTTTGAGAGAGAGAGAGGGTGCAAGTGAGTGAGGGCAGAGAGAATCCCACAAGGGGCAGAGAGAGAGAGAGAGAGAGAGAGAGAGGGAGAGAGAAGTGGGGCTCACCTGAAGCAGGGCTCGAGCTCACCCGACGTGGGGCTCGAACTCATGAACTGTGAGATCATGACCTGAGCCAAAGTCAGATGCTTAACTGACTGAGCCACCCAGGTGTCCAGTCTTTTAATGAGTTTTTAGAATGTTTACTGTCAGAACAATGCTAAAGATTGCATTGGTCAGAATAAGCTACCTTATGCTGCTACAACAGCCCCAAAGTTTTCAGTGTCTTACACAAAGATCCCATAGAGCTGGTGACTCACAAGGGCAGCTCTCTTCATGTGTTGGCAGAGCATTTAAGGCTATTTCCATCTTATGGCAACTTCATGTCACAGCAGAGGAAGCGCAGGTCAGCTAGTCACTACTGGAAATTAAATGCTTCCACCCCAAGGTGACATACATCACTTCCACTCACATCTTGTTTGCCAAAGTCAATGGCTACATCCAACCTCAGAGGATAGGGGAGTAAATATGGACATGTAAGAAGAGGAGAGCTGGATATTGGTGAATAGTACTATTGCTTACCACAAAAGTGTATTGTTAAGGATATAAAATGACAATACAATTTGGAAAAATTGTGTGTGTGTAGATAAATAAATATAGGCAGGTACACATATATGTATGTAGAATCAACAGAGAATGTCTGTGGCACGACCATAGTTGATTTCAATTTTCTCCTTTTCCCCTTATCTTTGTTTTCTCAATTTTCTACAATGAGCAAAATGTCATTATAAGAAATCAAATATAACATTAAAACATAGTAACAACCTGGTTGGATATATTTTCCTTTGTAAATGTACATAATATGTCTGTAACTTTAAAAAAAATCTTTTATTAGTTTATTTATTTTTTGAGAGAAAGAGTTCAGGGGAGGGGCAGAGAGAGAGAGAGAGAGAGGGAGTAATCCCAAGCAGGCTCCACGCCGTCAGCGCAGAGCCTGATGTGGGACTTGAACTCACAAACAGTGAGATCATGCCCTGAACTGAAATCAAGAGTCAGATGCTTAACTGACTGAGCCACCCAGGCGCCCCTGTCTGTGACACTTTGAAGCCCAAATTTTATGAGTTTTAAGAAAGTAAAGTTTTTAAAATTTTGCCCTCTGCCATTTCTGATTATCCCTATATCTTTCTGTACTACTTTGCTCAGGTCCTTAAGCAGAGGAAATTGTTAAACTTTCGTTTGAGATGATTGTCTTTAATTCCATTCCATTCCAATGAGATGGAATTCATGTGATTGAATTATGATTACAAGAACGTCACTCCTCTTGAGAAGACATGGCAGAAGGAAAGATGGAGTTAAGTGTATTCTGATGGCAAGGGAGCAATTGTCACCAAAACGATTTAAGATATGACCTTTTTTCTTTTATTCTCAATCACAAGTATTCTTAAGGGGAAAAACAAAAAAGAAAGAAGGAAAAAAGAACTTTGTGCATTTTGAATTTCAGCACCCAACCTCGTTTTGCTTGGCAAAGAATTTTGAAGTTTGAAATGGAACCCTGGTTCCTACTTCATTCTTGCCCATTAGAATTCAAGTGTCTGTGTTGGTGAGGGCAAAAGCCCTGCTTGGTGTGGGCATCTATGAGCCTACCCCTCCATCTGAAGCGGCCGGCCGTCTCCCCGCGTTTACAGAACTGCTCTGCCTTCTGAGCGTGGTGCCTGTTGTATACTATTGAGATTAATGAGTTGAATCTTCCCGAGATGATAGGGTCTGTGGTATGCATCCGAAGCAGCCTACACACAGGGCCATTCATGGGTGTAAAGTGACTCTTCAGGGAGATATATTTGGACTTCCACCCGTTCTGGTGAAATCCTCACTCTCAGAGGATGGGATCCAGAAGAAGGGTCTTACAGCTTGTATCTCAGTCAATCCTGGAGAATGTTGCCGATCTGTTTACTGCAAATCCTGACTTTAACTCTTTTCTAAACCTTTAAAGTAGATAGACCCCCAAAGAAGACACCCCGATGGCCAACAGACATGAAAAGATGCTCAGCGTTGCTAAGGATCAAGGCGATGCAAATCAAAACCACAATGAAATAACACTTCACACCTGTCAGAATGGCTAGTATCAAAACGACAAGAAATAATAAGTGTTGGCGAGGATGTAGAGCCACATGCTCTGTTGGTGGGAATGCAAACTGTTGTAGACACTGTGGAAAACAGGATGGAGTTTCCTCAAAAAATTAAAAAGATAAATACCACACCAGTTAGCAATTCCACTATTGGGTATGAAATGAAAACACTAATTTGAAAAGGTATCTGTACCCCATGTTTAGTGCAGCATTATTTACAACAGCCAAGATATGGAAGCAGCCCAAGTATCCATCTGTAGATGAATAGATAAGTAAGATGTGATGTTCGTATATAATGGGATATTACTCAGGCTTTGAGGGGAATAAAATCTTGCCATTTGTGACAACATAGGTGGACTTAGACAGTATTATGCTAAGTGATAAAAGTCAGGCAGAGAAAAACAAATACCATGTGATTTCACTTATACGTGGAATCTAACAAAACAAAGCAATTGACTAAATAGAACAAAACAGAAACAGACTCATAAATACAGAGAACAAACTGGTAGTTGCCAGAGGGATGGGCAAAATAGAAGGGGACTAAGAGGTGCAAAATTCCAGTTATAAAGTAAATAAATCACAAAAATGTAAAGTACGGCGTCAGAAATACAGTCAATAACACTGTAATAACTTTGTTTAGTGACAGATGATAACTACATTTATTGTGGTGGGCATTTTGTAATGTATATAAATGTCAAATCACTAGGTTATACACCTGAAACTAATATAATAGTGTATGTCAACCACGTGTCAATTAAAAAAATAAAGTAATCAGACCCTCCCTATTTAGTTTACTCAAGCAATGTCTGTGCCTGCCAGTCTGTCAATCTGAGCCAACTATTTACATTCATCAATATGGAGGCCATGATGGACCAGAAATACACCTAAGCTCACTTAAGTGGAAAAGATTTACTTTAAAGATACATACAAAGACATCTAATGTCTGTGTTTCGATTCTGGGAGAGATAATCAGAGCGGTGTTTCTTGTCTCAAGGGACTTAGGACCCCATGTCCAATAAGCGACGGCCTTGGAATAGTGTAATGAATACAACTGTATCAGCTAATACCCTCAGTGGATGTTGCGAGGCAATGTTCAGTGAAGGGTAATTGTGGATCTCTAGTAAATTATTATACAGTGAGGCATGTTATTGAGAACTCTCTGGAGGCTCCCATGGTAAGTGTATCTGTGTTCATCAATGTCCAATTCTTTTCTCGTTCCCGGTGCATGGAGTACTGCATGCTTCAGCTCCCTTGCAGTTAAGTGAGGCCATGTGTGATTACTTTTGTGGAGATGGAAGGGCAAGGTGTCACTTCTGGGTGGGGGCCATAAAAGGACTCTAGGTCATTATCCAGACTTGCTCTCCCCTGCTGAATTAACCAAGGAGGCTGCACAGAAAGGTGGTGTTTCCAGCAGCCTGGAGTTTCAGGTCACCCCATGGAGAATGGTTGCCCTGAAGAGATACCTGGGCCGGTAGCTGAATTTGTGAAAGTGAGAAATGTAGCTTGTGTGCTAAGCCACTCAGATTTTGGGGCTGCTACCATAGCAAAACCACTCCAAATTACTGACTAATTTACTATGAAGACTGCTTCTAACCCACCTTCAGGCTGGACCCAAGCTCTGCTTTGTATCATCTTTGGTCAGGCTCCTAGTTCAGGCCACTGATGAGTGCTGACCATTGCCCGAGTTGTCCATTCAACACTGGATCCTCCAAATCACTCTTAGCCACCAAAGGACTGCTTCCCACCTCTGAGATCCTTAACTGAAGAAGGGCTTTGAGGAAGCTAGCCACTGTGCCACTCTTAAGATGTGTCCTTTCTTTCCTTCAATTTTTATTCTATGAAATATTTAAGAGAATGGGCTTTGGATTCAGATGAGCTTGGATACAAATGGAGTCTTGACCATTTATAGCTAAGAGAATGGAAGGAATGAGAAAGTTACCTATTCACTCCCAAAGCTTTGTTTCCTTATCTGTAAAATAGAGATGGCATTAGCATTTGCTCATAGGACCATTGAGAAAGTAGAAATGAGATAACCTGAGCCAAACACCTGGCAGGAAGAGCTGTCACAAAGCACATGCTGCAAAAAAGTTGGTTGCCATTGTTTTTAGTAGCGATTCCCCTATTCAGGGTCACTTTCCTAACTCTTAAGTACTATCCTTCTGAATCACGTTTCAGCCATTATCACCCAATTCTGGAAGATGTGGTGATCTGACATTGTGCCCCAAAGTCTTCATCAAATAGCCTTTTCTTTGGGGCTTAGAGGCTAGAGATTTTACCTCCTTAAATATAGACTCCTCAAGGGAACAAGTGCTGGGGACTTTGTTCCCTACTTTAGTATGTGTGACCCCAAGCGATCTCTGTGGCTGAAAGAGCTAGGCGGGAAAGAATACGTACTGTACCTCTCCTTACTTTGCTTATTGTTTTGGGCGGATGTGGGTGGGCAGTGCTTCTAAGAAGGAATCTTCTTTATTCTCTGCCCCTCATCCATCCGTCCTCAGTTTCATCCATCTTGCACTCCAGCCATCCTGAACACTTATCAGTTCTTCCAGAACCACGCTCTGCCCACCTCCCCACACTCACACATATTCTTTCCTTGGCCTGGAAGAGCCCGTCTTCCCCCGCACCTTCACGTGGCTGACTCTTACTCAGATTTAAATTTACACTTAGACGGATATTCTTGGGGACATCTTCCCTGACTTTGCAGGCCCAGAGAAGTCTGCTCCTACTTGCCTCCAGCCCTCCCATATGTATCCTAATGGATCATTTGTTTGCTTCACACTAGAGGTTAAGCAGCCCAAAAGATAGTGGCCCCACGAACCTAGAAGTGATGTGGAGCCGTGCACAGGGGTGGGTTGTTGTGAACAGTCATTGGGAAGATGAGAGAATTCTGTAAAGAGGAAAGTCTTGCATGGATGTAAAGTGACAGCAAGGAATCTTTTGAAAGTCTGAATTGGCTTTTCCAGCCCCCTAAAAGCACCATTCTTTCTTTCTCAGGCTGGGCCCTGAATAATAAGCTAATATCCCCGTCATCTCCTACAGTGTGGATGTAGACGCAGGGCTCCTTGATGGTGGCCTAGAGCATTCTCCTGTACTTGTTTTCCTCTACTGTCACAGAGCAAGGAAAGCATGTTCTATCTTATTAGATTTCAGAGACGTGGACACAGTACAATACTCCTGATTCCGAACTGTCAGCTAAAAAGAGAGCACGGAAGTCTTGGGTTAGTAATTTGAAAAGATATTGAGTGAAAAGGGAAGAAAATAGTTGTAAGGCCTGGAGAAAGATTCTCTGATCAGAAAGGCCTCTGTACGTCTCACCCATTATCCTTATTAAAAAGTGAATTGATTATGCCTCTTAATATTCTTAATGAGAAGGTCCCTGACACGAGTGATAGGAATGGAAGCAGCTCCGGGGTTTTCCTGAGTCAGGCAAAGACGAAGAGGCAGAGAGGGAGGTTGGGGACGATCACCTGCATTTACATCTGGATAAAAGTAATTTTTTAAGCGATGATATGTAAATGGCCAAAAGACATGGATGAAAAATTCGCCCTAGAGGAAATGTAAATAATAAACACACAAGAAAGCGGTTCTCTGGTCCTCGGTAGCCCTTACAGCAGCGGGCGCGAAGTTGGTCAAATTGCAAACCCCTAAGCTGTGCAGGCAGGTAGCAGAGTTAATAATGTGCCTGGGGAAGTGCCCCTGGGGTCCACTAAAGCTGGGATCCACGTTTCCTACCTTCTGCCTTTGGAGCCAGGATTACTCTCATCCTGCGACTCCCACTGTTGGGACCCAGAACGTCACTTGGAACTCTCCTTCCAATGCAAGTAAGCTCTGCAGTAGCCACAGCTGTCCTTTGAGGGGTACATACCTTGCATCAGGCATCTTTCTACACATTCCTGTGTTAATTTGCTTGTGAACACCACCCGGTGCTGACGGTCTCCTCTCCCTCCCCCTCCATGTTCTTCTTCTACAGGCAAGTAAGCTGAGCCATAGAAAGCGAGTCTTTGCTCTGGGTTATAGAGCTGGGAAGTGCCCGGCTGGGATTCAAAACCAGGCAGGCTGACTTTGGATGCCACACCATATATATCTCTATTTATCCAATCAATCTCTTTACTTTTTCACTGAAGCCTCTTTCTCCCTTCTTACCTTACCTGTTCTTGTCACTTGCCATAGGGTACCTATTTTGTGTTACTAGATATCTCTCCCCAGGGCAATGGTTCAGTAGCCAAATGAATATAAAACCATTCGGATAAACCACATTGCTGCTCCACAGAGTTTCCTGAATTTTTTGCATTTGTAACGTGATTCTCCGAGAGGAGGGTATATCACGCGGGATAGCTCAAATGTATCTGGTCATGAAACCTATTATTTTGTGTTATCTGCTTGTATATTTCTAACAGCTGGTGGGGGTGGGGGTGGGGCTTCCTGCTGTGAAGGACGCACTGAAGACACCACTTCACCTAAATAGCAGCTGGACCTGAGAGGCCACTTGTTTCTCCTTTGGCTGGAGGCTGAGTTTTCTCCCACACTTCACAGTCTCATGGGGATGTAGGCTTGGGGAAAGTTCTCCCGGCTGCTTCCAGACCATTACTCTTTAATCTTCATGGAAATAAAAGCTTCTTCCTTTGAGGCTAATTACATTCATCCATACCACTCTTTACTACTCCTCATTGTCTTTATTTGCTTAACTTCTGACCTCTTCCCTTCTTCACTGAAGACTTTGGCAGTTGCATAGCTATTCTTCTCTCCACCCCAGTTCCTTCAATTGTCGTGGGCAACATGTATGGAGAAGAACCACCCAATAGCCACGTCTCGAAGCTCCTTTTTCTCTGTGACTCCCTGTGACCCTTCCTCCCCTTCAACCACCTACACCCATGGTTATTGCCAGGAATCCTACGCCGGTAAGAATGTAAACTCCTGCATCCCACAATGACCTAAATCCTCCTCCATCCAGCTTACTCCTTTCTTTCCAATGTTCCTGATTCTTCACCACATCAACACCACAATACTCCCAAACTGTCCTTTGCCACAGGGCCCATCACCCTCCTTTCCAATGCTTCCCTTTCTTTCCTGCCCAGCCTAGATCTCATGGTGCGTAACTGGAGCTCTGTTGCTGATGTCCTCAGATTTCTCACCCTCTTATCCTTTTGCTAGATCTTTGTAGTTCTGCTTGGTCAACCTTTCTTTCCTGCTAGCAAAGGTCCTCTTCTTAATCTAGCAAATTCTACTGCTTGGAAGAAAGAAGGAGGAGGATTTTATTTATATATTTAAATAATTTTTATTATTCCCTCTGCCCAAACTGGGGTATGTGTCCGCTTCCTCTTCCAGTCATACAAATAATAGTGGTTTACACTCCTCTTTCCCTCTTCATCTTCCTCCATTACTTCCTTCCAGGGTTATCAGGGACCAGCTTCCACTAATTGTTGTGCCTTCAGATACAATCAGTTCCAGGAGTAAATGTTTACAATAATTTCTTTGTTTAATCAGAATATCACTGATTAGCATTTTCAGGCTTTCTACCTTCTTCAGTAAGGCTTCATATTTTCAACATCACTTTCCATTACAGTTGTCAATAGATCAAGCCCGTCCTTTTCACAAACATCCATATTGCAGAACAATTTCTGTTCCTCTTAACACCTTTTGTTGCAAGCCAATTTAGGCCAAATTAGATTGCTCCTGATTTAATTAAAATTCCTGCTGTTCAGAAGACATTTTGTGATGTGCAGCCAGCATACCCAGGAGAAATCCACGTGTGTGTGTGTGTGTGTGTGTGTGTGTGTGTGTGTGTAAGTGTGTAGGGTGCTTTCATGGTTTATACCTTTTGGGTGCTAGGCTCTTGACGTAGCAAAAATCATGTAGAATCCTCCCAGACCCTGCATAACAATGTAGAAATACCTGGACAGGCTCTTTACTCCAGGGTTTTATAAAGATGATAAAAGAATGAATTGAGCAAGATTAGTCCTTTACTATGGAAAGAAAGCCAAATGCGGGTGATCTGACAGAACTACTTACAACAGCCATGAGCACAGTGATGTTCGGATATCAATGTGCAGGTCCTTCTCTGTAAAGAACCAGGGGTAACCCTGAACTAGTTGGAAAAAAGAAAGCATCTCTTATCCAGGCCTGGCCTAGATTCTTTTCTCTGTTTTTTCCCTCTCTTCCAGCTCATCTGCACATGTGTGCTTCATATCATCTTGTCCCATTTATTTTATTCTCAGCCATTATTTCTGTGATTAATCACTTCACTTTAAGCAAAGTCTTCATCAATTTATTTTTATTGAAGTTTTGCTTGCCTTTGACATGCTCTGTAAAATTCTGGGTGGTTGCTTTTTTTTTTTTTTTTTTCTTTTTTCTTTCTTTTTTTTTTTTTTTTGGCCACCTCTGGGTAAGGTTTTGTTTGTTTGCTTGTGTTGTAGCTCTTTCTATATCCTGAGTACTGGGTCCTACCTGAGTTTATCGTTATGTGGGGCTGAAGCAGGTGGGCATTTATTCTATTTGTTGGGTAAGAGAGCTCTTTGAGATGTGAGCTTAGAATCAACTCCCATGTTGTTCAGAGCCAGGAAAGATACTTGCTGAGCAATAGAATGTAGTAAATATTGTCATGGCCCCACCTATATATCTTCTCCCTCTACCTGCCTGCCAGTATCTGCATCTCTGTCCCTGAGACCTTTTCCCTTCTTCTGCCAGGTTAAGCTGTCAAAGTGAGAGGCAAGCGTGAAGTGTCCAGAAGTTAACAACCCCCCAGGTAACCCTTGACCAATGACGTTTTTATGTGGTTGTATAAATACCGCAGCTCCCTCACTTCTTGAACAGGATATTTGTGAGGAGCATGTTTTGCATCAATTCCCAGAGTTTCCCCCAGGGATGAAAGTCCAGTCTCCTACTAGGTAAGCTGGCTTAATAGTACAGTATTTGTGGACCTGCCTTCTCATCCATGTATTATACTTCCTGATTCCCCTGCTGGCATTCCCAGCACATCCTAAATGAATGTCTCACTCAAATCCTTGTTTCAGGGTGTGCTTCTGACAAATCCTCATCTCAGGGTCTGCTTCTGAGTTGACCAAATTTGGAACAAGCATTACACATTGAGCAGCAGTAACTCAGGGGCATTCCATTTAACCATTTAACACATTCTACTGTGAGCTATACTTGCCAAGGACTTAAAATTTCATTTTTCCCCATTTTTTATTGTGATAAAATAGACATAGCATAAAAAGTACCCCCTAACCATATTAAGTGTATAGTTCAGTGATATTAGTACATTCATATTGTTGTACAACCATCATCACCATCTCCAGAACTCTTTTCCTTTTATAAAACTTAAATTCTGTACCCATTAAACAGTAATTCCCCATGACCTCCTTCCCCCAACCCCCAACAACCACCATTCTACTTAAACAAACAAAAAAACAAAAACAAACAACAACAACAACAAAAAAGACAATGTCCCCTTTCTCTCACATCCTAGCCTCTGTTAACCACTGCTATGCTCTGTTACTGTGAATTCAGTTTTTTTTTTAAATTATAAGTAAGACATCAAAGATTTAAATTATGTATAAAGTAACCCCAGAACAAATCTATCTAAGAAAGGGTTGGATATCTCTAGAAGTTTCAGGGTCTGCTTACCCTTCTTTAGTGGGTTTCTCAAGCCATGAAATACACGACCATTCCTGGAATAACAATAGTAGGTTTATTATTGGGAGAAAAAGGGAGTCACAGAGATAATTTCCAATGACACAGAGATTATTAGAACACAGTAGCAGTGTGAACTTTTTGAAATGTGGTTGGTTAATGCATTATAGATTTAAAACAATTTACTGAGTTTATATTCTGAGCAGCCTCTAAGTAAATGTGTTCTGTATGCTTAGAGCAGCTGCTTACCAGTCCAGAAGAATATATTCAAATACTTCCTGCTCATAGCGAACGTCTTCAAATGTAATATATTCATGCAATCATTCATTTATCCATTCTGCCAAAAATATTGTGCACCTACCACGAGAAGCATACTCTGTTAAGAAGTGGAAATATAGAGATAAAGTCTGAGATTTCCTCCCCGCAGGGAGCTAAACATCAAATGTGATAAGCAATAAATAAGTGATTACAGTTGAGAATAGAAAGATGGAAGAGACAAGCAAAGACAGAAGAAGGATCCCTACTCAGATCTGGTGTTCAGATAGAGTCTCTGAGAGCTGTGACTTCCAAGCCCAGTCTTGAGCGATGCATGGGAGATAATGGGGAGTAAAGAAAGCAGAGACACTCCAGGAAGAGGTATTATCAGGAGGACAAGCCTGCAGGTGGCTCATTGTAAGGCCTGCAAGGGCTTCTTTAAGTAAGGTTTGATCCTATGGTAGAAGGGTGGTGCTGCATGGAAGGTGAGGCTGGAGAATTGGCCAAATAGGTTTGCATGAGATGCCAATGTGTTTTTATTTACGTGGTAATGGGAAATCAATGCAAAGTTTCAAGCATGGGGACAATGTATAATTTTATGAAACTATCTCAAGGTGTAGTGTGCTAGTTTTCCACTTTTAAAGTTTGTTCATAACGATGAATATAGCAACAAAGGAAAAAGGTTTTCCTCTTACCATGGAGAAGATTTCAGATTTCCCCTGTGGCATAAAGCATATTGCTCCAAAGAAAGGCAAACCTTAATCGCCAGCTACGCTGTACTTAGCTCCTTCCAGCTCCGTTGGTCTTGGTTTTTCTCAGATAAGCCAAGCTCCTTGCACTTGCTATTCCTACTTGCTAGGGTATTCTTCCTTCAGATTTCATCAGGGGAAGTACTCCCCATTTATTCAGATCTTCTGTCAGCAAGGCCTCCCCTTAATCAGCACCCCTTTCTCTCTGGCTCCCTATCCTCTTATTCTGCTTCATTTTCTTCTTTGCACTTACTGTTTGTTCCCTGATCCTGTCCATCTACATAGTTACCTATTTGTTTTCAATCTCACCCACTAGGATGTAAGCACCATGAGGGTGGGCAGGAGCTTTGTATCTTCCATTGCTTTATCTTCAGAGCCTCTAATAGTGCCTGATGCTGTTCACTATCTGTTGAATCAATATATGAAAAACACCCAAGTTCTTCTGAAGCCTAGAGACATAGAAAATGACTAGACAGAACTGGAAATTCTGGCAAAACATGTCATAATTTCATGACTGTTCTTAGGATAAGCTGGATCAATACTGTTATGTTCACAAAAAATCACTATCAATTTCCATAATAAACCCATTTTTCATGGGCCCATGCCCTTTGCTTTGGTCTTGTGGGCTGGTTACAATAGGCATAATTAAAGCAGTAAATAAAAGTGCCACTAACCACATGGGACCCAGATTTTACTCCTAAGGGGATTCCACAGGTTCTGACCCCTGTTTCACTAAATACACACTTAAATGGAAGAAGAGAAGTGTTCATAAATAATGAACGAGTGGAGATGTGTCCACTGGCTGCTGACCTCTATGATTCAAGGCCACAACTTTTCTGAGGTGGAGATCCTTCTACCCCGTGCAAGGAAGGTGCTCACAATTCTGTTTTCAGAGACCAGGGCTGTTCGCAACTTGTCTCTTTTGTATGGTTCACTTATAGCAATGGAGCTGGTTTATCTCCTGAGTGCTAATGGCTTCAGTGGGTGTTGGGAGACAGTTTTCCAGGGAGCTCTCACATTTCGGCACATCTTGCAAGAAAAAGCATTGACCATTTTTTTTTTTTTTTCTGGGCTACCTTTCTGAGCAAATTTATATAACAAAGAGCCTTGGACAATAAAGATAATGGTTCCCTTTCAAACAAAGTTGGGCAGGTTTGTTTATATCCCATTATAAAAGATGGGGTTTCCCAATCTTGTGGTTTCTGTTATAAAATGACATCCATTATGAGTTGAAGTATTACCTGGCCCTCTTTATATCTTTCCCCAACTTGGACTTGGGGAACTGGTACAATAAAATGCTGATACTCTGGCCATTGCTGTTGCTGTCCCTGGCTCTGACCCAGAGTTTTGTGTCCTTTGCCTGCATCCATGAAACTGTGATGGGCTAATGTGTTCACTCACAAAGATTGTAAAATCTGACACCTTTACGATCTTGACAGTTGGCATTCGGTACATTCTTGTTGATTAGATGGGATCCATCTGATAATATATACAAAGGCTGGTGGCCAGGATGATGAGGTACATAGTCTGAAAACCACATTTCATGAAGAACAGTTAAAGAGACTTGAAGAGTTCAGTGTAGAGAACAAGAAGGCCAAGGGAGGGCCATGGTCTTTTACTATGTGAAGAGTGATATAGCAGAGAGATTGCTCTTTACCTGGGTTGCTACAAAGGACACAGTCCAAACTAGGATAAGGAAGACCTATCAAAACAGTTTTGAGCCAGTGAGATATGCCCTTAATTGCACAAAGCTGCGAGCAATGCACATGAATGAACTAGATTTTATAATAAAGATGTAAATTATTTAGCTCAGACTCTAATTAGGCATGCTCAATAATGGAATGAGTTTCCTCAATGGATCCTGTCCTCATGGATTGGGAAGGTATTTAAACACAACACTGTGATCATGTATAAAACAAGAAATTGTTCCAGGAGTTATCTCAGATTTCTTGAGCAATCTCAGATTCTAGAAATTTTTTATCATTTTCCTGCTGATGCATCTCCTCTAGATCACAGACCCAAGGAAGTTAGAATACAGTTTTTGTGTACATGCCTAGAGCTTTAAGCCACTTTAAGGCTCTTTCTATACTGCTCTGTTGACATAGAAGTAAAACTCCAGTCCAGAAAGGAGCTGAAAATGGATATGGGTAAATTGAGGCAGGTGCCAAGTCACAGTACCTGCTTCAGTATGTAATCATTCATTCACTGCACAATTCTGGATCCTGCGTTGGGTGTGGAAAATATGGAGAAAAGCAAAACACTGCTCCTTGTCTTGAGAATTCTCATCTGCTTGGGAACACAGATAAGCAGGTCAACAATTAGAGCATGTTTTCTTTAGTGCTAAAATATATGTAAACCTAGAGTCTTATAGGAACTTAGAGAGAGGAGGAACATATGAAGCAGACCTAGGGATAGAAAGAGATATGGGGAAGGTCCCAAAAGACCTGAATGGGAGCTAAATGTTAAAGGACAAATAGGGGTTGAGCAGTTGTAGAAGTGAGGCTAGAGTGTAACCTGCGGAAGTAAAAGCATAAGCTGAGGCACAGCAGTGGGAAGCAGACTGGTGAGTTCAAGGAACTAGAATAGTATGGTCTGTCCAAAGCAAAGGGTGCATGTAGAAGAATGACTGGTCTGGAGAGTTAAGTGATAGCCAGATCACAAAGACCTCGTGGGGCAGAAATGAGTAGACATGGACAGAAATAACTAGAATTTCCTTTCATGCAGATGACTCTGGCTGCAATAAGCAGGATGGACTGGAGGAGGGAAAGACCTAGGGGCAGGAAATCAGTGAGAAGGTGGTTGCAGTAATCCAGGAGAGAGATGTTGAAAACTGAACAGCTGTGATTAAGGGACACTGAATTATGAGCATAAAAGTCTCCCAGATTTGCTTTAGAAACTCTGTGCCAGAAGTAATTCCAGGCTTCTGAATCTTGGGCTCTGTAGCCTTCCCAGGCTAGGACTCCATGACAAAATGAGTGGGGGCTGGTCCCATAGGTGGGGGCATCAGTGGCACTAGGTACACTGGGCTGGAAGGGCTCCCATCTTCATTAGTCTGGGCTTTTCCAATTCCTCCAAAAGGCATCGTGGGTGCCGAGTGCACCCCCCCCCCACCCCCCCCCCACAACCCCCATGTCTATGGAGAACATTTGAAGGCTGGGTACAGAAATACTTCTGAAAGGGAAAGGGCTTGGTTGCTAGGAAACCAATGGCCGCTATTAACCACACCTACAGGGCAGCTCCAGATGAAGTCCTTTCTCTTTAGAAAGGAATTTCTAATTCCTCCCTTCAACTGCCACTGCCTACGTATTTAATTTCCTTTTGGGGTACAGCAGCCATCTGGCCCTCTAACAAAGGGTTTCTAACTAATTATGCAAAGTGTTTAGAGCTAAAACTTGGCCAGATGTGAGTCTTTTCTTCACCCCTCCTTTGAAATCAGAAAAAATTGGGCAGGTTTTTTCTTTCTTTCTTTGGGACCAAGAACAAATAGCATTGTGACAGTACCTTTTAAAGTTTTCACATGCATTTCTTTTCATAAATAATTTTTATTGAACAAGCACAACTTCAGGCAAAACACTGGTCCAAGTATGGAGTTTACTTAGGAAGGAAGATATGGAATTTCCCCCTAAATAGGCCATGATGAGGTTGGAGAGAGAAGATGGCGGGGCAGGAAGTGCAGGTGGTAGGGGGCAAGCTGTGCTGGTCTTCTTAGTGCTGTGGCCCAGCACCTAGCATAACTGTCAGTGTCTGGTCCTTGGTCCTTGAATCTCTGTTGAATCAAAACTCATGATCGAACAAATCATAAAAGCAATTCAACTGCAGAGAAATGATATGAGCCTAAGAAAGAGACAGAAGCTCAGGAGAGCAACCACATAGAGGGAGCACCACAATGAGGCTCCTGGCTGGGCTCTCACCCCAACAGCTGTCATCAGGAAGTCAACTAAATCTTAAGAATTGTTTGGGGCTGGGGCGCCTGGGTGGCTCAGTTGGTTAAGTTTCTGACCTCATCTCAGGTCATAATCTTGCGGTTCATGAGTTCGAGCCCCATGTCGGGCTCTGTGGTGACAGTTCTGAGCCTGGAGCCTGCTTCGGATTCTGTGTCTCCTCTCTCTCTGCCCCCCGCCCCCCAGCTTGTGCTCTCTCTCTCTCTCTCTCTCTCTCTCTCTCAAAACTAAAATAAAACATTAAAAAAAAAAAAAGAATTGTTCTGGGACTGAATTATGTCCTTCCCCACAAACACACATGTTAATGTCGAAACCCTCATTATCTCAGAATATGACCTTATTTGGAGGTAAGGTCTTTAAAGAAGCAACTATATTAAAATGAGGCCATAAGGGTGGGGTCCTAATCCAATCTGACTGGTGTCCTTCTAAGAAGAGGGAGTGACACCAGGGATACCCGTGCACAAAGAAGAGGCCTTATGAAGACACAGCAAGAAGATGGCCTTTTGCAAGTCAAGGAGAGAGGTCTCACAAGACACAAACCCAGCTGGCACCTTGATCTTGAACTCCTAGCCTCCAGAAGGGTGAGAAAATAAATATTTGTTGTTTAAGCCACCTAGGCTGTGGTAGCTTGTTAGGTAAGCCCTAGCAACTGGTATAAGAATTCTTACACAGGGTATCCAAATCTGGGGAGAAGCAGACTTAATCTTATCCTTTTCCTCTTCTGACTGGGAATCAGTGGAAAGAGCTTGTAGGGTTGGGCTGGTGAGGCTGGGGACTGAAGGACTCTAACTCCAGGGCTCCTTGCTGCATCAGAAGAATGAAGCCAAAGGTATGTGCCTTCCTTAAATAGTGTACAATTTCCTACCCTCCAGAAGGTACACATCAGAAAAGGGCACTTAACACAACCTCAGAAGCGGAAGCAGTCCCTGAAGGGTGTGAATTCTAACAGTGCCATGATTAATAGAAGTTTGCAGTCAGTCAGCTGAGCACCTTCCCCCTCTATCCTGTTCCCTTTCTCTCTGCTCATCACCAATCCAAGACCTCAGGTTCCCGAGAAGATGCACCAAAAGGGACAGTCAATAGGTATTTGCAAAGGATGCCTTTGAAGAAAAAAATGAACTAGGCTTAAAAACCACTAGTAAAATGTCAGGGAAAGGAGAAGTTCTGTTCAGAGCTCATCAGTAAGAGCAAGACAAAAAAAAATTGTTTTTTAAAGAATGGCAACCATGGAAAAAAGTAAAGAAAAAGAAAAATGCATACAAAATACAGAGAACCCAATCTAGAAGAAAACATAACCCCCAAACCAGAAGGCAATTCCCCACCAGTGTTTCCAGTTATTGAGAGCCTAATAAGAGTGTGAATTCAATAAAAACAAGTGTTGAAAGATGAGATGATAAAGCAATAGAACGTGATGAAAAGAGACATTGCAGCCTTAAGGAAGAAAAATCGTCAAATAAAATACTTTCATTACAGAACTAAAAAAATAAAATTAGAAAAGTAAGGAAGGGAATAGACACTGCTAAAAATTCAATTACTGAAAATGTGAAAAGACTTGAAAATAACACAGTGAAGATAGACTAAAAACAGCAAAGAAAGTAATCAGATGCTAATAGGGAGGGCAGAAAAAGATAAATCCAACATTCATTCATATTTGTTTAACAAATATTATGAGGCACATATGTGTGGACAGTCTGTGTCTTCAATGTATTTAAAGACAATAAACAAGTCAATATGTCAGATGGTGACAGGTGCAAGGGAGAAACATACAGCGAGGTAAGAGGGTGGAGATGTCGCTATTTTATACAGGATGGTCAGAGTAACGCTGCAGGTGAGACTGAATAAAGGGAGGGAGCCAGTCCAGAGTCCCAGGGAAAAGGTGCAGAAGTGCAAAGGCACTGGGGTAGGAACATGTCTGATATGTTTGGGGGACTCTGGTGGTGACTGGAATGGAGTCATTGATGGGGAGGGTGCCAAGAATGAGGCCAGAGAAGTGGCAGGAGCCAGATTTGCATCACCTTGTAGGCCTGCGTGGGGATTTGGACACATATTCCATAGATTGTTTTGAGAAGATGAGAGTCAGGACCATTCTGGCTAATTTGTTGGAAATAGATTGTTGTGGAGTGTGTGTGGAGAAACAGGGAGACTAGTTCAGAGGCTATTGCAGAATGAAGCAAGGGATGATGGTAGATTAGCCCAGGGTCAAAGGGAAGGTTGGTAGGAAAAGGTAAGATTTTGGATATTTTAAAGAAACAGTTAATAGGATTTGTAGAAGATATGGAGTACGGAAGCAAGAGAGGAACCAAGGATAACTCGAAGATTCTTGGCTTGGAAACCTGGAAGGCTCAAGTTCTCATTTATGAGATTGGCAAGGCAGTGGTAGGAGTAGGTTTGTAGTGGGAAACAGAATTTGGTTTTGGGGGTGTTAGGGTTGCCTCTCAATTCAAGAAAAGATCCAAGGATACCAGTGGATGTCTAATTCTGGAAGCGTTAGTTAACCAAGGAGAGGTCTGCTTAACGATATAAATGTAGGAGTCATCCGTGCATAGTCGAAGTCCTCGAGGTGAAGCATACAACAAATAAAACAGAAAAACTATTCAGGGATATAATTAAATAAAAAAAATCCATGACTCTGCAGATTAAGAGTACTTGCTCTGCTTCAGGAAAATTCCATGCAGAGCACCTAAGCAGAAAGAGCATGCGATGCAGAGATACCTCCTGGGTCAGTTGCTGGAGTTCAAGGATAAAGAATGAGGTT
This sequence comes from Acinonyx jubatus, assembly GCF_027475565.1. Taxonomy (NCBI): domain Eukaryota; kingdom Metazoa; phylum Chordata; class Mammalia; order Carnivora; family Felidae; genus Acinonyx; species Acinonyx jubatus. The sequence continues at coordinate 188,577,052 of NC_069382.1, forward strand.
TTCAGGCATCCAGGAAGAAGAAGTAAGTCACAGAGAAAGGAGACAGAAGGCTGACCACAGCATTATTCCATAGTCGAAGGTAATAGACCGATGTCTACATTTTCTGGAGGAAAATGTGATTCAAGAATATTAGATATAACCAAGATGTTGTTCAAGAACAGGGCAACAGGCAGCTATTCTTAAATAACTCACATAACTCAGGAAATATTGCACCCCTGAGCCTTTACTGGAAAAAAAAATCACTTGAAAATGAAATCAAGTCACTTAAGAGATGAATGAAAGTGTTGAACTCAGGAATGGAGGGTGTGGTAAAAGTGAGCATTAAGTCAATTTATATAGACCTGATACCAAATCATGGTGGGAATTACTCTTACAAAGCAGAATGCAAATACTACAGACCTTGATAGTGTTGCTCCAACTAGCAAAAAGGAGGAGGTGGTAGAAGGGACAGTGGGAGGAAGTGTGAGGGCGCTAATGGAGCCAATCAAAGCTGCCTAAAATTGAAACACGTAGATTAAAAACTAATTGTAGATAAAAACGAATGCCTCTAATTGTGATCTTCATAATTTTATTTCTTAACATCAGAGTACTTTGAAATATCTATTATAGCAAAGACTCATTTCAAGATTAGCAATTCTTTCCATTTCATTTTAATTTCTTTGTTTTGGTAAATTCAAATAAAATTAAGCACGTTTAATGAAAAATAGTGCTTATAGCATGATCCTATTTTTAGAGAAACATCTATCAATTTTTTGGCTATCTATATTTATATATAGAAAAACACGTGGAACAATATTCACTTAAAATATTGATGACACTTTTAGGTGGAATAATTTGAGGGAACATTTTAATTTTGGGAGATTTTTTGTATTGCTTGATCACGATGAGCATATATTTTTTTCTGCAAAAATAATACCATATTTCCTTAACATAGAGTAACCGTGAGAAATTGCTTGCAAGCGGCTCCCAGAATGATAGGGAAAAGAGATTACAGGGGTTGGTCAGTGGGGAAGGCTTCTTGGAGGATGGGGTTTAAACAGAGTGTTTACTGATGGGAGGGAGCTGGATAGGCCTAAGAAAAGCAGAAATGTAGGAAGCTATGGAATCATATAGGAAAGGCTTGGGCACAGGTATTTTTTATTTTTTAATTTTTTTTAATGTTTATTTTTGAGAGAGACAGAGAGACCAAGCATGAGCAGGGGAGGGGTAGAGAGAGAGAGGGAGACAGAGTCCAAAGCAGGTTCCAGGCTCTGAGCTGTCAGCACAGAGCCTGACGCAGGGCTTGAACTCACAAACTGTGAATTCATGACCTGAGCCGAAGTCAGTTGCTTAACCGACTGAGTCACCCAGGTGCCCTGGCGCACGCATTTTTTATTCGTGGAATATAAGAGTTTCCTTATATTCATTGCCTATTTTGTGTCAGAATACACATATCTGTCTCTCAAAGGTAAAGGTTATTATCCCTATGTGTAGTAAGGGGTTAACTCAGCAGACTCAGGGTGTTCAAACCCTGCACATGCCAAAGAAAGGACTGGCCCTCAACTGTCCCCTGGGAGACAAAATCTGACTCCTTGGAATATCCTGCCTAGTAAAACTATCCTTGTGTACCTATGCCTTGGCCCATACCAGATAGTTTATGTAACATATGTTAACACGATTTATGGTGAATACCTGTCTTTGTTCTCCTGGGGCCTATCCTACATCAGTTCAACATCTGGGGGCCTGAAGACTGAGTTGCTAAGGTCAGTCCCATAAGCACTCTATGACCAACAGGAATCTACATGACCGACCGCCAATAAAAACTCTGGAGATAAGACTCAGACAAACTTCTCGGCTTAGCAATACTCCGAATGTGCTGTCACATGTCATTGCTGAGAGATTGAAATGCTGTGCGTATGAATCCGCTGGAAGAGACCAACTGGAACTTTGCATTTGCCTCTCCTGGGCTCTGCCCTAAGTACCTTTTTCCTTTGGTGATTTTAATCTGTATCCTCTTCTATGATAATAAACCATTACCATGCGTGTAACAGATTTTTCTGTGTTCTTGAATCCTTGTAGTAAATCATAAAACCTGAGGGTGACCTTGGGACCTCTGACAAGACGCATGTTACAGATGAGGAACTAAAGCTCAGAGCATTTCGGTGACTTGTTCCTGGTCACACAAGCAGCAGATGAAAGGTCCAGGATTTAAACCTAGTTTCCTGGCTGTGATACCTTACTTTTCTCATGATACCAGACATTTTCAAACTATTTTATTTTCAGCAACGTAATAGTTTGGGATGTGTGTACATGAAAATTTAACAGATCCCTCGATATACAAATTAATTCTTAAAAGTGTGGTACCTTCATGGAATTGTCAGGGGAAGGTTTCGAGTTGTGGCAGTTGATCCCACTCCCCCTACCCCCAGTGAGCCACTAAGACGTTGTCATTGCTAAGCTAGACCTCTGGGGGTGAGGTTATACCTGGCATTCCTGAGACTGTCCTGATTTTAGCACTGCAAATTCCATGTCCCAGTAAACCCCTTAATTTCAGGTAAGTCGGGATGGCTGGTTCCCTACTTCAATCTTCTTTCACGTTGTCCCTGGAACTTGAATGCGGACACAAGTCACCTGGGATCTTGTTAAGATGCAGACCCTGATTCAGCAGGCTTGGAGGGGCCTGAGATTATGCATTTCTAACAAGTTCCCGGTGCTGCTTCTGCTGGTTCTGCTGAGGGATGGGAGCACCTAATTGCTTTCTCTGTCTCAGCAGTGACTGCAAGGGATTGTGATTTTCTGTTTGTTGTTTCCCTCACTAATCTGTGAATCCCACAAGGAAAAGAACCGTGTCCTAAGCCTCCATATTCCCGATACCAGTAGGGTACCCAGCACAAAGTAGGTGCTCACAAGAATGGATGGGTAGAGAAGGGAGTAAAATTCCTTAAGATGAGCCCAGGATTCATGCCTGAGTACCAGTAAGGATTAGTATGGAGCCAATGTATTAAAGACCTTGGTGTGGGGCCAGGAAGGAACCCAATGGTCAGCTAGAGATGGGGATTCTGTCACCCACAAAAGAGATCACTGGCAAGCATGAAGAGAGTCTGGAGGACAGAGGGGGCACGCAGGTCTGAGATGGGATGAGTTACCTTGATTTGAATGCTCTGGAAAAATGAATGCTGGGAGATGCCTCCTGGACTGTGTCACTGAAAACCAGGGGTGCAGACTATTTTCTTAAGACTAGTCTTTGCACTCACACCAAGATGCTCCTCTGTGGAGGGAAATGGAGCCTGGACTATTTTGACTCTATCATCCCCAAGTGGCCCATTCAGAAATCCTGTATTGGCTGATGATTTGCGTCAGGCAGAATCCACAGAACCCCCATGACATGGCCTGTCTGACAGAGGGGAAGGGCTCAGAGAAGTCAAGCAACTTGCCTAAGACCACACAGAGAACCAGCTGCGCCCAGCTGGGTACACTTTACTGATGCCTAATTTAGAGGCTTTTCAGCTGCGACACAGCGAATCCCAGAGTAAAAAGCCACTGTGTGTCCCCATTGTAGCATTTTCAGGGACTTGGGAAATGGTGTAGTTCTACTCACAAACAGAGCTATCAAAAGCTTAAAAAATTCATCTTCACGGAATCCTAAAAGAATGACCATTTGGCCAATGACCTCTGAATTGAGCTGATTGAATCTGCAGGAGGCATTGCCTGGAGCCCGCAGGGCTGCAGCCCGACATAATTCCTCATCTGTTCAAGGGATAAAGGGAAAAGCAGTGTTACCCCTTATCTGGGAATCCCCCTTATTTGGAGGATTTTGACTTGACCTTGATGTTAATTAAATTGTTTCTAGGGCCTAATGTATTGTATGTAATGTTTGCTTTCTAATGACCACCAGATGGTTTTTCAATGCTAATGAGGGGTGTATAATGACTCCCAGATTCCGAGTAGAAGCTGTAGAAGTCAGCATGCTGTCAACCCAAATGGATGCTCTGGGCAGACTGAGCATTCCCCAGAGCCGGCCACCAATCCAAGACTTAGGTAGCAACGGGACAGGCGCTTTGCCACACTGTGGTGTTCGTGCTAGGCTCATGGTAATGAGTTCAGATGCCACTGGGCTCAATGTTAGCACACAGTAGGCACTAGATGGGAGAGTGCTTGTTGAATTCATAAGTCATTGTTGCAATGACTTTTGAGTCATTTGAGTCCCGATTTGCCCATCATTAATGAGCTAGAGAATCTCCTTTTATTGTTCAAAAAATAACTTTTTTTCCCTTATTATTAAAATCATTCTCACTGCAGAAAAATTAGACTGTATAGATAAACAAGAAGAAAAGAAGGAAGAAAGAAAGAAATGAAAGAAACAAAGAAATACATAAGAAAAATACAGTAGAAAAAGGAAAAGAAAAGGAAAAAAAAATAGATCCATTTGCCTAAATCCGGTTTGGCTGAAACAGATTTGTCTGTGAGCCATTTGCCAATTCATATATTTGTTTAAAATTCACTATTGGTTGCATCTTTTTGGATCTTACTCTTGGTCCCTCCATCTTTTTTGCATTTCAGCATTTTTAACAAAAAGGCACTTTTGACCTAAGAGCGATTCTGACTTATTTTTGTATATCTAATTAGGATTGATCAAAAATGCAGTGTTTTATAAATAATGAGAAGCGTCTGAAAGAGGGATAATTTGAGGAAACTGCTTGCAGATATTTAAAGAACCAGTCTTTAGGAAAATTGGTTTTAGGTGAAGTGGCTGTTACCAAGTCTATTACTGGTGAATGACCAGTCTTTATATCTGGTCTCCATCTGGTCTTCCACTCTTTCTGACATGGATTTGCTCATGTAATATAGAGCATTGTGTGTGTGTGTGTGTGTGTGTGTGTGTGTGTGTGTATGTGTGTGTGTGTGTATTCATACACATACATACGTATACAAACATACATATGTATATTCCATTAGATATATTAAATGCATCTCACATGTATATTTTATACACATATATTTAAGCAAAAGTGAGGTTTTGGGGCACGTGAGTGGCTCAGTCAGTTAAGCCTCCAAATCTTGGTTTCTGCTCTGGTCAATGATCTTGTGGTTTGTGAGTTTGAGCCCCATGTTGGGCTCTGCATAGCGCAGAGCCTCCTTGGGATTCTTGGTCTCCCTCTCTCTCTGCCCCTCTTCCACCCCTCAAAAATAAGTAAACACTAAAAAATGAGATTTTAATTTAAAACCTTACTCAACTAATGCAAACTATATATCACCAGGAATTCTGTTATAGCATTACTTTAAATACCTGAATAGTATTTGAGCCCACTGGTAAGTTACTGTAGGAAACTAGTTATTTCCAACATTCTGCCATTACTAACAATACTCTCTATTGCTTGCTTTCCTTCTTTGCCCTTAATAATACGTTTCAAACATCTTTTCATAACAGTATGTGTAGATAATTCTTTTGGACAGTTACATGGTAGTCTACAGAGTGGATGTACTGTAATCTTTTAAAACTATTCCTTATTCCTTGGGGATAAACTTGTGTGTGTGTGTGTGTGTGTGTGTGTGTGCGTAACATTTTCTCAGATTAAATTCCTAGAGGTGGTATGCATGTTTTTAAGGCTTTTGATGCATATATTTCCAGATTCCCATCCAGCAAAGTTGTGCCAACGTGTATTTCCTCCAGTGGGATGTGCCAATGGCAATCTCCCCACACTCTTCCCAACTCTGGGTTGTTCTCTTTTTTCCCCGTTCATTCCAAAAACAATACATGCTTATTTTAAAAACAAACAAAAGAACCCAATAGGACAGATTTATAAAGAGTAAAAAGAACCAAGTCCTTTTCTTTTCTCTGAATCTCTTCCTCTGACAAACCTCCCCACCCCCATCCTATTTTCCTACCGAAAGGGACCTTTGTTAAAATTTCGTTGTGTGCTTCGAGAACATGCATTTACATCACACATACTTGATCACAAAATGAATCAGACCACATATACACTCGATTTCTTGTTTTCCTTTTTTCCCCTGACAATATATCTCAAACATCCTTCCATGACAGTATAAACAGATGATTCTTTTGAACACTTACATATTCTATGGAATGGATATGCCGTAATCTTTAAAACTATTCCTTATTAATGAACCTTTAGCTTCCATATATTTGCTATTTGTAACCTTTATAAAATTGGTTAATTTGATAAATGAGAAAATTTATGTTACTCATATCTTAATACACATTTCCCTGATTTATAATTTTGGTAAACTTCCTCGTATGCTTATTGCCATTTGTAGTTCTCTTGCAAGAGGTCAGGTCACATGTTGAAGCAGACATTTCTAATAATATGCTAGACTACATTTTCTGAGCCTTTTGCTTCTGAGTGGGGCTGAGTGTCTGCCAGTTAAAGGTGAGTGGTGGAAACATGTTTCACTTCCAGGCTGAGTTGGGTGTGCCCCAGAATACTGGGGAGCCCCGTGCTGGAAGGGGCCTGGGTCCCCAAATCCCTCTTTGGAGCAGAGGCCCCCAATCCACCCACGTTGGAGTGTGATAGAAGTCAGGAATAAACTAACTCAGTGTTAAGCCGCTGAGATGGGTCTTGTTTACTACAGGCACTAGCATTATGTACCCTGAAAAACATATGCATATTTTGCTTTATTTTTTATCTTCAAAAATTATCCCTGGCTCTCAAATAATAGTAATTTTATTTTTAGTGTTTGGGAATAAACATGTTTAAATTCAAGAGCCTGGGGGAATTTTTTTTTTTTAATTGCTTTCCCTGCTAGGAACATGTCTCCCACGTGGCAGCCTGGCTCCTTTTCTTCTCTAACATCTAAGGCTTAATCATCACTACCTCGGAGAGCCCTTCCCTGACCACCAATCTAATAAAAAAGCCTCCCCACAGCCTAGTCTCACTCAGAGAGAAATGGCTTTCTTCACAGCACTTACAGGAAGTTTTATTTGCACATTTACTTACGTGTTCGTGTTTGTCTCTTGCTCTTCATGGTAAGTTGTCAAAGAAAGGGCTGGTGACCAGCTGTTCTCTGTGCACAGAGCACTCAGCAGAGGGCACGAGCTATAGCAGGTGCTCAGTAAATGTTTATTGAGGAACGAATGGTTCACACCATTCTCTACATACATTTAAAAATGGGCATAAGTCCCCAAACAATGCTTGCTTGGTATACAGATGGATTTATTGATTTCTTACAGTAATTACATAGTTCCCAGGAATTTGGGGCCCATGGTTAAAGCCATCAGTGTGACTAGACAAATTCATTTGGCAAATGGAAAACCTGAGAGCCAGAGAGAAATAACTTGTCCAGGGCCACTGAGAGAGTGATTGCTTAGCCAGGATTAGAATCGGATTCTTGTAATATCTACTGCAGTGGTTAAATCGGGCTGTAGAGACACTTGACTTCAAACCCGTGGCTCTATCACTTACTGCCCATATGGCTTTTCGTTACTTGTCTATGTCTCTGTCTTTTTCTTTTGTAAAAAGGGGACAATAATACTTCAGGGTCATTAGGAAGTTTAAATAGGTCATATATGAAAGGTTATCATGATTAAAGGGTTCCTCTCTGAATAAGGTGGTCAATAAACAATTATGATTCCAATACATGGTTTAGATTTAGAGGACTTTACTCATGCTTCACTTATCTCCTCATTCGGTTATTGGCCCCCACTTTTGTTTTATTGCCAGGTCCTTCCTGGGTACTGGAATGCCAAAGATGTTGAAGGCGTTATCTCTGCCCTTGAGAGTGTCAGAGTCCAGTGGCCTAAGAAAGACTCATAAGCAGATAGTTGAGTAAAGCAAGATCGATGCTGGATACAGGTATGTGCAAAGGCAGTGATGGACTCCATCTCATGTGGCGTTGCAGAGCAGAGAGAATTTTCCTTGATTTCCCTCTCTAGCCATGAGGTACCTATGTCTCTACAAATCCATAAAGTTTTCTAGGTGAATAGTGTAAGGAACACAAGCACATAAAAGCCCAACGATGTGGCAGAGTGTGGGGACACAGAAGTTTAGAGTCTCTGGATACCCCTTTACTTTCTCTTTCTCTCTTTCTCCCTATTTCTCTCTCTGTGTCATCACATCACTGCCGAAGCCAAGAGTTCTCAAGCCTGCGTGTATTTCACAATCACCTAGTAGACTTGTTGAAACCCAGACTTCTGGGCTTCACCCTCAGTAGGTTGGGGGTGGAGCTTGAGCATCTTAATTTCTAATACTCCCAGGAAATACTGATGCTGCGTGTCAGGAAACCACACTTTGAGACAACTGGCTTACTAAAGGGCTCTCATTCTGGCTGCACATTAAAATCATCTGGGAGACTGTAAAAAATAGTAACACCTGAACCCTGCCTCCTGAATATTTTATTTCAGTTGATTTAGGATGGAGCTCAGATCTGAATATTTTTAAAAAGCTTCCCAGGTGATCTTAACACACATCAGAACTGAATATTATTGCGATACCCGTTCATGGTTTGGCTTCTTTCAGGGAACACAAATGAGACAAGATTGGAAACCTTGCATAATATCTATTCAACTGATATCACTTGGTTAGTTTGTCCCAACTTCCACCTTTTTAATGCTACTGGCCAATATGTGCAAAGAGTAATGTATTTTCATCAAGTCAAGCTGTGTAATCTCAGGAAAATCATGTCTCTGTCACATCTCATGAGATGAAAATGCTAAGTGCACTTGGATGAATCTGGTAAGGCTGGGACCTCCCATTTCAGTGAGGTATCAGGGTCCTAGACCCCTGAGTGAAGTTTCTTAAATCTTTCCCTTTAAAGATCAGGACTCATTCTACAAACTGGGGTGAGGTAGAAAGAGGGGTGCAAGGAATTAGGCACTACCTGATTCCCTGTTCTCCTTTCTCCTCAACTGAAAACCATGGAAATGTCAAAGTCATTGCCAGCTCTGAAATTCCTGGATTCTATATTGAGTTTCTAATTATGAATGTAGCTGCTGGTTCTCGAGGCCCCACCATATGCTAATGATCTGTGAACAGGGCTTGTTACATGCATTCCTTCACCAAACCTCAAATTTTTTTTTTAGTTTTATTTATTTATTTATTTATTTATTTATTTATTTATTTTGAGAGGGAGGGGGCAGGGGAATGGCAGAGGAAGGGAGAGAGAGAGAATCCCAGGCAGGCTCTGCACTGTCAGCATGGAGCCCTACACAGGGCTCAATCTCACTAACTGTGAAATCATGACCTGAGCCGAAATCAAGAGTCGGACCCCTTAACCGACTGAGCGACCCAGGTGCCCCCAAACCTCACAACTCACTCCCATTCTTTTTCACAGATGAAAAATCAAGTTTCAGGGAAATTAAGTATTTTCTAAGAAGTAGCCATTGCCGAGCTGAGATTCCATCATGGTGCAGGGCAGTGCCTCTGCTTTCATTTTGGCCCAACGTTCCCTTAAGCCCCCTCCCACCCCTCACCCCCTGCTCCCCTGCTCATGCCCCATCACAGTCAGCAGAGCTGGGAGTTTGCAGCCTGAATTAGCAGCTCTGTTTGAGATTCAGAGCTGTGAATTCAATATAAGAACTGTCAGCATGGTTATACATTTCTCTGGGCATATTTGGCTATGCAGGTGCCAGCTGAGCATTGGATGTAACCAGCACTGGGGTTTTCCAGGCTTAAGGCAATCCAAAGAGAGTAGGCAAGGGAATTGAGGGAATATGCAAGGTGAAGAATCTCTCCATAGACCTTGGTGTCTAGCTTAGAGAGCCACTGTGTGAGGGTGAAAGAGAATAGGAAGAAAACAAGATCCATGGATTAGAGGCTCCCAGACGGTTGAAGAGTTGTTGGGGTTGGACTACTAGAGAGAATGATCTGGAAGCTTAGAACATGACGGCTGGAAAATAAGATAGAGACACAGTGATTGTGGGAAATTATTGGTAAGGATGGGGTCTAGGAGGGTATAATGGTGTGAGGCATGGGGGTGGGAAGATTGATCTTCCAAGGACAGCAGGTCAACAAATTTAGAGGCCAGCAAATTAAAAATCTCCCCTATAAGTGTGGCTCCCGAATTTCAGCATTCTTCACTATCACCTCAATGGCTCCCCCATACCTTGCATCTCCCCCACATCTGCTCCAGTCCAAGAATTTGCACCCTGAACACGTTCCCATGGGATCCTGATGCTGCTGTTTCAGGACCACACTTCGTGAATTACTGTTCTACAAGGATATCAGAATCACAAAGAATCATGTGATGAGTAGAATCTTAACCATCAGGGAATCAGTTAAAGGCCTTTGCCAGGATACACTTTTATCACCACATAGAGAAACATATGGTATAAGACAGAGTCTCACACTTCATTGTTTATTGCAATTATCTGGGGGACTGGGAAAAATACAATGTTCTGGGTATACCCGGAGATTCGGAATCAATAGCTTTAGGATGAGACTCAGAAATAATGTGTTTTAATAAATGCCAGAAGTGTTTCTGAGTCAAGTGATCCAAGGACCCACTTCAGAAACACTGGTACAGAGTTAAGTCTGCCATCCAGCTTGGTCTTCACTGGGCCTGCTTATCAACTTCTCTGACGTGTAGATTTCTTGTCTGTAAAATGGGAGTCAGTAATTTGCCTGCAAGATTGCTGTAAAGATTAAGTGGAATAAATGTGAAAACCTTTCGTAAACATTAACTCTCTATCAGTTGTTTAATTTTTATTAATGCAAGTCATTATTTTGTTGGCAGAAATTTCCCTGTACATCCAGTGTATCAATTTCACAGGGAGGAGAGCCGAGAAGAAAACGAGTTTGCATTTGTTGATTTCCTACTATGTGCAGGGAACTACAGCAGGTGTTTTACTTGTGTTCTTTAGTTTGGTTCTCACAGCCAACAGTTTTCAGGTAAGGAATTCCTTGGGGTTTGTGACAGGAGAAATGAATCAGATTATTCTTCCTTTTGAGTTTTTAACCAATTGAGAAATGAGCATAGATGTCACCTAAAAATCAAAAGCCCTAATTATGGTAGACAGGTTCTGTGTTAAGCAGAGCGTGGAGCCTGCTTAAGATTCTTTCTCCCCTCTGCCCCTCTCCTCCACTTGCTCTCTCTCTAAAGTGTGTGCTCTCTCTCTAAAGTGAAAATAAAAATTACCAAAATTAGGAGACTTTGGGGCACCTGGGTGGCTTAGTCGGAGGAGCGTGGGACTCTTGGTTTTGGCTCAGGGTCATGATCTCAAGGTTCGTAGGATCAGGCCCTATGTCAGGCTCTGCACTGACAGCACTGAGCCTGCCTGGGATTCTCTCTCTGCCTATCTCTCTCTGCCCCTCCCCCACTCCAAAGAAGTAAATAAACATTAAAAATAAAGTTCTTAAAAATAATGGTAGAATTAGACCGGAAGTAGAGGTAACCATCCTACCTCCCTCTGCTTACGTCTCTCTCTCACACACACACACACACACACACACACACACAGGAATGGACACACACTCAACATACACAGCCCTTGTGCTAGCTGTTACTCTATTGTCTCTTGGCTCCAAATCAGCCATTTTATGCTCAGCTCTGTGATGCTGGTGCTGGGGCATTTCTGCTTTGTCAGCGGCTCATTGTTAGGATCTGCCAATAGGGGGCACTAGAGAGAGAGTGTGTAGCAGGCTGGAAGGAAAAGGAGGCACCTGTCTATGGGCTGCCCGTCTTCTTCCTGTTCCTGCAGGCATTACATCCCCGAAGAGGCAGGTCCCTCCTAAGGGCAGCAGCTGAACTGAGTTTGCTGCTTTTTCAACGTTTACAGAACCAGCCTCATCACACTCCCTCTGCCCCCGGTGACCGCCACCCCCGTCGATCCCCTCCCCAGAAGTCTGGCTCCATGGGTGCTCTGCAGAGCTTCAACGTTTTCTAACCCCCAGTGTCTTCCTCCTGTTCCCACGGCTCTATGGGTGGTAGCTGCTTCTGGCAGTTACTATCTCTGTGATACTCTTGAGTTCTCTTTTATCCTTTCAGTTTCCTAGGTAACAACTTTATACCTAGTTAACATTCTTTATATTAGATTCCCTCTTTTCAAATAACTCGTGTGATTTCTGTCCTCTGAAAGCACTTTGATACACACAAGCACATACACACCAAGCAGAGCAAATAAACAGCTGCAGACTTCCTCCCTTCGTTCCCCCCAATGCCAGGGTCAAGGTCTGTCCCACATAGCTTACCACATGGTGGAAGGAAAATGTGGATGTACGGACAGTTTATCCTTTATTCCAAAGAGGACAAGGGAGCTGCAAAAGGACAGAACTACACATGCCCAGTTTCCTGATGGGTTGTAAGTCTTCCGTTGGTGGATTTCCCCAAATTTTGAAGGCTTCAGTCAATGCTATCCTTACCCCCCTCTCCCTACAAGGAAATTAATGCAGCAGCATAAAATCATCCTCCTTAGCAAAGACTTACTCGGATTACATCACCCAGGCAAACATACAGGCAAGTGACCAGCTCAGGCTCAGGTTTGTCTGATGCAAACTCCTGTTTTTCCCATGACATGATGTGGTCTTTCTCAGCAGCCTAAGTAAGTCCCATGAATGGGGTCGGAGAACAGACTTCAGCCCACAACGCCCAGGACTCATTTCATCCTTTAGGAAGAAAGGACGGTTCTGTGGCCTCTGAAAGGTCTTATTGGTCATGTCGACTTCCTACCCCACACAGTACCTTCTTTTCCAATGTTTCCATTTTTGGCAATGGCCAAGTTTTTGAAAATAGAGCTACTTCTGATGATTTAGTGGCAGAGGTAGGGGGAGAGATTATACTGGTGTCTCAGAAAATGAGGTTCTCACCTCTTCCTCTTATGTCCTTTCCCCTTTCTCTTTACCACACGGACTTAGCTATTCATCCTCACAAGGCCACAGGACTCCAAATGTCTCCATGGGGCTGACTTGCATTATTCCCGTCTTTGTGAACCTTTGCCATCCTCTCTCAGCCAGTTCAATGCAGTTTGGCATGCCATAGAATCTCTGGTTCACGTGTTTTTTTTTTGCCTCTCCCTGGAATGTAATTTCTTAAGGAGAAGGGACCACATTTTATTCATCCGTGTATCTCTCCAGTTCCTGAGTTCTTAATGGGGGTTGAAATTCATGGGGCTGAGAATTTGAATAGAAACAGAATACATCTTTATTTTCACTAACTGCTAACAGAAATTCAGGATGTCCTTCAATCATGAACATAGGCAACAGCCATGATAGAATCAGAGTACCCATGTCTTTGCCACGGGTAGAAATCCCAGGTGTTTTTATATCACATTATAGGTTATTGCAGACATCTCAAAATATCTTAGGCTCATCACTGTTCTGAAGCACTGGTGGCTCTTAGACTTGCTGCGAGATTGTGTTATGATGTTTAAATAAAGAAACACATATATTACGGTGTCACAGTTTTTAAAAAGTATTTTGAAAACTGTATTTCAATATAATTGGTTTCCTCTGTAATCCTATATTTTTGTTTTATGCATTTAAATACATTATTCTAAGAAAGGAGTCTGCAGACTTCACCAAACTGACAAAAGAATTCCTGTCTTAGTGTCTAACTCAGTGCCATGTTCAAGGTGCGGTGAGTGAAACTTACAGTAAATGAAAGAATTAGATTAAATCATTTTTATCTTAAGGAAGAATATTTGGTCTAAATTAACACATAATGCTGGCAAATAAATCCACTTAAACTCATACTTCTCATAGCATACCAAAACTCATTCTAGATCAATTAAAAGTTACATATATATTAAAAATAAAATGAATTAGATTCATTTGTTTGTTGACTACTTGTGGAATGCCTGCTTCGTGCCAGACACAATTCTAAGCAATAGAATACTGCAATAAATAGAAACAAAGTCTCAGCTGGTGCTAGAAGAGTCAGATATCCATACAATGGACCCCAATCCGAATCTTGTACCACATGCAACAGATCACCCCAAATGGTTCATACTCTTAAAATTAAATCCTTAATCTACAAATCTTTAAAAGAAAACGTGGTAGAAAGTCTTCGGAACCTTATATTAGGCACAGATTTATTAGTTCCAATACCAAAGCGATCCATTTTGAATAATGAATAAATTGGACTTTATCAAAATTAAGAATTTCTGCGCTTAGGCAGGTACCATTAAGTGAACACAAGACAAACCACAGACTGGGAGAGAGTATTTGTAAATCAGGTACCCGATAAAAGACTGTGTCCAGAATACATAAAGAACTCCCAAAATTCATAGTAATAAGGAAATAAACACACCAATAAAAATTAGGCAAAGGATTTAAACAGGCGTCTCACCAAAGGACATAGATGGATGGCAAATATATTCATAAAAGGGTGCCCAGCATAATTGGCCATTAGGGAACTGGAAATTAAAGCCGCAACAAGATACCACCGCTTGCTTATTGGGATGGCAAACGAAACCCTGGCAACTGGCACCTGATAATACCAAGTGCTGGCGAGGATGTGGAATGCCTGGAACCCTCACACATTGCTGCTGAGAGTACAAAACCATTCAGCAATTCTGGAAAACAACGTGGCAGTTTCTTACATAATTAAACTTACATTTAATATATGACTTAGCAGTCCCACTCCTGGGTGTTTACCTAAGAAAAATGAAAGCTTATGTTTACAAAACAATATGCATGCAAGTGTTCCTAACAGCTTTATTTGTCAGAGCCAAAAACTGAAAACTACCCAAATGTCCTTAAACTGATGAATGAATAAACAGACTGCCGTATAATCCACGCAATGTCATACTTCTTAGCATTAAAAAAGGAACAGATTACTTATACATGCAACAACATGAATGAATCTCGTATGTATTATGTTAAGTGAAAGAAGCCATAAAGGCTACAGACTATATGGTTCCATTTTTATGATATTCTGGAAAAGGTAAAACCAGAGATGCAGAAAACAGATCATTGGTTGCCAGGAACTGGGGTGAGAGGAGGGGCTGGCTAAAAAGGGGAATGGGGAGTTTTTGGGGGGTGACAGAACAGTTTTTTATATCTTGATTGTGGTAGTGGTTTCATGCCTATGTATTGGTTAAAACTCACAGACTTCTGGGTGCCTGGGGGGCTCAGTGAGTTAAGCGTCCGACTACGGCTCAGGTCACGATCTCGTGGTCCATGAGCTTGAGCCCCATGTCGGGCTCTGTGCTGACAGCTCAGAGCCTGGAGCCTGCTTTGGATTCTGTGTCTCCCTTCTCACACTCTGTGTCTCTATCTCTCAAAACTAAATAAGCATTAGTAAATTTAAGAAAAACCCTCACAGACTTCCATGCTAAAAAGGATACATTTTATTGTATGTAAATTAGTAAAAAATGAAAAAATGTAGGCAAAAAACAAAAACAACAAATTCCTAGCTCTTGTGAGGAAAACAGTTTTTAAAAAATACACAAGTAGATACAAGTTACTTAAGGCTAAGCCCTGTGAAGAAGAACAGAGGAGCAAGAGGCAGTCAGGAATGAGGGAACATGGTGCACATTTATAGAGGCTGGCCAGGGAAGCCCTCTCTGTTAGCTGGACTTTACAACAGGGACCCGAATAGAATTGATTTTATTTTTAAAATTGCCGAAGAGGAAAGGGAATATTTGTTAGAACTCTGTAGGGGTGATGATTTTCGAAACTCCGCAATGGCAGGGAAAAGGAAAGATAAATAGATGTTCCTTTCTAGTGTTTACAAAATTCTGGAAAACCAACTCCTTAAAGGTCCGCAGAAGGTAATGCCTGGTCCAGCTGGAGCAGGGTCGTGTGCATCAGGGAGTGACTGGGAACCTGGCCTGAGTGTGGGTCTTGAGGGACCTTGAGGAGGAAGAAGAGGGCTCCAGGGAAGGAAGAATGGCAAGACAGAATCTTTGGAAGATCCCCTCCTGCACCCTAACTCAGGGACCTGACCCTCCAGCCACAGGGTCCTCCACCAAAGCCTCAACGCTCTTCTGTCTCTGATTGGGGTTCAGGAGGTTAAATGAGTAATTTCTCTTTGCAGGTGCTGCGATCAGGTGTTCTCATTCTATATATAAAACTCTGGCACTCATGTGCAGATATCCAGAAAGCTCAATTAATCCCAAACATCCCTTCCCACAGAGATATCCCAAAATAAAATCTTCGGCACACGTAAAGTGGCTTAACTGTTTCCTTGACTTAATGACTAAGTTGAAGCTTATGAAAGGTTTTTATGAAGAGGATGCTGTGCTTTATTCCTCGGGTTCCTGGGCAGCTGAGTTAGAAGACAGGAACTCAGATAAAAGCTGGAGAATTTGGGGCACCTGGCTCAGCTGATTAAGCGTTCAAATCTTGGTTTCGGCTCAGGTCATGATCTTGTGGTTCGTGCGTTCGAGCCCCACGTCGGGTTCTGTGCTGTCAGTGTGGAGCCTGTTTGGGATTCTCCCTCTCCCCCTCTCTGTTTGGCCCTCCCCCACTTTCTCTCTCTCTCTCTCTCTCTCTCTCTCTCTCTCTCAAAATAAATAAACAACAGCAACAACAACAAAAAGCTGGAGTTTGTGGTTGGACAAAAAGAAGAACTTAATGCACTGAGAGATTAAATATAAGAATTGGCTGTCCAAAGCAGTTAGGGACGTTCTCTCTGTACAGATGTTCAAGGAGAAAAGAGACATGTCCGTTGTTTCATTGATATTTATTGATAGGGCAGAAAATACATCACGCCATATTAATCTTTAAGCCTATGTATCTGGCATAGTGCCTGGTACGTAGCAGACAAATTTGCTTGAAAGATGGATAAACAAATAAGTGAATAAGTAAATGAACGAGTGCAATAATGTCAATGATGTGGCAGATATAAACCATAAGTTTCCATGATTCCCTAAAGTGTTGACATCAGTGTTCTAAGGCCACAGTAATGCTGCATAACAATCGCAAAACTTGAGGGGCAGAGAGCAGCAGGCATTTAGTTCTGCTCATGAATTTGTGGGTTAGCAGAGTGGCGTGGCCGATTCTGCCCTGGGCCTTGGCTGGGCTGCTGGACTGACACGGTTCTGTTCCCTGAGGTCTCTCCCTGCCAGCTGGCTGGCTCACACTCATTGTCAAGGCAGACACAGGGCCCCAAGAGAGCAGAAGTGAGCATTCTACTGACCAAAGCCAAGTGCAAGAGTAGTCCGGACTGAGGGTGCAGGAATAGAGTCTACTCTTGAAAGGAGGGGGTGCTAGCAAGGTATCTTGCAAAGCTTGGGTGAGGAAGGGGGTTAGGGAGGAAGGACGGGGGTGGGGGCAGGAGGAGTTGGAGTATTTTTTTGTAATCACTCTGTAACACCTCCTTTCTAGTCACTGTCTGCAAAAAATAAATAAATAAATAAATAAATAAATAAATAAATAAAAATAAAATAACACAAAAAACAAAAAACAAAGACAAATGAAAACATGACCATAACAGAAATTTAAAATGTAATGGGGTAGGGGGTGGAGGGGCACCCAGATGGCTCAGCTGGTTAAACGATTGACTGTTGATATCCGCTCAGGCCATGATGCTGTGTTTTGTGAGTTCAAGCCCCGCATTTGGCTCTGCACTGACAGTGTGGGACCTGCTTGGGATTCTCTGTCTCGGGTCACCCTCTCTCTCTGCCCCTCCCCTGCTTGCTCACTCTCTCTCTCTCTCTCTCTCAAAAATAAATAAACATTTTAAAAATAAAATAAAATGTAATGGGGCATATGGAAGGACATAACTTCTTGAGTTAAGAAGGAAAATTCACATAGGAGGTGATATGTACTGTGCCTTGCAAGATACATTAATTTTGCAAAGTAGAGGTGAGTCACAGACATTCCAGACAGTAATAAACAAGGACGTAGGCACAAAGGTAGGAAAATACATAACACACCTGGAAGTGTAGAAAAATGGGGTTCAGGCAGAAGTGGCAGGAGGGGAAGTTAGTGTGAGGCCGTACTATGAAAATATTTGGTTTATTTACATTAATTTGCTTGGGATCCATCTTGCCTACTGGAACACAGCCTCCATTAAAGCAGTGACCTTGATTTCCCCAGCACACAGAGCTCTGCCCCGCACATCTTGCGGGGCTCCATAGGTGTTTGTTGATTGAATGGTGAAAAGTGGCCTTGTGGTCTGGTGAGCAGAGTTGGACTTCAGCTCAGGAGTACTGAGAAGAGGCTTAATCTGCTGATGAGCAGGTGAAGATTGTGATAAGACTTGAGTTTCAGAAAGATAAATGATTCTTGAAGAAATGAGGAAGACGAAGGATGGAGAGAGGGCTCGTTGGAACGGCTCTAGCGGCAGGGGCAGGAGAAAACCAGCTAAGACTTTCATGAAGGGAAGGGTTGCAGACCCATGCTTTCTGTAGTGACCCTGACTGCTGGAGGGGCCGCACAGGGACTTTCAAATTGCCAGGGCATTGAGGAATTGCTGATCCGCACAAGATTTTACAGAGAAATTTAGTGAGACCGAGAACAGTGGATTGAGGTTTCCCCTTTCTTGAATACTTATCATTCAACACTTATTATTCACATGGCATGATCTAGAAACTGCTGCAGTACATAATTTTTATTCATTGGTCTGCAGAGACTCTTGTGTGAGTATTTTCCCAGTGTCAGTGGGGAGCCTTATAAACTGAGTGTGCATAGTCATAAGAGCACTGAAGTTAGGTGGCTTGCATTCAAGTTCTGGCTTTTCTACCCATCAGCGGGGTGACTCTAACTAAGGTATTTACCTCCAAGCCTCGTCTTCCTCCTTTGTGAAACGGTTAATTTATTTCATTCCGTCTACTTCAGAGAAGCATTACAATAATCATATAAGATAATGTAGGGGGGAAAGCCTAGTCTTTAATGCCAGGGACCCTCCTAAGCAGTTGACATGCGTATTCTCATTTAATTTTTATAATAATCTGTGTGGCATTATATATACTGCTATTATTATAGCACTGTTCCCAATGTACAGATTTCATAACTGAGGCCAAGAGATCAATTAAACCTAGTATTGTTGCACAAACTGCAAAGCACTATTAAAAAGAGAGCGTCGGGGCACCTGGGTGGCTCAGTTTGTTAAGCGTCCGGTGTAAGCCCAGGTCATGATCTCACAGTTCATGAATTTGAGCCCCTCATCAAGTTCTCCATTGGCAGGGCAGGGCCCGCTTCAGATCTTCTGTCTCCCTCCCTCTCTCTCTCTCTGCCCCTCCCCTGCTCAAGTGTGCTCTTTCTATCCCTCTCTCAAAAATAAATAAACATTTAAAAAAAGTGTCAGTATTGCTTTCGCTTTAGGGGAAAAATATGTAAAAATCTCAATCTGTGGACCCCATCTTCTGAGATTTGAGTGACACTGTAAACAACTGAAGAAAGCGATAAAACAAAAAACGTACAGCGACAACACACGCAAAGCGGCGTTGTGTGCAAAGAACAGTAGCAGGTCTTGGATCAAGACAGACAGTGAAAAGGAAGAGTTCAGAAAAGCATCTATAAACAGTTGCTGTAAGGAGGCATTTATTTACAGAGAGACAGATGTCCCTAGAGTGGGTAGCCATCACCTGCAACCTTGGAATG
Organism: Acinonyx jubatus; assembly: GCF_027475565.1. Taxonomy (NCBI): domain Eukaryota; kingdom Metazoa; phylum Chordata; class Mammalia; order Carnivora; family Felidae; genus Acinonyx; species Acinonyx jubatus. The sequence continues at coordinate 188,596,473 of NC_069382.1, forward strand.
CTTGGGCTGGGCTGGAATCTGAACGCGCAGCTTCTCTGTTCTTCCTCTAAAGTGGCTGCCGGCAGAACCTGCAGGTCCCCGGAGCGTGAAAGGAAAAACCGTGCTCTGGAGGTTTTCCCTGTGATGAGGGCCGTTCCCATCAGTGTCTTCGGGCTGCTTCCAGCCTCAGCACCACTGAGGGCGTGCGTGCACGCGCGCGCATGCGCACACACACGGTGGAGGGGGTTATTGTAAAGAATTGGTCCACGCCGTTAGGGAGGCTAACGAGTCAAAAATCTGCAGGGTGGGCCGATAGCTAGAGACTCAGGGGAGGTTTGATGCGGCAGTGCAAGCCTGAAGGCCGTCTGCTGGTGAAATTTCCTCTTGCAGCAGGGAGGTCAGTCTTTGTTTTTTCTATTCAAGCCTTCAGGTGATTGGATGAGGCCTACTCACGTTAGGGAAGGTAGTCTAGGTTACCCAGAGCCCATGATTTAAATGTTAATATCATCCAAAAACACCCCCACGGAAACATCCAGAATAATGCTTGACCAAATATCTGGGCACCATGGTCCAGTCAAGTTGATACATAAGATCAACCATCACATCTGGCTTCTGACCACAGAAGGCACATCTCAGTTGCTGAAAGCACACCAATCCAGGCTTGGTGCTGGATTAAAGAAGGGCTGAGACCAACCAGCCCACCAGGTGGGAAATCAGCAGTAGTCACATGTCCCTATCCAGCTTTTGCAAGTGTTCTCACCCTGGTGTCTGGTGTGGACTGGCCTGGGTGATGACCTGGCCTGGGTCCATGCCTAACTGGCTTTATGACCTGGGTTTTCCTGCCCGAGCCCCTATTTTCCTTTCTCGCCACCCTGCTGGAAGAGTCTGCCACGGAACACCCCCTCACCCCCAGTTACAACCCCTCAAGAGCACTCTCCTACACCCTACCTATGGTCTGCCGTAATTCTGTCTTCCCCTCCAGCCTCCTTGCTGGCCTCCCCCTGCCCCCCCACCCCCCACCCCAGCACCGTATGACATGTTTACACATGACAACCCCAGGCCTTTGCTCCTGCTGTTTCCTCTACCCAGACTGGCTTTGGTCACTTGGCAGAAACCTCTCCTTATTTCAGGGCTAAGACTAAGTGTTCCTCCTTGGAAGGTACAATGAGCTGGCCTCCCCTTTATAGAATCCATGACACTTTGTTGTATTTACGCATTTGTTTATGTGTCTGTCTTACCTACCGACTGAGAATTATGCTTGGTACATAAGTGGTGCTCAACGCTTGCTTGCTAACTGCAGAATGAATGAATGGGTGGATAGGCAGAATGAATGGTGTCCACGTTCACACCACTTGCAGTGACGGAGCCGAGATTTGAACCTACATTTCTCTGACTACAAAGCTACTGGTGACAGTCTGCAAGTGATGCCAAGCTGGCTATATCTGAATCTCCGGGGCAGGTACCTGGGGCACCTGGGTGGCTCAGTTGGTTAAGGGTCTGACTTCGCTAAGGTCACGATCATGTGGGTGGTGAGTTGGAGCCCCACGTCAGGTTCTGTGCTGACAGCTCAGAGTCTGGAGCCTGCTTCGGATTCTGTGTCTCCCTCTCTCTCTGCCTCTCACCTGCTCACATTCTGTCTCTCTTTCTCTCAAAAATAAATAAATATTTAAAAATATATAGACTCCTGGGGGCCACCCAGACCCAATTAATCAAATGTCTTGGCACACTGAATTTTAAAGGAAAGGATAGGTGTTAAGATGCCTGGTTTAAAAAAAAATGCAACTTGAAGATGTATCTCTAGGAGTCTGCCCTCCAGGAATTAGGCACAGATGCACATAGGTATAGCACATAAGTGTTATTGCCACTTTAAGATAAAAAGAAAAAAAATTAGAAACAACCTAAATTTGCATCAAGAGGGGAACTGGTGGCCAAATGAACGATGCTGTATTTAGACTCTGGAATACTAGGGGACATTACTAGGAAAGGAGAGATGCGAACGGATGTGGAAAGATCTCCGAGACCCATTTTGAATGAAAAAGGCAGGTCATGGGAACAGAGTCATACTATGATCCCACTCATTTGAAATAAAAAATCTCATATATGAGTGACTATTATTTACTTATGTATGTTAGTGCATAAATACATTGATAAAAGCATGGAAAAATAGTTGCACTACTAGGTATTTATCCAAAGGGTACAGTAATGCTGATTCAAAGGGGCACATGCACCCCAATGTTTACAGCAGCCCTATCAACAATAACCAAATTATGGAAACAGCCCAAATGTCCATTGACTGATGAATCGATAAAGATGTGGTTTATGTATACAATGGAGTATTATTTGGTGATCAAAAAATGAAATCTTGCCATTTGCAACAACGTGGATGGAACTGGAGGGTATTATGCTAAGTGAAATAAGCCAGTCAGAGAAAGACAAATCTCGTACGATTTTACTCACATGTGGAATTTAAGATACAAAACAGATGAATGTAGGGGAAGGTAAGGAAAAATAAGATAAAAACAGAGAGGGAGGCAAACCATAAGAGATTCTTACATATAGAGAAAAAACTGAGGGTTGCTGGAGGGGAGGTGGGGGGGACGGGCTAAATGGGCGATGGGCATGGGGGAGGGCACTTGTTGGGATGAGCACTGGGTGTTGTATGTATGTGATGAGTCACTGGGTTCTACTCCTGAAACCATTATTACACTATATGTTTATTAACTTGGATTTAAGTAAAATTAACTGTTAACAGTGTTGTTTTGTTTTGTTTTTCTGTGACTTGAGAATAAGGTGGTTAAAATAACAATCAAAAGCTTTCCAGGCATGAGAGAGTACGTTGGGGTGACAGAAATGTCACAGTTGGATTGTGGTGGTCGTCACACAATGGTATAAACTCACAAAAAATTATTGACTTGTACACTTAAAAATATGGTTTATAAATTCTGCCTCAGTAAAGTGGTTGTATAAACAAGCTTCCCAGATGATCTTGAAGGGCACCTAATTTGGGGAACCTCAGCGGTAAAATGCTTTTCGACACTCCTTCCCTTTTTCCTGAACCCTATCTTCCTTTCTTACATGAATGTATGTTTATCTTTTGTCAGGAAAGGTGAAAAGAAAATCAAGAACACATAGTAAAAATCAAAATATCATAAGCATTTCTGCAGTTTCTATTACACACCATACTTAAGGATTAGTGAAATAAAAACACATCAGGATTGGAGGCCCTTAGAGAATTGTGACTCTACGTTCAACAGGATGTCCGGCCATTGGAGTCTATGGCCAACCCTCATCTTTGAAAAAAAACTGTGCCTACAGGGGTGCAGTTTGAACCATGGGACTTAACAATACCTAATTCACAGAGCGGTCTAAGGTAAAATGAAAAATTGTTTGTATTAAATAGTTATCTATCATACTCTGCATATCTGCCTCGTGCTGGTTCCTACTCAGGAAAGCTGAATCTGGGACCTGTCCCTCCAGACCTCAGTGTATCGATCACGGTGGGCACTTGCCCCACGGGTAGCTGATTAATGCTTTGGCAAGAGTTTGCATGGTCACTGGCTAAGTAAGATCTTTAACCGCCGAGGCTTGTTTTGACCCACTGAACCAAATCTCTCTCCACCAAACATCCTCAGTGTTTGTAGTCAACCAAACTACCCAGAGTCAATTCATTGCCCTAAAAGTGGAACACAAACTGGGGGAACATGGACTATCCATTCAGTCATGACTGCCACCAGATGGCCCAGGTTAGTGCTTCCCATGTACTCAATAATATTGCAGTCTCCATGTAGCCTGGCTGAGCACCCCATCCCATGTTCTTCTTCATTTCCTGTGCATTTGATGGGAAACGCCACTTTCTCGCTGGAACCTGAATGAACCTCTGCACCTGACAGTCAAATTGGCTTAATTCATCCACCAAGTGGCCCAAGATGGCAGCTCAGCAATGCATGGATCTCTGTCACACATGTTGCCCTTAGTCTGTGCATCAGCTCTATTTTATACACACTGCACACCTTGACTCCTTCCTGCCCAGTTGAGATAGGTACTATTTTTATCATCATTCCCATTTTAGAGAGGATGAAACCATGACGTAGTTGGGGTGGTCACACAGTTAGGAAGTGGGGCTGGGAATTGGATGCAGCAGGCTGGGGTCAGAAATGTGCCCTAAGCACTGTACCATTCTTCTGTCAATCAATACCAGCTCCCTTTTCCTTCCTCGTCTTCCTTCAGAACACAGTTCTTTACGAATCTTCCATTTGCTTATGAGATCAAACTAGGTCACTGCTTAATCTTTCTGTTTACCTCAAAGCCCAGTGATTCCAGAACTTCCACCACAGCAGACTCTGCCTTTTTTCCTGCTCATTCTTTCCTCCTGTGATTTGCATAACAGAGTATCTCACATTTCTTGTGCTTTAACGCAAGGGAACTAAATATGCTCTGCAGTAGACAGAAGCATAAAACAGAAGGGAATATAGTAGAAGGAAGATAACTTCAATATCTGACCTATTTTCTTTTTTGGTGTTAGAAACTGGTATGACTTTAGAAGTACAAATTATAACTTGAGGGACCATGGAAACTTTAATCACTCTGGCACAATTTTCAGACAGTTGTTCCAATAGAAAATATATTTTTTTAATCTTGCACATGAACTTTTTTTCTTTTAAAATGCAAATGTCCACGAAGAAGAAATGCACATGATGGAGCATGAATGAGTTTATTTCTGGTACAAAGAAAGACTCAGAGTTAGAAGGTCTTGGTTTCCATTTGCTGGCTGGGTGGCTTTGGATAGGTCACTGGGTCTTCCTGACCTTCAGATTCTTCATTTGTAAGATCCCTTCTATGTGGAACTGAGAGGAAGATATGAAGTACCTCCAATGTGACTGGGCACCTCAGTGCAACACTAAATGTTATCTGTTATCGTGAGAAGAAATAGCAGTATGTTCCTTATTCTTGCACTTATGTATAACCTCACCTTCACCAGCCATGAAATTCTTCATCTCACATTCTTTGGAGGCTTCTTATGAGGATTAAATAACAGTGATGTAAAGTGACGCTGAAGGTCTAAGTTGCCAGAAAACATAAAGGGTTAGGAGCCCTATGTCAACTGATCCTTCATTCTGAAGCTATTTCTTGAACAGAGCACATGCCATCGTCGGAGAGGGCATCACGAACGCTGTTGTTGTTACAACTTTGTGCGGGCAGCGATGATGGTGGTAAGGAATGTTAATGATTTGCAAAAGGAGGTAAAATGAGTCAAGGGGGCAGATGAAATTAGAAGGGGCAAGGGGAGGGTAGACAAGGCTAGTGGGGATGAATGAGAGTAGATGAGGACAATCAAGGATGGATAAGAAGGGTAGTCAAGGGGTAATTGAGAGTAGATGAGGGTAAGCGAGGGAGCTTCTGAAGTGGGGCAGGGGGACATCAGTTGGAGAGAGGAGGGAGACAGAAGCATCGTGTTTGGGGACTAAAGTGAGGCCATGTTGCTTGTGCCTTCAGTGGGGTAAGATGGAGTTCATCATTGTTGAAGAGACTGAGGAACTAGGGGGTCAGGATCTGACCCATCCTATAGACTAAGTGTTTGTGTCCCACCCCCGTTCATATGTCGAAACTTTACCTCCAGTGTGATGGCATTTGGAGGTGAGGCCTTTGGGAGGTGATTAGGTCATGTGAGTGGAGCTCTCCTGAATGGGATGGATGCCTTTATAAAACAGACTCCAGAGAGCTCCTCGCTCCTTCCCCCATGTGAAGACACAAAGAAGAGCCAGCCATCTATGAACCAGAGGACACAAAGAGCAGCCAGCCATCTATGAACCAGGAAGGGAGCCTTCACCAGACACGAATCTGCTGGTGCCTTGATCTTGGACTTCTCAGCCTCCAGAACTGTGAGAAATAGTGCTTCTGGTAGAAGCCACACAACCTGTGGTATTCTGTTACAGCACCCCGAACGGACTTAGACAACCGGGGTCCTGAGCCTGAGCCTGAGAGAAGTTGCCAAAGCTAGACTCTGTTCATGAGCAATGTTGTGTCATGTGGTTATGCTTCAAGCCCCAAAAAGTAGCTGGGTTTATGGTTTTTTTTATTCTTCCTTTAATTAAAAATGTTCATGCTACTATCGATTGACCAACCCTCTTGTCTGGGTTGTGATGGAGAAGAAGTTATGATTTCTCTAGAAATGGCTACCTGGGCTTCCGGTATGGTGAGCTGACAGCTCTTCCCGGGCCAGGAGACTGGGTGGACGACAGGGCACGGTTGTGGTTGCTTCCGAAGGTGGGTCTGCAACCGAAGACCTGTCCCCTCTGCTGACAAGCCTGAGGCAGTGCAGTGACAACAGCTGGGAAAATGAGACAATGGGGCTCTTCTCTCTGGGGGGGGCCTTAGTGCAGCTGCCATACCCAGAATAGCCAATTTCCCATAAAAGTTTAGAACAGATCATCTTAAAAAGGTAACTTTCCTGACATGCTTGCTCTGCATTTCGTGCTAAGATTGTCTCACAAGTGACTTTTCAAAAAGCATAGATCTGATTATAGCACGCTCCGTTCTAAGATCATCCGTGGCACCCCACTGCCTATAAATAAAGTTCACATTCCCAGAAATAGTATTACCTGGCCCCAGACAATCTCCCTCGGTTTCTCTGCCATTCTTCATGTCTCATACTCCTAATGTGGTTCCTGGATTCATCACCATTTCCCAAATAATCCTTGTGATTTCCCATCCCACGCTTTTGTCTCCCTCCTGAATGACCCCCACCCAGTCCCTGTGGACTTTGTGGCTGTCCTTTGACACATCCCTTATAGAACAGTGCACTCCATTCCCAGAGGCCAGCAGTCTGTAGTGACCTGATGCCTGTATCCAGGCTCACATAGCAGTTTCTCTGACGAGTCTTTATTAAGGCAGGTGTGAGTCGAGTATTAAATATTAATTTACAATGTTTATGTTCCTACTTCTGCATACTTTCGTCTATCAGCACTCACACGAACACACATCCCCATCTCCCTGTGCTGCCTGCTGGGTTCCTGTGGTCGTTACAATCTTAATGAGTATTGCAAGCATTGTTGTTTTATTTTCTGGCTCTTGTTTCTCGCAGACATTTCTGACGATGTCCCACAAGCCAGCCAGCTTGCTGACTTAAGGACTCCTCCTTTCCACATATGCTTTACCTACCCTGGATTTCAATTTCAGAGGGAGAGCCATAAATGTGCATCCTTCGGTTTGAAAAGGCACACTAGGAATTCAGCAGCCAGGCAAGAGAGGCTAGAGAAAAGGTTTCCAAAGCAGGAGGAAGGAGATGCATAGCCTCAAAATCAAGAGGGATCCAGGGTGTTGGTGTTTGGCATGCCGATTCTTGCTGCTTAGAGACCCGATGGTCTCATTTAGGAGGTGAGAGGGAGAAGAATTCTCAGCGCACACGCAGAAATAACAAAGTGGCGGCACATCTCTTATTCCAGGATAGAAGGGCAGGCAAGATCTGTGAACGACCTGATTTCTGCCGGCTAAGCATGCAGAGACAAAAGCAGCAGCAGGCTTCAACTTCCAAACTGGATATTTGTCTTTGAATTTCCAGGGAATTTCTCCCCAACTTTTTGTCTAGATTCCCCTTCAGCTTGTATTTCTTTGGTAGTGCTTTGTGATTCCTACCCAGTGGTTATTTTTGTTGGATTGATACACAATAGTATTGCAACTGTACTGGAATCTTTGTTCAGAGGGAGATATATCATGTTTCCATGTCAACAAACTCCAAGAGGCAGCCAATATTTCTGCTTGCCTGACTCTTTCCTTCCTCCCTCCCTGCCTCCCTCCCTCCCTCCTTCCCTCCCTCCCTCCTACTTTTCACCTTTCCTTCCAAACATTTCACGCAATGTTCAGTTTTTTGCATTGAGGTAAAATACAATGGCCAGAGGGACAAACACTATTGAGAAGAGGAAGGGCCAGGGGAAGGTCTTTACAGATCATCATTCAATCTGTCTGGCCTTCTAGGTTTTAGGTTTGTTTTTCACTTATGCTTGTAAAACTAATTTCCAGGGGGCTGATTTTGTCCAGGCAAGGATGTTGAGGGAGCTTTCAGTTGCTGGTGTCAATTTTCTTTTGGGGATGGGAGATGGCACCCCGTGTTGAGAGAAGGTGGCAGTGGAGTGGGCTTTGGTGGATGCAAAGGCCAGAGCTCACATCACCCTGTTCTGACCTGAATGGTTTCTAGAGACGAATTGTTTTAAGGACACAGACCATTTTCTTTAGTCTTTATATCCGGACTCCGTTGCTGGATCTTAACCCAACAGGCTGCCTTTCAGGCAGCAAGCCCTAAATTAATGCTTGCAGAATTGAGTGACAAGGCGGGCTAATAACTTTCTCTGTCTTCCCCCCAGTGCTTGCCTCCTTTCCAGGGCTGCTCCTCCCCCCGCCCTCCCATCCTGTTGTGTTAGTTGGACTTATTGAGCTGGGCTTTTTAAGGACATCAAAAACAGGCGGACTACATAATGAATTTTGGTCATAGGTGACAGAGACTCAACTGAAATTGTCTTGAGGAGGAAAAAGTAGGGAGGGGGGCTGGTAGGACGCTTTCTCACAAACCTGTAAAGTCCAGGGAGAGAAGCTAGTCAAAGGACCGCACAATAACATCAAGATATAGGCACTTTGTCTCTTGAAGGTCCATTTCTCTCTGGATGGGGTTCGTCCCCTCCCCACGGTGGCCCTCAGGCACTTCAGGTTTACATCTAAATGGTGGCGAAAGATCTTCTCTATCAACTAGTTCCAGAAATGTGCTAGGACTGAGTCTCCTTGACTGGGCTTGCATTGTGTGATTATTTATGAACCACGGGATGGAATACTCTCATTGGCCAAACCTGAGACTTGTACTGGGCTGGAAGGCAAAGGTGGGGTTAGACTCAGGCACTTTCGAGGATTAAAGAGAAGAGTGGCTTTTTGGGTGTTGACAAGAGAAGAAATGAGGACGGAGACCGAGCAGGAAAAGCTGACATGGTGCCCACCATGTTCCCTTCTCTCTTCTCCTCACCATCGCCCGTGTTTGCTGGAACTATTGAATCTCGAGTTATTCAGGCCATCAGAAAGAGAGGGGTTTCAAAGACCCATAGACCCACCTGGTATGGGTTGCCTCCTCTTTTATACTTGATGGCAACTAATGAACCTCAAAGTGACATTTCTCTGTGTGTGGCCAGTCGTAAGTGGCTGGCAGTTAAGCCCGAATGCTGTAATGATGAACTCAGAAAGTCCATTTTCATACTCTAGTTCGTCCATCCCCAAAGATATTTATGAGCACTTAGAATCGCAGCTTCCGGGCACCGGGAGAAAACATCAGCATCACATGACATTATGATCCTAATACCAATAAATGGGAAAGGAAGCATAAATGATAATAATCTGGAAAAAGCCATCTTCTCCTCCTCATTTCCTGCCTGTTAGCCAGGCTGGGCTCGATGTTGACAGGAAGCAGGGGAGGCATATTTGAGTCTGTCCCTCACCGCTCTCAATGTTGCCTGCTGCTGCCTAGTGTCAGTCCTCGCGATCTCTTTCTTGGACCACTACTGTTCCCCCAACCCAGGGTCCCCCCACATCCACCCCTTGCCTTAGCTCACCCTCTACTCTGCTGTGTGAGCCATCTGCTGGAAAGTGGAGTGCAGCCCACGAACAAATGTCCTGCAACCCGCCTCACGTCACTCCCAGGACTCCAATCTCTAACTCTATGACAGTGTTCCTTACACTTGCCTCATTTGCCCCTCAACTGTGTGATTTTTTTTCTATGTTTCTGTATCACTTCCCTAATGCTTTCCTTAATAAGTTCTTTAAGTTCATTTACCCTTTCTTAACACTCACCCTTGTTCTAAGCAATAATCTTCACTAAAGTTCAATTTCCATGTGCTATTATTACCATTAAACATGAGGGGAAGTTAAAATAATAATGATTTTTAAAAACGTTTCTAAATTGATCCGGTGTTCCAACAACAGTACGCATCCTCTCGTTTGGGAACACTAGCCCTCAAGATTAATTCCAAACACAACAGGGCCTCAGTTTCTTAATCTGGCCCCAATTTATCTTTCTGGCCTTGACCCTCTCTGGGTGGTTCTCCAGATATCCTGAATTCTTTGCAAATACACACGTGGCTTTGCACATGCTCTTCCTCTGCCTGGAATGACATCCTTCCACCCTCCTTCTTTACTGGACCAACCATCCTTACCCTACAATTCTTATTCCAGGGGTAAAACTCTACGAAGGATTGTTATTCCTGTGAATGGTTGCTCCAACTGTAAGCTGGATGTATTGTACCGTGTGTTGGATTGTTTCACTCACTTCCTGCCTCCCCCTCTCCACGAGCTCCCACCAGGTAGGGGGCAATCTGATTCCTACCTATATCTCAATGTGCTGCACAAGGAGCCCCTCAGCCCCTCAGGGAAGGTTTTCTGTATTTGCTACAATGGCATTCAGTCATATTTGTTCTGTTCCTCTTTTCCGATAGCAATGGGGATCATTTTACTTCCGAGATTAGCAGGTATTTGTAGAAGGTCCACACCGACTATACAAATTCTACAAAGCAGTGCTTCTTGCCTTTTTTATGGTCAGTTGTAATAGTAAATTATGACAGAAAGTGTTCACACATGCAATATTCTACCTTGGAAAAAAAACCGAGACTGCTATCTACAGTTTCCTACATTCCATAACTCTACCCTATTCTCTCTCATCCAAGACAGCAATATTTAAGTGGCAGTGAGAGTCATATTACCAAAGAGGTAAAGTTGAATCCACTCTGATTCATTATTTAAAAAGAGAATCATTTGAACATTTTTATATTTAGGGTTTTTAAAAAATTTTTTTCCAATGTTTATTTATTTTTGAAAGAGAGAGAACATGAGCAGGGGAGTGGAAGAAAGAGAGAGAGAGACAGAATCCAAAGCAGGCTCCAGGCTCTGAGCTGTCAGCACAGAGCCTGACATGGGGCTCAAACTCACAAACTGCAAGATCATGATGGGAGCCAAAGTCAGAAGCTTAACCAACTGAGCCACCCAGGTGCCTCTATATTTAGGTTTTAGTAACAATCACATGTGAAACAGCATTCTCCAAGAAAACAGAGTTTGTATCTATTTTTTTTTTCTTTTCTTAGTTTCACAAGTACATACCCAGTACTTGGTCGCAATGCCTGAAACATAGTAGCTGCAGAGTAAATATTTTTAATAAACTATCACACCCATGCACAGTGAATGGAGTAACCGACTGTGCGTGGGTGTATAAGGTGGAGGGGAGATCCTGCAAGGTAAGAAGACACCTGCACAAAACATCTATAGTCTGACCAGTCACACATGACACTGCAACATTTCAAGCACATTGATGCTAAACTTACAGTACCTGTCACTGAATTTTCACAATCAGTAAACAGTAACAAAATAACTTTTCTTCTGTGAGGGAGTATGACATGATAATATTATACATGATATTATATCCCTTTAGTATATATGATCCCTTCAATATTATCTTTGGGACAAATTATGGCTGTATCTTATGGCTTTCTCTTTTATTTGTTTACATGTCTGTAATGAACAGAACTTGCTCCAAGAATGTTTTTTCCTTTTAACATAGAAAGGTTCATCCCCACTCCTTACGAAAGGGAGGCGTCTTCATCTTGGCAAGTTTGAGGCTCACTCTTCTAAACCCTTCCTTTGGCTAGTGTTCTGCTTCCTGCTCCGTGGCTCTGTCTGGCCCCTCCCCCACCCCAAGAACTCTGATGCTTCTATTACTCCTTTATTTCTCTCAGCCTCAGCCCGTTCACCACATAGGTGATGGTAACAATAGAAAAGAGGAGTCAAAACAAGCAGAAAAGGTGGGTGAGATGCTGTTTGTCTCCTGTTTGCCATGAGATTGTGTGCTTTTAACTGGGAGGTGCCTGACTGCACAGAATAGGGAAGGCTTGCTTTGAGCTTCTCACTTCTGTCTGCCATTTTCCTTCCTTTTAACAATAGCCACAGATATCATGGACAGCCCCAAGTCTCGGGCACTTGCCGGCATGCTGGTGCATTTGCCATTTCTTATGATGGGGAGAGCTGAGGTAGAAACATTAAAGGCCTCTGATCCTTGATGTCCAGGGGAATCCCAGAAATAAGCACATGCCCGTCCCCTGTCACTACCCCAGTGACTGTCACCTCTAATGTTTTTACCTTACCCTGAGCAGATGTTAGGTCCTTAACAGCTTCTGGCCGAAGATTGGGAATGGTGTCCAAAAGAAATGCGTCTTAAAGTGAAAACTAGGTGTTAAATCCCACAAGAAGACAAACCAAGCAAGACAGAGGACTTTGGGTTGGGACGTTGAGGGTCCTGCCCAGCTAGTCAAGGCCTGCGTCTAGGATGGCCTTTTGGTGTATGAAAACCTGGCCAGAAATGATACCCAGCACATCTTACTGAGTCTCCAAATTAAAAGTATCATGGGCTTTAATACCTAACTTCAGCCTCCATCAACTGAGCTTTTTTTATAAGCTGCAACTAAGGCTATTATTTCTGTGATGATTAAAATCAGAAGTCTACTTATAAAGAAAAGATCAAACTTGGAAGGAAATACAAACCAAATACAACCTCAGAATTTCAAAACTTAATCATAATAATGCCAGTACCATTCTATTCTCGTCTCTGATTTATGCTGCCTACAAAGAAAGATTGGTAAATTGAAAGTTTTTATTTGGCATTTATTGTGCATTTTGGAGGATTTGTAAATTTGGCTCTTGATTTGTTGACATTATGGCTGCCTTGTAGGACTCATAAATCAGTTTTCTGATGTGGCCAATCAATTTTGTTTTAGAGATGAGCCTCAGTTACTAAATGAAGTAATGTGATCTTCAGACGGAAGAGGCCAGGGAAAGCCCTCCCTGTGTGCTGGCGAAAGGAAGGTTTTTGAATTTCCTCTTTTGGTGCTTATACACCTTAGATCATGGGTCACAAACTGGCTACCAAGGCCCTCGTATGGCTCGTGAATTCTTTTTTTTTTTTTTTTTTTTTTTTCAATTTTAGGTTACTATTGTCAGCGGGGAAGATTTTAAATGGAAATTCAAGTAAAAGTGCTATCTCTTGAAAAACAATCCGAAGCTCCGGCCACTTGGCTTGCAACTTCATGGCAACAGCCAGCTGGAGTTGTAGAGCCGTGGCCCCCTGTACCTGGGGCATGAGCACCCAGTCCGCCACAGTTCCCATCTGGTCTGCTGTACTCACTTACATCACCTGCCTTGCCCTTGTGAACATTTGATCTTGTGACTCTATTTTAGACTCCAGAACATTCAGACCCTAGAATAACTCTAGACTAGGGTTGAAGAAAAATCATATTAGTTTGTTGTTTATCTGACATTCAGATTTAACTTGATGTCCAGAATTATATCTGATAATCCTACTCTGATAGGCAGAATTCTTTTTTTTTTTAAGTTTATTTATTTATTTTGAGAGAGAGACTCATGAACCGTGAGATCATGACCTGAGTCACACCCAAGAGTTGGACACTTAACCAACTGACCCACCCAGGTGCCCCTCTGATAGGCAGATTCTAAGATGACCCTCAAGATTTGCACACTTCTGGTGTCTGTGCTTTCCCCTTGAGTGTGCATTCCTGTTGTTAGGTTGTATGCAGAGATGAAGGGATTTTGCAAATGTATTTAAGGTCCCAAATGGGTTGACACTGGGTTAATAAAAAAAGAGATTGTTCTGGGTGGGTGTGACTTAATTATGTTAGGCCTTAAACAGCACTGTTCCTTCCTGAAAGAGAAGATTTGTAGTGTGAGAGGTTCTTCTGTTGGGCTTAAAGATGTAGACTGTCAGGTTGTGGAGAGAGCCTACGTAGAGGCCCATGTGACGATGATCTGGCAGCAGGCCCCAGCTGGCAGCTAGGAAGAAACAGTAATCTCACAGTCACAAGGAAATAAAGTTTGCACACAACCAATGAGTTTGAATGGGAACCCGAACTTTGGATAAAAATGCCCCCTACCAACACCTTGATTTTAGCCTTTGAGACCCTACGCAGACAATCCAGTTGACCCATGCCCAGACTCTCGACACACTGTAACTGTGAGATAGCACATTTGTGGTGTTTTAAGCCACTGAGTATGTGGTAATGTATCACACAGCAAGAAAAAACTAATACACTTATCAAAATCTTGGTTTCTTTGTCTTCATTTGAAAAAAATTCAAACACTTTCGTTAATTACAAAGATACTCATAAACCACTAATGAGTGAATTGACAAGTTGTTTTCTTCCCTAACTAGGTGGTGCTCAAGGTTATTTTATTTATTTAAAAAAATTTTTTTTAACGTTTATTTATTTTTGAGACAGAGAGAGACAGAGCATGAATGGGGGAGGGTCAGAGAGAGAGGGAGACACAGAATCGGAAACAGGCTCCGGGCTCTGAGCTGTCAGCACAGAGCCCGATGCAGGGCTTGAACTCACAGACTATGAGATCATGACCTGAGCCGAAGTTGGACGTTCAACCGACTGAGCCACCCAGGCACCCCAAGGTTATTTTAATTGAGTTCTGATATGCTGACTACCAGTTAAACCCACACCTTGCCTATGTAGAAGATGAATATAAACATACCTGTGATAATATGGCATGTGTGCGTTTGGGGGGTGTTAGGATTAAACTGGATTCCATCAGTTCCTTCATGACCCTCCTGCCTTACAGATTCTCCCCATCATGGCCTCTTTGCCAACTCCATGGACTTGTAACTTTTTTCACTACTGCCGACACTTTTTTCTCCATCTTTTCCAATTTTAGTCTCTAACATCAAGAATCTAATGGGACCAATAGCTCCCTGTTTGTTACTAAAGATTTTTTGTGCCGACTCACACTACAATGTCTGAGAAGCAGACACCAAGAGAGTGGGAGTTCTGGTAATCTATTGCCATGTAACAAATCTTCAATGTGTGCTGAGCTCAGTGGGTTCGGTTCATCTCTGCTTCATGTGGCATCAGCAGAGGTGACTCAAATGGGGCTGCACATTCACTTCCAAGATGGCCCACCTACGTACCTAAAAAATCAGTGCTGGCTGTTGTTTGGGAGCTCAGCTAAAGCTGCCAGCCAAGGCCTCTTTTGTTTCTCTATGGGCATCTTCACACGGCTCCTTGGACTTCTCCATAGCACGACAACTAGTATTACAAAAGACAAGAAGACCTTGTCAGGCCTAGGTCCGGAAACTGGTACAGCACTGCTTTCACTATATTCTTTTGCTTAAACAATCAGAGTCAGGGAGAGGAGCTATGAGCCTCTCACCTCTGTATGTGGGTGATATTGAATTTGCTGCCATATTCTTCTACCAAAATATCTGAGTCACCAACCTATTATTTGACTGTCCTTGGGTCAGGTAGCCATTTCTGGCCAAATCATTATGGTGGAGGAATGGTTGTATGGTACTGATTATGGCTCTCCATGTGAAAGAAAGGACAAAAATGTTTAAAAAACATTTGCATCGCTTAGCAAGAAATGTGGTTGAGACAATTTTCCTTAGAAGAGTCAAAGAGTGGGGCGCCCGGGTGGCTCAGTCGGTTGGGCATCTGACTTCAGCTCAGATCGTGATCTGGTGGTTTGTGAGTTCGAGCCCCGCCTCGGGTTCTGTGCTGACAGCTCAGAACCTGGAGCCTGCTTTGGATTCTGTGTCTCCCCCTCTCTTTCCCCTCCCCTGCTCATGCTCTGTCTCTCTGTCTCTCAATAATAAATAAACGTTTAAAAAAGAAGGGTCAAAGAGTGTGGCAGATAGGGCCTCTATTAGAGCATGCAGGGCCTGGAAAGATAAGTTTTTGTGTGTGAGACCTCTGTCTGTATAAACAATTTGTTTAAAACTAGGTTTATGGAAGTAAAGTGATGTATTGATATAAAGATTTAGAATAATAGAGAAGACGTCTTTATGTATTTGCTTGTTGCCCAACAGAATACATGAGAGTTGCACCAACCAGTCATAGCATTCTGAGGACCAGTCTTGTGCAAGCTTGTGGGAGAAGTATCATGGCCACAGGCAAGGGTGGTCGCTTGCCAGTTGCTCTCCTAGAACCTGGGACCAGCTCCAGGAGCCCAGGGCAAACTGATCGGTGTTCCAGCGCTCCTCAGAGCATCCAGTCAAGTGTGGGTGTGAAGAAGCGGATCAGAGCATGCCCTAGAGGGGAGAAGTGGTGGTTAGGAACTGGGGAGATTTAGAAAATTTGGAGGAAGTCCTCCACAGTGAACAGCTCCTGAGGGAAGACGCTTGGAGGAAAAACCCTGTAATGGGGTTTAAGTGTGCTGATAGATTCTTGATTAGAGTTCTTGATTAGCGTGGCAGATAGACGTTGTTTTCCTGTATCTAGTACTCCATGCTCCTTTCTTCTAGCAGACACAAACCCTCCTGAGAGGATTCCATCCTGCATATTCCAGAAAGGACCACCTTGACCTGGGCCTTGGGCCACAGTGGTCAGTGCATGTTTCAAGCTCGCTTACATCACTTTCTATATTCCCTGGCCATGGTACTTCATTTAGAGATGGACATTTGGTCAGACAGAATATTTTGGGGGGATTTTATATATGGATCCTCAAAGAAAGAGGGGCTGTTCTCACTGCTGTCACGAGAAATGAGGATGTAATCATTCGAAGCTGGGCCAGAGGGAGGAAACCACCTACACCAGAGGAGAACAAGACCCATACACGAAGAAAAACGGGAACAAGCAGAAAGGGAGAATAAATGGAAAATGACACCATCTGAGCCCCTGGATTCTGCTGTGCCTGAAACTATCATTAACTCAAGGTGCCTTTGGCGACTCTTGGTTTCAGTTATGTGGACTGATTATCTTTTGTGCTTAAGCTGTTCTGAAATGGGTTTTGTCTCTAACAGTCAAGTGTCCTTGAATGCATATCTACATAAGGAAGAGTAAATTCTTTCTCCTGCACACATACCAATATCATTCCAGAAAACTTTAATACAATTAATTTCATTGAAATGGTATCAGGTTCTGTTATGTTCCAACCATTGTGTTCAACATTTTAGATGATACAAATTTTGGTAAATAACCATGTTAGGTCAGTCTTCCTGGAATCAGAGCTGGAGAGGAGAATTCATGTGTAAGTGATTTATTGAGGGTGTGCTCTCAGGAGACTGCTATAGAGAGTGAGCAAAGAAGGATAGAGAAGAAGAAGATGCCAAACAAGGTCAAGTCTAGCCTCAGTCTTTTCCTGGGGGGAGCTCAGGAGTGTAATTTGCACCACAGAACTTGTCCAGCTTTAAGGCAAGGGGCTTTTGTACCCCTGCATCTGGCTGTTCCATGGGAGATACACACTCCAAGGCAGTTACAATTGCCCAAGGGCAATGCTGCAGAGAAGATTGCGGGTGTGAGCTGTGAGAAATAATGCTGGCAGCCGGGGGTGGGGGCAGGCATGGGCCCAACCAGCCTGTAGAAGGGACCCCATGGGATC
Organism: Acinonyx jubatus; assembly: GCF_027475565.1. Classification (NCBI taxonomy): domain Eukaryota; kingdom Metazoa; phylum Chordata; class Mammalia; order Carnivora; family Felidae; genus Acinonyx; species Acinonyx jubatus. The sequence goes on from NC_069382.1 coordinate 188,613,858, forward strand.
TGATGAATCACCTGTAGCATCTGCTGCAAGAATAGTCCTTGTCTTCTAGGTACTTAAAATTTGGAAAATATTGGTAAACTTAATAGACATAGCTCAGACAAATCCTTTTAAAAAGAGTGCTTAATAGCAATTGTTTTGTGAAAATGCAAAAGAAGAAAGAAATGCGGAAGGAGGAACTGAAATTCTGAGTAAAACTGTGTGCAAGCATATGCATCGATCAAGTATCATGTTTATTTCATTCCTGTGTCTTTATAGTATATCTCTGTGTCTTTTACTCTATTGTATTTGTGTCCCTGTCCTAAGGAAGGTAGACTTTGGAAAAGTTCTAAAGAACGTGTTGAGTTGGACCTTCAAGCATAAGAACAACTTTGATAGTGAAAGAGGGAAGAGAAGAAAGTAGACACTGAGTGGAAGAAACTACTTGGGGGGAAATTATAGGCATCTGTGTGCAAGTAGAAATGAGGTATAAAAATCCAGGACAAGGAGCAGGGGGTGACTGGATTGTAGATTCAGAAATAATCTTGAAATGCCACTTGTGAAGCAAAGTTAAGTTTTCTTTCTTCATCGAAAAATATAGTAAGGTAATTTCTCTTTGAAAATTTGTTCTTAGTGTGCATGAGAATAGATTGGTTACAATCCTTAGTTTACACCCGAGGATCATCCTTTTTTATGTTATTGCTTCAGCTTCCTTTTCTCCACCCTGGTTTGTGCCTCCCAAGTCTAGTTTAATACTAGGGTACTCAAATAATGCACTGTTGTAGTTCATTAATTTTCACTGCTGTATGAAAGTGTATTCTGTGACTATAGCACAGCTTTTCCATTTTCTTGGCAATGAACACTTGAACCATTTCCAAGTTTTTTCTATTTTGAGTAGTATCACTAAAAAGATTCTTGTACACATCCCCTGGTATGCATGTGAAGCAGTTTCTCTTGGTATATGTCAAGAAGGGAAATGCTGGTTGGTGGGATATGCAAATGTTTAAGAGAGAATGCCAAATTACTTTGTGAAGTTGTTATACCAGTTTTTATTCTTAATAGCTATGTGTAAGAGTTCTCTTCGATCCACATCTCCACAATTTGGCATTATTCAAACTTTAAAATTTTTTGTCCATTACAAATTTGTCCAAAAAAATCAATCATTTGTCATCAGTTGGGGGTAAAATGAAATTTTTTATATTGATTTTCATTTTCCCAATTACTACAGAGGATGAGCTTCTCTTGTACTATTTTTAGCCAGTCGTATTTCTGCTTCTATTCTATTGCCAATCATACGTTTAATTTTTTCTTATTTTTTTAAACTATGATATAATTGTTTTATTTTGATTTTTTTAAAAATTTAATTCCAGTGTAGTTACCACACAGTGTTATATTATAGTTTCAGGTGTGCAATACAGTGATTCAACAATTCCGTATATTAGTCGGTGCTCATCAAGATAAGGGTACTTTCAACCATTCATACTTTTTAAATCTATTTTTCATTTCCATGTTTTTTCTTTTTGTTGTGTATGTAATATACTGATGCATATCTTGATATATTCTTCATCCTAGTCATTTGTCAATGAATTGAGTTGCAAATCTACTTTCAGTTAATAATTTGTTGTTTTACTTTCTTTAAGGTGTCTTTGAAGGATGACTAAAAATACTTTGTTTCTTTTCAAATTTTCTGTAACAAATATATATTTGTTTTAAAATAGAAAAAAAATTGAAAGTCTCAGGTGAAGGGTGTAATATGGAATTGACTTTAAAAATGTGTTTGCATGTGTGTGTGTTTATTTGGAGGAACATATACAAAATTTTTAATATTTATTATTAAAAATAAGGTTTATAGATATTATTAAATGTCTGTGTTTTTGCATTTTAATAATATGAAATGAATATTTGCTTTTTGGAAATCAATATAAAAATCATTGAGGTTTCAGAAAAGTGTAAAATCTTACAAAGAAAGGAAAAAGAATGTGTTCTACACCAAAAATAAGGTGATTCTAACATGCACAAAGGGAAATAAACAACATCTGAAATTTTATGTAGCGGGGCCATGGGCCATTCATTCCAAAGCTAAAACATGTAAATTGCTTTAATTTCTTAAAATATATAGCTCCAGAAAAACTAAAAATAACATCATTAATTAGAATTTCCATGAATCAAAGAAACCAAAGTTCAATACAGGGCTTTATGGTGAAAACAAATAAATCCATACTTGAAGAAGCAAATGGATAGTGGAGGCTTAGAGTTTCTTTCTTACTACTTGGAAGTATGATATGGAAATTTATGAGTCTGATCACAACCCTTAAATCACACTTCATGTCATTGGGAGGGGGAGTGTCAAAAACTAGTTTAACAAAACTTGTAATATATTGAGTTCATCCTTTATTAAAACTTTACATAGTAGACTTCAGTGATTTTGTTGCCAGAAGGATAGTACTTATATTGTATATTAACAAGATAATAACCATTGATGAAAGGAAAAATCTAGGTAGGAGTTACAAATTTGGTTTGAATTTTCCTATGAGATCTATTGTTTGTATAATCCATCAGAGTTTTAAAATGTCTCTTACCTTCGTTAATTCGCTTAGTCTCACGATAACCTTGTGAACCATACAGGCAGGAATCATTAGTTCCAATGAGGCAATCAGGTCTCAGAAGGCACACATTCCCAAGGAAATATAATGAGCAAGTCATGAAGCCAGGATCAACCCCAGATCATCTTTCTCCAATTTCAGTGTTTTTTTTCCTAAGGCAGAATGGGACTTAGGAAATATGGCCATTCAGTAATAACCACCAGGGATATTTGTTTTTCTATTTCCTACATGTAGTTGAGAAATTCATCAGTTTTACAAAAGAAAATGCTTTTCATTATGAAACAATTAAATCAGCTCCCCTCTTCCAGGGAAGAAAGGAAAGTAGCAGTTTCCTTATTCAAAGAAACCAAATGAAATGTGGAGGAAAATGAAAGCCAAGGACACAGTTGGAGAAGCCCTGAAGAGTAACACACAGATGTCAAAATACAGACACATCAGGGGAAAAGAATGCACGACTCCTGCCAGGCTCTACCTTAATAAAGCATGCAGTTATACACACAGGTCTTTTGGTTGCAGGATAAGTGGAATCAGGGGAAAGGCAATGCTACTAGGTTAAATCTGGGGTGTCTGATTTCATGGAGCAATTTGGGAATGGGTTGAGGAGAGAATGCAGATTGTATTAGCAAAGACTTACAGTTGGTTGGGTCAAAGAGGCTCTATTAGAGGAGTGAAGGATCATAAACTTTGATACAGAAAATGAAGGCCTTGAGAAATAGGAGGATGGTTGTTACGGAAATAGATTTGATGGGGTTTATAACCAAAACAGATGAACAAGGGTGATTCATTCAATGAGTAAACATAAATCAGGTGTTAAATGTTCTGATTAGGAAATACTGAGTTAAAAAATAGACAATTAAAAGATACCAAAGTGCTACTGAATATGAAAATTTGTTAAGCAAAATCAATTGATATTATTGAAAAGGGATACTTCTGGCTTGGAAGTTATTCCAAGTTATGGAATATCAGTGGGAAAGTATCCAAAGCACATCTGGTTTCAACCTACCTAGAGACAGTGACCAGGTCAGCAGCTTTGATTTCCTAGACCCTGGGAATTCCACTGCCCCAAACACATTTCCTGGATGTAACATAAAAAAATAAACAAACAAACAAAAAACAAATTAAAATTTAAGGATGACTGTTTTCAAAGAAACAAAATAAGACTCATTAATTTTATACCTAGCTCAGATAAAAAAAAAAATCAGAAAAACATTTTTGAAACTGTAGCTCCTATAAATCCTTCTGGAAGAAACTACTGAAGAAACATTGAAGAAAACATTTTAGGATTGTTGGAAATTGTATGGTTTTTTAGCTAACAAAGAGATGTTAGTCCATAGCAAAGAAAGCCACAAAAAGAAGATGATAGTTCAACACTCAGAAGTAGAACAAAGACTAAATGAGAATTTTAGCTACAAGAATAAAATATAAATGCAATTAATATTAACAACGTAGAAACTATGCAAATTACAATAACTGGGAGAAAAGAGTGAGAGAAAATAAAGGAAGTGTAAGTATGCTATGTCTTTATCCTTTATAACCAAGACTAAAAAGATGCCATTTAAAGATGGTAATTCATAGAAAATTATCCAATCAACTAAAATTGGAGGATGGGGCAAAGGGAGATGTGGACATGCATCGTTCTTGTCACTGTAATAAAATTTCAAATGGCACTGTCTAAAGAAAGACAGGCTTAAAATGTATTAAGTTGTTGTGATTATAAAGAAATTATCTAGCGGCGCCTGGGTGGCTCAGTCGGTTAAGCAATCAACTTTGGCTCAGGTCATGATCTCACGGTCCGTGAGTTCGAGCCCCGCGTTGGGCTCTGTGCTGACAGTTTAGAGCCTGGAGCCTGTTTCGGATTCTGTGTCTCCCTCTCTCTCTGACCCTCCCCTGTTCATGCTCTGTCTCTCTCTGTCTCAAAAATAAATAAACGTTAAAAAAATTTATAAAAAAAAGAAATTATCTAGAAGAAATATGTAAACTTTCCAAGTGATCAAAAGAAATACAGTACAGACTATATAGTGAATTAATTTTAAAATGTAAAGAAAACGCATACAGACAGAAAGCATACTGTGATGCCAACATTAAGAGACAAAATGTAGGGGCGCCTGGGTGGCTCAGTTGGTTAAGCGTCCGACTTCAGCTCAGGTCACGATCTTACGGTTCGTGAGTTTGAGCCCCGTGTCGGGCTCTGGGCTGATGGCTCAGAGCCTGGAGCCTACTTCCAATTCTGTGTCTCCCTCTGTCTCTGCCCCTCCCCTGTTCATGCTCTGTCTCTCTCTGTCCCAAAAATAAATAAACATTAAAAAAAAAAAGAGAGACAAAATGTAGCTGATATGTCTGTAATTGTAAATGGGTCAAATGCCATGATTTAAAAAATACAATTGGATTACAAAGCAAAACCCAATTATATGTCGAGAAAAGAGAAGCATTTAAAACAAAGAATAGTGGAAAATAAAAGAATAAGAAAAAGCATACTAGGCAAAAAAGATTAGATCAAAATAAGAGTAGATAATTAATTGAAAACAATTGTTGAATTAAAATATAGAAACAGAATTTTGGAGGAGGGGATGGGAGAGGATAAATGGATAAACTCCACTGGATCACTCAACCAAGGAAAGCAAATAATATGCAAATTAAACCATAAAAAATAAATAATTATGGACAGAAAAGCCGAAAAATTATGAGACTATTTTGTTTCATAATATGCAAATAAGTTGGAAAAGGTGAATATGATGAATACAATGAATTATTATCTAGGAAAACATAGATCACTAAAAGTGACCCCAGAAGAAATAGAAAATATAAAAAGATCAAATAACATGAGATGCAGATATGTGTGCTGATATTCACAAATATGCGTAAGAGCAAGAATGGATTCTGGTCTTTAGAGTCTCAGTGCTTAAACAATTTTGTCACCCTCTTTATAAAAAAGATACAAGTTTTCAAAACAATAAAATTAATAAACTGAATGTGTCTTTGGAATGAAAAAAAAAGGGGAGGGGAAGAAACAAACGCTACACCAGAATGCAAATATTACAAAACTCAGATAAATAGTACAATATTTTAATTAATTCATCTATGATACATTTTTCTTTCTACAGTTCTAGGCTACATACTTTGTGACCTCTTCATATGACAATGATTTTTAAGCATCGTTTTCTGCAGAAAGGCAAAAGACAATTTGGTCTTTCCTCTAGCAGTATTAATCAAAGTTTTTTTTTTATTATTGTCTCTTTCAGCTTTATGGCTCATTTTGATAATATAATAAACATTTTAGGATTGTTGGAGAATTTGGGAAAACCACTATTAAGTTTCTTTCATATATGAGATATGTATTTTTAGGTATTTTAAGATTTCCTGTGCAGGGTTTCATCATAACTACTATTTGAAGTGATGTTGTTCATTGCCTAGAGCAATTAAAATTCATTTTAAAATTGTTATTATGTTGTATAGAGCTACATAATCGTGTTATTAAATTACTCACAAACTATGTGCATTGACATATTGTTACATATGTGTGGTTTTGCTCCTACAATACTTGTTTCTTCAAGCTCTTTCAGTTTGGGGTGGTAATTTGGCATGCCATTTGTCTGGAACCTCCCAACCTTGCTAGGGTGCAGTTCAATATCTAGGGATCCAAAACCAAAAACCAAACAAAAGCATATGACTTCACATACAAGTGTATTTATTGTTCTTGGTACTGGTAACATTTTATGCTCTTCACATGAGAATTCTGGTATGTTCTATTTTGCATAGTTTGAGTTCCTTTTTTTTTTTATTCTTAAGTATAGTAGCTTATAAATATATACTGTATTATTGCACATTTTCCTTCCAGGAGAAATCTTCCATTTTCACTAGATATTGATTGGAAATAAATCTTTTGCTTACACAGTTATATGTGTGACAATTAGAAGACTTTTCCACAGATTAGCTGCTGGTTACATACACTTCAATCTTTATTTCTCCTCGATCCAACTACATCGAGAACTGGTACTACAGGACAAATTCATTCTCAGCATAGCCTCTGCTGCACTTTCCTGTCACGATGCCAGAAAGTCAATAGAGTCCGAAGTAGGAGTACTTTGGAAGATAATCTTAAATACCACATCAGCTAACAATAACAAAACAATACACAGAAGTGACTGAGACTATAGTGTGTGTGTGTGTGTGTGTGTGTGTGTGTGTGTGTGTGTGCTGTATCCTATTAAAACCAAACTAAATGCTTTCTCATTGTAGGTTAGATTCTTCAGAATCAGAAGTTTGGAATCAGTTTGGAGTGCAAGATCTCATTAGGGATCAAGACTTGTGGTGGGAAGGAGAGCAAGCTGGTCAGCACAGAGCCTGTGATAAGAGAAACCTAGACAGTATCACTCGTCAGAGTGCTGTGCACTGGGCTGAAGTGCCTGGGCCCTCCTATCTTTCCTCATTCAGTCACTGGAGGAGAAGGCTGCCCTGGGCATGGTGTGGCCTCAGACACCTACACCTTTCTGCACAGAAAATAGACCCCAAAGTTGCTGATGGCTAGAGACTGTCTCCTGACTACACTCCCCTCAGTTGATATGCAGGTCCTTTCTTGAAAGGGATTGGGTGGTGCATCCCCAAGGCTACCATGTTTCTCTTAGCCAGAGCCACAAAAATGTTTGCAGCCACTCCAACATCAGCTGAAAAAAGCAGAAGAGTGACACAGAAATTAACATGGGAAGAGACAGTGGCCTCAGACAATTGTGATTAAAAATATCTTTGCAGATTTCACAAGAAGATATGACCCAGTGGACACATTTCTAGGGCCCTTCCAGGGCCATGTTAGGGTCCCAAGCAAGGGGTCCTGGGGCTTAAGTTTCATTAGTGTATGTTAAACCTGTGAGTATAATCAAAGTGTTGCATCTCCCAAAAGCAGCTACCCAGATGGTTTCACAGAACAGTTCTACCAAACCTGTAAGGAAGGGGTTAATCCAGTGCAACTTAAACTGTTCCAGAACACAGAAGTATAAAGCAGTTTTTCAAGTTCTCTTCTTATGAGGTTAGCATAATATTGAAACCTAAACTCTACAGAAAAGGAGAAAAAAACTAAATAGCAGACCAAACTAATTTGCATATATTAACTGCTATGGATTGAATTTTATCTCCCTAAAATTCACATGTGGAAGCCCTAGCCCCCAGTGCAATGGCATTGGGGGTAGGGCCTTTAGGAGGGAATTAGGTTTAGATGAGTTCGTGAGGGTGGGGCCCTCCTAATGGATTAGTGTCCCTATAAGAGATGCCAGACAGCTCTCTCTCTACCAAGTGATGATCTTGCAAGGGGGCAACTGTCTGCAGGAAGAGAGCCCTACCCAGGCACTGAATCAGCCAGCATTTTGATATTGGACTTTCCAGCCTCCAGCATGGTAAGAAACATGTCTGTTGTATAAGCCACCCAGCTTTTGGCATTTTGTTACAGCAGCCAGAGCTGACTAAGACAGCAACGAACAGAGCCCAGAAGCACATTAAAAGAGAACTAGAACTTAGTGAGACTGAATTCCAAGGTGTTGAAAGGTTAGGAACCCCACCAGTGTAGTTCATCATGGAAATACATCAAAAGAAAAAAATATATATATGATTATCTCTAAGGATGCTAAAAAGACACTGCATAAAAAATTTAGTAGCTCATCGTAATAAAAACTTTAATAAAAAAGACATAAATATTTCTTTACATGACATACAGCTATATGAATGTGTATTTTAAATATGCCTTACCCTCAAAATCAACATCATGCTTAATGAAGACATAATAGGATAATTCTCATTAAATTCAGTTTCAACAGAATTTTGGGTATTTTCTAGGTAAATTAAGCATAAAATTAATATTGACATTAGACAAACAAATAGAATCAAGAAAATGCTGGAAAGGAAGAGTAACAAGGGAAATCTAGGTTTTCCAGGTATTGGAATATATTATACATCTACAGTAAATAAAACAGTGTGGTATTGCTACATCAATAGACAGATTAATGATTTCCATCAGGAACCCCAGAATATAAACCCAAATATGAATGAAACCTTAAAATATGAAAAAGGGATAAAATGAATTGTTCAAAATGGAGTTGGGAAAATTGGGACGCCATCTGAAAAAAAATGTAGCTGGCTCTTGACCTCATCTCACACATAAAAATAAGCTCCATATTTTGAAAAGATTCACTATGAATTGAAGCCATAAAATACTGGAAGAAAATACGGAAGAATTCTTTTAAAATAATCTTGGAGAGAGAAATTCATTTCTTATTATAACGCAAAACTGACACCAAAAGCTTATAAATTTAACCACATAAATGTAAAAATAGAATTCTGCAAAGGAAAAAAAAATAAACATAAAGCCAAAAGACAAACCACAACGTAGGAGCAAATATTTGCAACTCATATTGCAAATACAGAGATTCTCTCTTTTGTAGAGAGCTTCTACAAATCAACAAGAAAGAGGAAAAAATCTAAAAGAAAAATAAACAGAAGATTCCAATAGATTCTGATTTTCACAAAATCAGAAATACAAATGGTTCTTTAAATGCAAAACAAAAACGCTCAGCCTAATAATAAAATAAATGCAAATTAAAATCACAATGAGGTACCATTTTCTACTCATCAAGTTGATGAAGTTAAGAACATCTAATAAAATTCTGTGCCAGCAGGGTATATGGGAAGTAGAAACTCTCATACATTGGGAACATACTTGGCACATTCCCCTTGGAGGGCAATTTGGCAATATCGATTCAATTTACAAACGCCCATCTCCTTTAATTCTGGAATTCCACTGCTAGAAATTTATCCTTTTAATGAAAATTAGGTTGAACCAAGTAAAATGGTTCATTTAGGTAAGCCAAAAATGGTTCACTCTCTGCACCTGTATATGGTCCAAATCAATACTCCCAAACGATTAAAATAATGAATGTAACAAAGATACAATCTACATGCCTATCAACAGGAGATCAGATAAATCAATTGTGATACATCCTTTCAGTGGATATAAGTATTTTTTTAAAGGAAGATGGAAGTAAATTTTTTTAAATGAAGTATTTGCTCATACACTGATAAGGAATAATTCCATGGTATATTGTTCAGTTAGTAAAATGGTATGCATGGCCTGCCACCATTTGAGTAAAACTATAAAAAAGAATATAGTCATGTATTTTTTCTTGTATATGCAGAAAGTATCCCTGGCATGATACATTAAAAAGAAAAAAAAAACATTGCTTGCTTTTGGGGAGGAAAACTGTGACTGGGGGCAGAGAGGTAGTCATACTCTTGCAAAGCTTTTGCAAAAAATATTGCAGAAAAGAAACTAATATATGAACTTTGGTAATATGTTGATTTATTTTGTCATTAAACAGATATTTATTGAGTAGTTACATTCTGTGTTAGACACAATTCAAGTAGCCAAGAGACAGCCATCAACAAAATAGACAAAATCCTTGCTTTTCTGGTTATTACATTCTAGTAGGTGGAGAAAGACAATAAACAAAGAAGCATATATACTTTATAAGCATATAATGAGGTGAAAAGCCCCATGGGTGAAATAAGGCAAAATTGGAACATAGGAAATACACAGGGTGGTCAGAGGAGGTCTGTCTAGTATGGCAATATGTGAGCAAAAGTCTCAGGAGGTAAGGGAGCCAAGAAAATCTGAGAGAGGAGGTATTCCAGATGGAAAAGCAAATGCAAATGCCCTGAAGCCTGCATTGCCTGGTACATTTGAGAAGCAGTGAAGAGACCTGCTCGGCTAGAATGGGGATACCCGGGAAAGGAGTGGGGACCTGGGGCAGAAAGTTGATGGGGGCAAATCATGTTGGCCTTTGGGCCAGATTAAGGACATGGAAATAGAGTCATTTACACTCCTGTTTCAGCCCTTGACAAGGAACAGAGGTTGATAGAAAGCAAGATGCAGACATGAGGAGCACCCAGGGCCCAGAAAGGAACAGGAGGGGGGCACGAGAGGAAAAGAAGATGGATGTAGGGGTGGGAGGCTGGCCTGAGAGCCCTGAGCCTTGCTGTGTCCTTCAAAGAATGATTGAAGCACCGGAGACCAGAATCAGGCAGAGCGCACCTGAGGCTAGGACTCAAGTGTTTACGGAGTAGAGGTATGAATAGGCCAATAGACTCACCTTGTCTATCCATGTGGAAATCAGGCCCTACATAAACCATAGGCTCGTGTCGCATTTCTAGAAGTTAAATTTTCAACTAATAAAGAGATCTTTGATGTTCACTTCCTCTGGATAAACACTGTGACCCTATAGATCTTGAGGATCTTGTTCAGCTCCACAAATATTCTCTACCTTTTTATAGATCCTAGTGTTTTATTCAACAGGGATTGTGACCTTCTCAAATAGGTTATCAGCATCCTTACAAGTTGCCTCTTTGAAGTTTGCTAACAAGGCCCCGCGCCTCTTCCTTGCTGAGCATTGAAATGTCTTACCCTTTCTCTCTGTGTGGCTTGAGGCCCCTCCTCGCCTGTGGAAAAAAAGGCAAATACAGGAGAGGTCTTGGATTAAACTCAGGAATAGAGGAATAATTTTAGAATTTTATGTTAAGGAATTGTGCTGTGTGGAGTGAACTCGGGAGTGCCACCTTCTTCTTCTTTCTCTTGCCCCATGTAGTTCTCTTAAACTGCAAAAGTATTTTACATATTTTACATAAAAACTTATTTTACATCGGTAGGGTTTGTAGCAGGATAGACTGACCCAGTAGAAGATTAAACTTTCTAACAGACTGTTCAACAATGGGACGCAGTGCTTTAAAAAGAAGAAAGCATTCATTTAAAATATGAGAGACCCCTGTCCAGAGATGTTGAAGAAGGAATTCATGAATAGGCAGAAATTTGGATTAAATATCTTTAGGTTTCTTCCAACTCAGAAGTGCTATGAATGTGTCATACTAAAATTCTACCTTTGCTTTTGCATTCTGTATTTGGTATTTTGTCAGATCTATCTGGATCCTATTCAAGGGGCGGGAATGAACTAACGATTTCACTCCTAATAGGAGTGCCTGCTGAATTAGAGGCAGGTTATCACTTCAGGCTCTCCCACGCTAATAGAACTAGGATAAGAATCTGGATCGCAAAGGATATAAAGGATGTCCTAGGCTGAGTGTGCCAGAAGCAAGTGCTGAGACACGGAAGCATTTCGAGGAGATACTGGTAAGGCAGTGGGGAGGCAAGATAGGAAATGGCATGAAGTCAAGCAAGGATACTGTTTCAGGCAAAGTCCCAGCCTCAGTGTGATCCCATACAGGGCCTCTGGAGTATAAATTATTTTTCAAAGTTTGTCCAAACATAAGGCAAGAGAACAGGAGTCTCATATTCCCACACCAGGCAGTCATTGGTTAACAGCTTCAGGGAAGATTTCGGTGCTTGTGGAGAAAGAGGCTCCAGTAACTTAAGGGAAGACCTCCAAAGAGAGTCACAGATGTGGATATCACACAAAATCCCAGGGAAGGACATACAGTAAAGTTAAAAAGATCCAAGTGGATCTGGACAGAAAGCTAGCAGTGCCTCCTACAAAAGTCATAGCAAAGAATACAGAATCCAACTTCAAACCCAAATCTGAAAAGTGTAAAAGTATATCAAAAGCAAGTTCAGATATTGGGTACAAAATGGGTTTAAGTGGTTCAGGGCTGTAGAATCTAATTTTGTGAGAATGATAGACACTTAAATTTTTGTAGTGTATCAGAGTTCTTCAGAGAAGGATATATATATATATATATATATATATATATATATACACATACACACACATATATATATACATATATATACACACACACAGATATATAACTGTATATATATATATATACAGATATATAATAACTGTGTATATATATATACAGATATGTATATACATATATACAGATATATAATAACTGTATATATATATACAGATATATATATACAGATATATATATACAGATATATATACAGATATATACAGATATATATATATACAGATATAAACATATATACATATACAGATATATACTATATATACATATACAGATATAATATTACAAATATACTTTTTACATATGTAGTATCAGTACATATGTATCTATGTTTCCATGTGTGTGTGTGTGTGTGTGTGTATATGTATGTATATATATATATATATATATATTAAAGGATTTATTTTAAGGAATTGGATCACATGATTGTTGGGGCTAGTAAGCCCAAAATTTATAGGGCAGGCTGGTAGGCTGGAAATGCAGGCAGAAGCTGATGTTACAGTCCTTGAGGCAGAATTTCTTCTCTGGAAACCCTTAGGGTTTGCTGTTATGGCTGTCGACCGATTGGATTAGGCCCACTCACATTATCAAATGTATCTCCTTTATTTAAGGTCAAGTGATTATAAACAATAACCACATCTACAAAGTACCTTCATGGCAAATGGCTAGATAAGTATGTCATTAAATTTTTGGATACAGTAGCCTGGCAATATAGACACAGAACACTGACAATCACAGGGAATATTCTGCCTATCACTAAGGGTCTCCTAACAGTTAAAGGGATTTTGTGGATTTAAGCAATGAAGGCTAGAAGTTTTAGAGAGTATTTTGCCAATTTTTCTGGTTCTAATTATTTATATTCTTGTACAGATCCAGGATCCACACCTGTCACCTGCTAATCCTCACTCGAGTTAAGAATCTTATCACAGGGCTTGGTTTCAGGCATGGCATTTAATAAATGAACACTTAATGCTATGTTTGTATTAAGAAATAAAAAAAGTTCATTATTGAGAACCTTGTTTATAGTTTTTTTGTAATGAATAATCATATGTTGGTTCAGGGAAAACTTTGTGTCTATCTGGGAATTTTCACGGTGTGAAAGCATTGACTGTAGGAATCTGTAACTAAAAAAGATTTACAAATCATGGAAACTTGTGAGTATTGTCCTTCGTTTCCTTACTGACTGGACAGCCTAGGGTACAGTAATGCTCTGTTTCCAATAAATAATGGTTATGTTTGACAATAGAAACTTAGCTCTGACTTAATTTAGGTTGGTGGCTCTCATTTTTTCCCTCCCAACACACCGAAAGGATACAAGTGTCTGTCATTAACAACGGAGGCTCTTTCCAGAAGTGATGATAGAAACATGGCTACAGCATCTCAGTGTAGGGGGAGGAGGAGAATTATACAGCATGGCTCTGCTCTACCTCCCCAGTATATTGAGGATTGAGGATTCCTCCTCCAACTAACAAAATTGTGCTTAGCAAGTTGTCCTACATACAGCAGATAATCAACATATGTGCCTTGTGTTGAAGAAACAATGATTCTGACACCTGTTAAAGCAACAAGGCAGACTTTATGCAGGATTGTCATGATGGATATTGGGGCCACTTTGGTGAGTTTTTGCAGTAGAGGAAAGATTGGGTTCAACTTCAAATACAATAAGGAAAAGTGGGTATTTATAGTCAAAGAGTAGATGGGGGGCGGCAGTAGACTAAAAATTACTAAGAGGAAATGCCAGGGATAAGGAGATTCTCATTAAACCAACTCAAGAGGATTCTTGTTGAAGGTAGGCTAGGGTGGTCAGACATCACAAGGGAATAATGGGGGATGAGGAAATTTGATCAGACATTGAGGGTAGGGATTCTCTCTTCATTGACTTGGCAGGATTCTTTCTTAAACTGGACTCTACAAGGACAGAACTAGAAGCCTGGTGTCAGGCCTACTTGAGTAGAAGACTCAGAGGAACTTGACTTAAGTTTGGTGAGAAAGAATCTTTGTCACATGAATGGAATTGAATGTGCTAGAACTTTTATTTTAGATTGAATATGCGGGCTAAATAAGCTTTGGATTTCTTCTCTTGACTCTCTACCATGAGCCCCGTAATAGGAACTACAAATGGTGAACTTATTAATGAATTTGTTCTTAGAAATAGAGAGTGAAGCAGGAGCTTCTTCAAGGTTCCATATAATTTATCCATGGCTACAATAATGTTGAATGATGAACAACCACAAATCCTCTGTGGAAAACAACAATAAGTGTGTGTTTGGCTTGTGAATCTTCAGGGTTCAGCTGATCTGGGCTGAGGTCTGCTGATTTTGGCTGGGTTTGCTCATGCATCTGCAGATAGTTACAGGTCATCTAGATGACTCTGCCAGTGTGGGCTTGGCCCACTCCAAGTCTGGGAGTTGGGTGGCTGTTGCCTGATTTTTGACTCCCTCATCTGGGGTGATGGAGGCAACTCTGCTCTGTTTGGTGTGCCTCGTCTAGGGAGCTAAGCCAGGCACATTCTCACTGCAGTTCATACGTGGAAGAACAGGCAGAAATGGCCAAGGCCTCCTAAAGCCCAAGCTCGGAACTGGAGAATGGGCACTTGTGCTTTCTGTTGGCCTTTGTAAGTCACAAAGCCAACCCATATGTGGTGTGTGGAGAAATAGACTTCCCATCTTCAGTGAGAAGAACTGAAAAGTCATGTGGCAAAGGGAAGGGGTATATTGAGGAATAAGAAAGGGGGGCATTATTACAACTGGTCTATCATGGGCTCCTAATTCTTATCATCAAATCGAATTCTAGCCAGCCTGTCTTTTAGCCCACCCAGATCAGCAGGCTGTCATTCCTACTAATAAGTCAGGGATGGAGTAGGAGGAACTATTCTTCATTGCTAATTGAGAGTTCTGATAGTTTAAGGGGCTTTGCATTAGCCAGAGTTGACCCAAATTCAACTGACGTTTTGGGGCATTGGACACAAGCCTGAATACCCCAACTCCTCTCCTTTCCTCCTCTGTGTCCTTCAAGGCTAGGTCATAGGTTGTCCTGCTATAGTGTATTACTTTATTCCCAATGTCTTATTAACATTATACTTTAATTTTTTTTCAATGTTTACTTATTTTTGAGAGAGAGACAGAGTGCAAGCAGGGGAGGGGCAGAGAGAGGGGGAGACACAGAATCCGAAGCAGGCTCCATGCTCTGAGCTGTCAGCACAGAGCCCAGTGCGGGGCTCCAACTCACGAGCCATGAGATCAAGACCTGAGCCAAAGTCAGACGCTTAACCAACTGAGCCACCCAGGGGCCACCCGTATTATACTTTAATTTGTAGGATAGTCTTCAGGTTTTGCAAATGCCTGTCACTTCATAAGTGCTCAATAAATAGAAGCTATTATCATTATAGTACAGATACCCAGAATAAGGTGCTATATTTTGGAACAGATCCACAGTTCCTTGGTTACTAAAGTACAAAAGGGGTCTTATCAGAGGCCGGCCTGGCCCATTAAGAGTGGTCTCCCAGGACAACAGTGTAAAATGCCAGGGTAAGCGCTGCATTGCAAGAGTTGCCTATCGGGATCTTCATCCAGCGTTTAGTCATGAGATCTACACTTATGCATTTGTTCGTTTGTTCATTTTATTTGACTTTCACACCTCCACAAACTTAATTCAGTGTCATTTTCCTATGGGACTCCTGTAAAAACGGGAAGACAGTGCACGAAACAAATAAGAACTCTTCATATTTTCTAGCAATTAGGCACTAATTTATCAGCACTCTTGTACATAATTAATGGTCTCCCGCCACTTGTGACAGCTGGTTTGTTATAGCCAAAACCAACGTTAGTAAGTTAAGATTTGGAGGTTTGCCACAAGAGGCTAGTTAAGCCTGTCACTAACTCCTCATTTAATATTGCAAAGGCTTTTCTGGTGTAGGAGCCATTTGCCCGGATTCAGTTTCTTCTCAGCCTATGAAGGCGTGACTTCAGCTTCATCACTCTGCATATCCTCATCTTGTCTCCAACGCTCAGAGAACTGAGGTTTGAAAAGGTCAAATCAACACAGAAGAGAAGTTTATGTAGAAGCTCAAATAAAAACACGATGAAAGTGCATAGAGACAGCATTTAGTACTGGCAGCTCATAAAACAAAACCATGTTGTTAACTTGTCCAAATATCAACAAATCATTTTCCCAGAACATACTGTAGAATAAAGGATTAGAAGTAACCGTTTAGGGTACAGTTGGGGTCATCTCACTGTGTGGGTGGCAGCGTTAATCTGGTCTCTAGGGGAAAGGCAGAGAATTCCAATGTACTGAGCCCCGACTATACATGGCATCCCATATCAAGGATCTCTTTTGTTCCTGGCAAAAACTGTTCTGAAGGGTTGTGATTACCAGACCCATTATAAGAAGGGGAGACTGAGGCTCAAAGAGGGAACCCGATTGGCTCGAGGTCACATGGCTGCTTGAGCCTGCTCGAGCCAGAAACAGACTTTGAATTCAAGTGCACCTTATTCCAAGGCCACTGGGGCAGATCTTCTCCACTTTAAATGGATAGGTAATTCGGTTTACATAAAGAATTTAGAATTCAAGAGGCTCCTTATGTTGATGTGGATGGCAAATGGTACTTAAAGCACATACAGCCATAAGTGGTAGTCCTTTACAGCTTAGTGTCGGATGGGAAAGATCAGGGTAGAAAGTCACCAATGAGTTTTCTCTAGTGTTACCTCTCCTGCTTCCTGAGTGCAAGTGCTTTCTGGATGTGGAAACAAGCCAGGCAGAGACAGTCCTTCTGATTCCTCCCAAAAGTCCCTTATTAAGTGCCGTTATTTGCCAACAGTTACAGTAGGCACTCTTAGGGGATTTCATTTTCATCTTCCCAACAACCACGTTGGCAATCATTGGCACCATCGATATTACATACTCTGCAAGTGAGACAGTTTCAGAGACGTTAAATAACTTATTCAAGGACACACAGCTAGAAAGTGACTATTCTAGCATTGAACTCAATTCTATCTGACTCCCAGCCTGTGTTGTTTGGATTTCACTCATTTTTTCACTGTTCTTTTTTTTTTTTTAATTTTTTAATGTTTATTTATTTTTGAGAGAGAGAGACAGAGACAGAGAGAGACAGAGAGCAAGCGAGGGAGGGGCAGAGATAAAGGGAAACAGAATCCAAAGCGAACTCCAGGCTTGAGCTGTCAGCACAGAGCCCAATGCAGGCCTCGAACCCACACACCACAAGATCATGACCTGAGCTGAAGTCAGATGCTTAACCGACTGGGCCACCCAGGTGCCTCTGTTCTTTTTTTTTCTTTTTCTTTTTCTTTTTTTTTTTTTTAATGCAACTAAGATGAATGTATTGATATTACCTATTTTTCTGAGAAAAGACACCTACAACCAACACCAGATAGTGAGTATATTTTATCAGGGACAAATTTCCTGATATTTGGGATTAGCTAGAAAGGGTTTATTTTATACCTTCCGGATGAGACTACAGAAGTATGGTGTGAGGCCAGGTGGGAGGTGGTGGTAGATTTATGAAGATGATTCTGGGGAGCTTAAGTTCTATGAAGAATTATGGTCTGGCTCATATCTTCCTGGAGATAGGAGTCCTGACTGTCTCTGCTTCGGATTTCTAAACTCAGGAAGAAGGGGGCAAAGTAAGGCTACATACAGATAGTAGATTTCCATGTCTAACACCTTTCTCCCCCACCCTCCAAATGATCTCAGGCTATTGGTTTCTGATAGACAGTTTTATTCTTTTACCTATATGTAGCTCCTCGACCCAGGGGACAACTTCAAACGTATGCCACACGTTGCTTAGCAGACCCTGCAGCCAAGTCTCGATGGAGTCTCATGATGTGGCATAGATGCTCTGAGAAGGTTAACAGAGACCATATGAACCTGGTAGGTTTGTGATTTGGGACGATCAATCCATCCGGAGCAGAAGGTAAACCAGGAGTCAGGAGACTAGATCCTACCTTTGGAACTTTGGAATGAGGGTCCTGACTGACAAGAAAGGGTTAGACATGTTGTGAAGATCATAGTCTGCTGGACAGAATCCTGGCCAGGGCTCTAGTCTCAATGAGACTTTGAATTTGGGTCGGCTTCCAGTCTTTGTGCAAATTAGGAAAAAGGCAACTTTCCTAGGTAGGTGAATAGTAAAATGTGTTTCTGTCTCTAAGTGAAGGTCAGCCTAAGCCAGATCTCAAGGCATGGTGGGGGTGGGGGTGGGGTGGGCATTTTGGCCTTAATTCATTGACAGGCGCATTTGGGCAGTGTACAAACTGTGTCACTGTTCATGGCCACCGGGCTCGGATAGGTACAGGAAATGGAAACAGAATCCTTTTATATTATGAAGATAATAATAGCAATAATGATAATAAAGTTTTTATGAGGCTTGATGGAGATTATAATATGATATTATAGAATAAGATACATGATATGATATATGATGCCTGGTACATACTAAATGCTAGATCGGGGTTTATTCACCAAATAAATCTTAAACTGGGTTAATTTGGCTGTTTCCTTCTTTACAGCACTTATCAGATCATTAAAGACAGTTTATCATCTTTAATTAAGTATGTAATTACTCAGAGTTCACTCTTAGAGATACAAAGGCTTTCCATACAACTTAGAAGTTTGTCCACTGCAGTTAACTTTTCTTCACCATTTATTGGCCCATCACTTTTCCTTTTTCTACTGGACTTACAATTTTATAAATCTGTTGTCTTTAGAGTTCAGATGCCCAGATACAACACCCATCTAATAAGAGTGTGTCTTTAAGGGACGTGTGATGTTTTTGCACAAATGTTCACCTTGTCAGATGCCTAATATCTAAGTATATAAGAGCCGTTGACCACCAAAAGCTGTTAGGAATGACTTTCCTTTTTGTTGTGCCATTGGCCTCTTGCATGGTCCTGGTGTCACTTTACGCCAGTAATCTGCATGCGGTTTACAGTTTCTTCCTCTGCATCTAAGGAGTCCAACCAGTTTTCGTGAGCTACATCTTCTTTCCCTCTTGCCTAAACCACTGTGATAGTTTGATAAACTTAACAGATCGTTAGCTACCAAGTCATATTTTTCTAATCCTTTATCAAACAGCTAAAAGGAGCTTTTACTTATTTATTTATTTATTTATTTACTTATTTATATTTTTATTTTATTTTACTTTTTTATTTGAGAGAGAAAAAGAGAGAGAGAGAGAACATGAGTGGGGAGAAGGGCGGGGGGGAGAGAGAGAGAGAGAGAGAGAGAGAGAGAGAGAGAGAGAGGATCTCAAGCAGGCTCCACGTTCAGCACAGAGCCTGAGGTGAGGCTCAATCCAACAACTCCAGGATCCTGACCTGAGCTGAAATCAAGAGTTGCTCGCTCAACCAGCAGAACCACCTAGAGGTCCCTAGAAGGAGATTTCTTAAATTAAAATCTTGTCATAAAACTACTGAATGTCTCCTCATTGTTTTGGGGGGGAGACAAATTCTCTTTACTTAATTAGGCATTTAAAGTTCTCTTCATGATCTGGCCCCAGTGTAACTTCATAAGCTCATCATTGGCTGTTTCCCCCTGGAAAGTCTACACTAAGCCTGGTGAACTAAATACAGTTTTCTGTACTGTTTCAGACCTGCATGTCTTTGCTGATTCAACCACCACCACCACCACCCAAAAAAGGGGAAAAAAAATCTTTGTGCATGTCCCTCCTTCTCTTGCCCAAATGATAATCTACCCATCCTTCAAGGAAAAGATGCAAGTGTTTCTCCTAATTGATGATTTCTTAGCTCTTTCACTGTTCTTCTCTCAGTTCATAAAGATATTTAGCCCCTGGGTTTCAACTACACATCTACATGTTTCTCTGTTTTATACTAAGGGTTTGTGGGGAGCAGAGGGTGCAGGATACATTCCATTTATCCCTGCAGATCTACTGTCCACACTTTTCCACCTGGATCTATGTCTAGGACTGTGTACATACGGTATCTGTGAGACCTCTTGTCCCAGCTGTCCAGGTAGGTGGTTTCAGCCAATGGGAGACAATGGTGGGAAAATGACAGAAGGAAGAGAGTGAGATTGGAGTGTGTCTCCCCCACAGAACCCAACCAGGCTGTGCTTTGGCTGTATCTGCATTCTCCTGCTAGAGGCCATAGCTCCTATCCAGGGGATAGACCTACAGTTTCTGGGATCCAGTGATCATTGACTTTTCTCTCTGGAGGAAGTAACAGCTCTCCATGGTTCCTAGCATCATGGTACTGTATCATCCCATGGTATTGCTTATACTTTTGATAATGGCCCCTTCATTAAAATCTCCTTAGCTAGCAAGTATATGTAGGCCATCTGTTTCTTGCCAGGTCCCTAATAGATACATGGACCATGACTTTTTCATCTTGATATCTCCAGAGTTTAGCACAAATCTTGGACACTTAGTAGCTGCACTATACGGTGGCTGGGAGTTTAGGCTGTGGGGCCAGACAGAATTGATGCTAATCCCAACTCCACTATTATGCGCTAGTGGGTCAATTACTCTAAACCTTTTTTTCCTTATTAAATTATGGGAATAATAATAATTACTCCCAGATTTATGAGGATTAACTGAGATGATGAATACAAAGTGCACATCACAGTATTGTGTGTGGCAAAGATTTTGGCTTTGCCCAAAGAAAGATCTGGTCTTTGTTCTTGCCTCCTGAGGAGGTAACCTCTAAACACTTGGAATTTCCTGAGTGATAATTTATTGTGCTAGCTAATAAGGTGATTCATGTTAAGCCCCTCAAGCCACCTGATTTTAGCCTCACCTCCATAGTAACAAGTGGCTAAAAACAGTTCAACCACATGAGTAATCAATCAATCATGCAAAAGAAATGCAGCTCCAATAAAAGCTCTGGGTGAGCTTCTAGGTTAACCATCAGAGTGTGTATTGTCACACATCAAAGCTGGAGGGAAATGTATCTTAAGGATAAAGAAAGCTTCACTCCAGAACCCTCCCAGACTTTGCCCTATGTGTCTCTTCTCTCATCTGACCTTAAGGTATCCTTAAGATCTTAACTGTGAGTTCACCAGCTTTCAGTGATTCTGAGTCCTTCCAAAAAATGATCAAACCTGAGAGTAGTTCTTGGAAGCCCTCAAACCTGCAGTTAGCATTAGAAGTCTTGTTCAGAGTTGGCAGTCTATGGGAGGACTGGGAGGACTGGGAGGACTATGCCTTCCCTCCCAGTTTGGTTAACTTTGGGTAGTGTAGTATGTGGTGACTGCCCAATACATTTTCCTACTAAATGTTTATTTAAGGAGTGAGTGATAAAATAATAATGGTCAGTCAGCACACATACCTCTTTTCACAGTCTGGGGAACCTTGGTTGTATCTGTGGGTCCCTTATTCTATAAATTTGTTTTAAGTCTTTACTAAAGTTAGCAACATATTTCCTTCTGAGCAAGAATACCGTATTTGATTTGGGACCAAGTGGTACTATTTTGGTTATGAGCTTAGAAAGTGGAAATGGAATAAAGATTTTAAAGGTTAAAACATTCAAATTGTCAGATCAGAGAGATTTTTGATTCCAGGAAGTTTATTTTAAGCATTGTTTTAATAGAAATCAGCTGAATCCCATATACCAATGGAATGGTCCTGTCATAGATTGGTTCTTCAATGTCAGGAAGATTTTCCAGGCTACCTGATCTTTACCGTGTGGGTAGTCATGCCTCAGCCACATTTCTTTTGCAGAAATTCCCCTGCTGGGACCAACTGTCCCACTTGGCCAGGGACTGAAGGGTGGTCGCAGGATATGAGACTTCTCATCTTAAAACTGACTGAAGGGTTTCCTGGGTTGCAGAATTTTCAGTACCCAAATCAGGGATTTGAAACAGAGACAGTTGGCCAACTGGTAGTCAAGTGTCAAAAGATACCTAGGGAGAAGAACCCAAGAGGGTAAATAAACTATGTCATAATAATGTATGAGGTCTACAGGGTGACCAGTGAACTCTGCTTGGTAAGACATGATGGAACCAAGGCATCTTTGGATTCTGAAAAGCCTTTCATTTTTCAAATCCTGTTCCTGTGTCCATGAGGCCTGCTGTCTTCTCACGATGCCTGGTTAAACAGTTAAGATTCCTGATTTTTTTGTCTCAACATATAGCCCTTTTTCAGGTTAAACTGAGCAAACCATCTCCTTCTAAACCAAAAGGCTAAATGGAACGTGTACACTGGATAGTATAGTGAGTTGGAAAGAAACAAATTAAGGAAGATGATGGAGAAAGTGAACTTAAAATTGACATCAAGTGTGGTATTTTGTGTTTGAGTGATTTACTCTGGCTCACCTACTATAGAACCAAGAATGAGGGGGTTAACATTAATTAGTGCCTATTGAGTGTTGGAGACTTTACAGAGTTTATTGCATTACTTGAGTGTTACCAACAACATTGTGGGGTAAGTTGACCATCTCATACACAGGAAGTAACTTCATAGTTGCCTCATAAACAAGTTGACATTGGCTCTCCATGGATGGAGTTTCAACTTCAGTTTGTCCGATTGAAAAGGCATTAGCCTCTGCTGCCTTTCACAGCATATGGAGACTAACTAAAGTGACTCTGGGGAGTCACAGGGGTCTATGGCAATGGATGGAAATCACTTTGGAACTTTGGACACATTTAGCAGATAGCAGATTCCATGGTCCCATCTAGTGTCAGATTCATGATGAGAATGCCAGGGAATGGGGGAAGGCGAGGAGATGAGAGGCACCCAGAAAAGCAGAGGACATAACAGACACATAGACTTGGGAAAGAGTAAAAACATCTAAGCCTGCGTGGCCATTAGCTGGCCATGTGACCCATGGGCTGGTCACGGTCCCTTTCTGGGCCTCCATTGCCTGCATTCACTCACACAGAACTTGTTTCAGTTAAGGAGTATGTTTCAGGACCTCTCACTATGGACCTTTGCATTCACCAGGGGCTGAAGCTCTATGTCTCCTTTCCTTTCTACTCCTCCACACCATTCTGTATCTAGCTTGAGCTAATGCATGGTTCAGGTATAACTTAGAAGTCACCTCCTCCAAGAAGCCTTCTGTGGCCCCTAAACCTGGGTAAAACTTCCTTCTTAGGAATTTCTCTAGCACTCTGCTGTCCCCATCCATTTTATTGCAATGTCCTATTAATTCATCTGCTCCTCCTGATAGTGATACAGGGACCATATCTGTCCTGCATAACATCACAGGTTCAGCACACCTGGCACAAAGTAGATACTCAATAAATACTTGTTGAATAATTAATAAGTAAAAAACCATGGAGTCATAAATAGTAGCAAATACCAAGGAGCTTGGAAGCCAATCAAATAAAGGAGTAGCAGTGGTCACCGTTTACTGAGTGGCCAGTGGGCCTCAGACATTCCCTTATACTGTCTATCTTATTTTCCCATGATGATTTTGGAGGTAGGCATTATCATCCCCATTTGAAAGGCTGAAGGTCAGGGAAGCTACATCACCTGCCCAAATCATTCAGCCTCAGAGCTGGGATTCAGACTTGGTTCTTTGTGAACTCATGCTTGGAATCCAGAAATGGGACAGGGAACCAGAGCAGAGAGAAGTGAGGGGTCCTGCACCCCTCCCTGGGGGCAGAGCAGTGGGTTGGTCACACAGGGCTGGAGCATGAGGTGGCCTGGTTTAAAGGTCCACACTGGGACCGCTGCTTGGGACAGAGGTGGTCTTTTCTGAAGAATTCCTTTGGCCCACCATCAAGAGCGGATCCCTAAAGCGTGACTTTATTTGCTAGCATTCCTTGCTATGCCCACACAACATTTCTTGTAGGGTCTGGAGGGAAACCAGCCTCGCTTTCCACAATCAAGTTTCTCCCATTACCCAGGAATAGCCAACCTGATTGGGTTTGTTTTCCTCTGCTGTTTTTCAGAGAGCTTTTGTGCTCCCCCCTCTGCGGGCCCCTTTCCCTTCCCTTCCCTCAGTAAGGTTGAATTCCCTGATGGTAATCAGAATTATAAGCATATGTTGTTGCTCTCAGCTCCCATTGGACTTGCAAGCTTTAGTTTTAAAGGCAAAAAATAGAAAGTCATTTTTGGAATACATTTTCCATCAAGGGGCAGTTTCTGTGGACAGAAAAGTGATTGTCAAGTACATTCTTGGAGCAGATTTGCATACTAAGCACGAGTCCGAACCAGGTAGCCATGTCAGGCAATTACTGCATCAGCAGAACAATGTTTTATAGCTTAATGTGATGGTCACAGGATTTGAATCGCAGAGACTTGTTGGCTTACAAAATGCTAATGAGGAATTGAAAACTCCTAAAAGCATCCCAACAATCTTTGCAAATCAGGCCAGGAATTATTTTAAAAGTCAGACATTTCTGTAAACAATGTTGATTTGTTTAACTCATTGTAGCCTCCTTTTTTTTTTTTTTTTTTTTTTAATTCCTCTCCGCTGCAACAGAGACAAGCTGTTCAAATCTTGGTTTGGTTTATCCCCAGCATCTGTGTGGGGATGGCAGAAGGATGTGGGTAGAGACACGGGATGGTATCTTGGGCCGTTCGGTATGCGTGCTAGATTTTGGTCAGCCTGGCATCCCTCCTAAGGTCTCCGCCGCATCGCAGAGGAAAACTGGAGACTATATCCTGAAATCCCCTTGTCCCGACTGGCCTATGCAAGGCACCCAAAGCAGATTTGGAAGGTTGCTGAGCCATGACTCCCTGGAGGCAACTGTAGTAGATGCGTGCACGGGAGTGAAATTCACAGAGACTTCCTGACAAATCCTTGAGGACCTCCTGCCTCAGTGCGGCAGGCTGAGGACTTCAGCATTGGCTTTCGTGACCTTGAGTGGTGGCTTCTCTGCCTTCCCTTCCAGCTTTTCCAACAATTGCGCACTCCCAGTTCCCATCTTCGGAATAGAGTAGCTTCCGGTTTACTCAGTAAATCTTCGTTAATACGATGTGTTTTTCAGAAAAGCCTAACACTTCATGGAGCAGAAGCTCTCTAGCAATTTCTCTTACTTGTTTCTTATGGAATCATATTTTGTTGAAGCTGGAACAGGTCTTTGAGATCCCTTGGGTTGATTGTTTCTCAAATTTTGGATTTCATTGAAAAAATTTGAAAAGTTTGAGGGACTGACCTGGACCTTGTGGTTTTTATTTTGCTAAGAATATTTTTATGTTTTTCTAGTTAACCATCACAATCACTTTTAGAAGACTGGCTATGTATCTATTCTCTCCAATGAAGCAGATTATAATATCAGTAGAAAGGACAGAATTACAAAGTGAATACGTTTAGTTTCATAAAAGTTTTGCTATAATTTTTTTTTCACTTTGTTACAGGCAGATCTAAGCCCAAGTTTTCATTTTACAGGTAAGTCAAATGCCCATTTATCTCAGAATTTATTCAAGGCAGAGCAAAGACCAGGACTCAGATGTCCTTATCTCTGGTCTAAGGTTTCTCCACTCCAGCACTGTTGACATTTTGGGCTGCATAATTCCTTCCTATGTATGTGGGGGTAGGGAGAATTGTAGGATGTAGGGGTAGGCATTGTAGGATGTTTAGAAGCTTCCTTGGTCTCAACCCACTAGATGCCATAGCATCCCCCGGTAGTGACAACTAAGAATCTCCAGGCATTGTTAAATGTGTCCCCTTTGAGGGGCACCTGGGTGGCTCAGTCAGTTAAGCATACAACTTTGGCTCAGGTCATGATCTTGCAGCAGCTGGTGAGTTTGAGCCCACTTTGGGCTCTTTGCTGACAGCTCAGAGCCTGGAACTTGCTTCAGATTCTGTGTCTCCTTCTCTCTCTGCCCCTCCCCACTCATGCTCTCTCTCTCTCTCTCTCTCTCTCTCTCAAAAATGAGTAAAAACATTAAAAAATAAATAAATGTCTCCCCCTTGAGACCTGCTCCTCTGGTCTAAGAAAGCTTCTTCTACACTAAGCTACTTGTGAATTTATTTTCACTTTTATCACCAACGACCAAACAGTAAAAGAAGCAATTTTTTTAAAATGTCAATTATCTTTTAACTTAAGTTGAACAAAAGAAGACTTTGGGGGCCATGTGATGGAGGGAGAAGCATGTAGAACATATGGAATGTGTCTGGGACTATGGGGGGGATCCCTGTACCACACCAACTAATTGATTAATTCACCTCATAATAATAGCCCTCTTTATTGAATATGTCGATCTAGGCACTTTGCAGATACAATTTCATTTTTTTTCCTGCTCAACAAGTCTGCAAGGTAGGTATTTTTAACCTCCATTTTTTCGGAGGTAGAAACTGAGGTCCAGAGAGATAGAGGTCATCTACCAGGGAGGCTGAAAGAGAGCCAGATCTGCCTAGAATTTTTCACTCAGCCAACTAAGTTTTGGCAGTAGAGGAGGCAACTTCCTTGCCCCAGCCTCCAGCCTCCTGCTTCCTAGCGCTCCAGGTAGCTGAGACTAGGCCAGGTCTTTAGGCTGCTGCATAGGCATGAGATTTGAGGAAGGCTGATGGGACTTGGGGACTCATTGTACCACTGTTCTTGCATCCCCAAAGAGTCTTCTGGAATTCCAAATGCCTTTCCAATCTTTTCTTCTGTGTTTCTCTTAATGGAGCCTTTCACTAGCTGGGTGCCCTGGAAACCTTCATAATTTTATACCTTTCCATTTTATTTACCATTCCTTCCACTTGGATGACCATCTTTTCAGCCACCCCATCAAGTGCATGAATCCCATTCTTCAGGGTCTAGTTCATGCCCCACTTGTACAATGAAATCCTCCTGGGCCAGACCAGCCTTTTTGAAAAATCTTTTAAGACCACAGTGATCCTATGGTTCTCAGTACGTATTCCACTTACTCCATTTATTGTTACAGATCTATTCATGGAAATATACACTTATCATAATTCCCCAGCCAAACATACACTCCTAGAAATCAGAGCCTAGGTTGCTTGACTCCATCTTCGTTGTGCCATTTACTAGCTGTGCGATCTTGACTATGCCATCTTACCCAAGCTCCAGTTTTTTCATGCAAAATATGGGGATGATAGTATTTCCCCTGTCTGTTCCTGAAAGGATGGAGTAAGAGGGCAAGTTTATAAAATCCTTTATAAATTACAAAACTCATCAAAGATGTTTCTATTATTATGATTATTGCCATTTTCAAAATCTTCATACTCCCTTTATACATTATCAATAAATATTTGCAGTTTTATTAACTGGGACAGTCTTATTGGTGAGTGTGCCATGCAAAGGCAGGATTGTATCGGAACCTTTGAAGTCAGGTGATGCCCTTGGGCTCACTGCACTGAAGCGATCCAGGGCTGTCACGGTAGGTAGGATTCCAGCTGGATACCCGATGAGTCATGCCTTTCTGTAATCACCTCTCTTTGAGTACGGTGAAACCTTCTAGTGGACAGAATGTGGTGAAGGTGATAAGATTTCACTTCCACACCCTGCATTGTGTAAGACTCCATTTTAGCAGGTTAGAGTAAGGGATCCTCCTCCTGGCTTTGAAGAAGCAAACTGCCGAGGTGTGAGATGGCCTTCGGGAAGGCCGTGAGCAGGAGCTGCCGGGGCGTCACCATGTCACTGCCTGTTTGCAGGTCATCTTCCTGGGCTCAGTTGGAAAGACCCAGTCTCAGGGTGTACCTGCTGCTTGGGAACAAGAAGTGCCCCACCTCCACTCACCACCCAACAGAGCTGCAGGAAGAGTCAAATTTTGGAAACTTGGTGTTTCTTGCAATGCTTCCCCAGCCTACTTTTCCCAGCCACATCTGAGATAGAGGCCCCTATGAGTTTGCTCTCTTGCTCTTTCTCTTAGCCAGTCACTTCCTGTCTCTAGAGCATTATGGGTCTTACTTCTATGGCTGGGAGAAAATGGCTCCCAGATAAAGAAATTGAGGCTCAGAGCAGTGGAGAAACTTGCTTACGGTCACGCAAAGTGAGTAGGCAGCCAAGGGGGATCTGACTTCCAGTTCAGCCTAGACTGAGACCCCAAGACCCCTGATGGCCAGTCCATTAGCAATGTGTTGGGGACTGGTTGATGGCAGATATCCAGTTATGCCTATTTGGTATGTTTGGTGTCTGCATGTATAGAATCATTACTATAAATAGTGTTGTGCCCTAGTCCAAATTAGGGATGGTGATAGGGTTGATTCAGTGTTGAGAGGGAGCTGGGAGAAATATGAAATGATACTCAAAGACATCGCTGTTGGTTCCAGTACTTAAAAGCAGATGGTGAGAAATAGCTCCGAATCTGTTTAAAATGTGTGTCCGGTCAAAGTGCTTCCTAAAGTCCCAGCGCACAGCTGCAGAGAGAAGGCAGAGGGAAGCAAGAAAGGGTCAGACAATCCCGTGAGAATCATAAAGTCCCATTTTTCTGGGATTGCGGTGGGAGGTGGAGGGTGTCAGCAATGGCCCTTTCAGTTTCGTGTGCCGGGGGCTGGTAGACAGCAGCTGTGAACGGGCTGACAGGCAACAAATTTAGGAAGAGCAGAATGCTTGCAACAAACAAACAAACAAACAAGTAAAGCGATTACTCCTGAGAGCACTGGCCATGCCTAGGAAATGTGGGAAGACCTCTCATGAAGGATGCTGCCGACAGCAGCACGTGGCCTCCAGTTGCCACAGCAGTTTTAACATCACCAGTCAGATGCGTGAACAAATTACAGCACTTTCAGCATGTGGTTTATATTCTCCCCTCATGGCCTGAAGAGAATGCAGGCCCATCAGGCCAAGAGTGTAGATGTGGAGTGGAATGAAGACATTTGAAAGCAGTGGATTAATGCAGAAGATCTTAAGAAAGCAGAACTTTCTTTCAGAAAGTGATGGAATGTCATAGCTGAAAGGGTCTCCAGATACGGAGCTCAGAGTCTGCGAACAGGTTGAATCTTGAGTGAGGTCTCTGGTGGCTTCTGAAAGCACAGTGTTGAAGGTGGACTTAGACACAGTGGGAAAGAGTGCCATCTATGATGGATTAGCAATGTCTGTCCAGGGGTAGGAAATGATAGCATGTACCACTTATGCTAGCTCGTATTGTTCAACCAACACATTTTACAAATGAATGAATGGAGATTTAAGAAGGGAAGTGACATTCCCAAGAGACATATCCAAAAGCCAGTGGCAAAACAAGTCTTGTATTTTGTGAGTTTACTACTCTTTCCTAGAGTTTATTCATTTACCAAATATTTATTGAACATCTACTTTGCGGCAGGTTTCCATACATTTCCCTTTAATGCAAATGTGGGCTTAGTTACTCATCTTTTGCAAAGCATCTTTGGTTAAATCCTGAGACAAATTTGTTTTAACTTCTTGACGGTGGCATTGCATGTTTACCATGTCTTAAATGCTTTGCGAATCTGAATTAATGTGACATAGTGGTCAAAACCATGCACCCTGGAACCAACCTGCCCGGATCCCAATCTTAGGCTTTGACTGACTCAGCTACAAATTATTTCAGCCCACTGTGCCTTCATTTTCTCATCTCTTAACTGAGGATACTAATGGTATTTACCTCATAATGTTGTTGCAATGATTAAAAAAGTCAATCTGTGCAAAGCCTTTAAAATAGTGTCTGGCATATAATAAGTGCTTCATAAATATCCATTATTATACTTTTAAAATTTAATCTTCACAGCAACCCTATAAGGTGAATATAATTATTTTAGAGAACAAATTGTCTGGGTGTAGATCATGTCTCTGCTGCCAGTTGGCTTGGGCTTCGGTTTCTCAACTATAAAAAGGGATAGTAAAAAAATACAGTGTTTTTAAAATAATTGAGTAAAATGGTGTACCAAAGTGATCAGACCAAGTAATTGTCAGTGAGTGTTATCCATCACCATTACTGCCATCATCACTGTCACTGTTAGCATTACCATTGCCACCACTATCACTTTTACCACCATCATGCTCACCTTCACTGCCATCACCTTCATTACCACCACCACCATCACCATCATCACCATCATCACTATCATCATCACCATCACCATCATCATCATCATCACCATCACCATCGCCATCATCATCGCCATCATCATCACCATCACCACCACCATCATCATCGCCATCATCATCACCATCACCACCACCATCATCATCGCCATCACCATCACCATCACCATCACCACCACCATCATCATCGCCATCATCGTTGCCATCATCATCACCATCACCATCACCACCACCATCATCATCACCATCACCACCACCATCATCATCACCATCATCATCACCATCACTATCATCATCACCATCACCATCACCACCACCATCATCGCCATCACCACCACCATCATCATCACCATCACCATCACCACCACCATCACCATCATCACCATCATCACTATCACCATCACCACCACTATCATCTTTGCCATCACCATCGCCATCATCATCACCATCACCATCACTGCCACCATCACCATCATCATCACCATCGCCATCATCGTCACCATCACCATCACCATCACTGCCACCATCACCATCATCACTATCACCACCAACATCATCATCCCCATTGCCATAGTCATCACTATCACCATCATCTTTAGCATCACTACCATGTTTAAGGGCTAAAAATGTTAGAGAGTAGCTTAAAATCTGAAAAATTAAGGATCTTTGCATGAATCTGTACAGCTAATGGATCCTCCTCTCTTGGACCCATACATCCACTTACGTATTTAGCTTCAGTTGCTATGTCTCAAAATCACCTCTTTTTCAGTATTTTCTTAATCAAACTCCTGATTTCTCTCCTCTCCTCCTCCTGCCTGAAATTTGATCCTCCCCAGGGAGTCTTATCTCAGGCAATGCGACTCCTCAAGGACGGCTGCACCATCACACTTACGAGACAGACACCCTGACATCTCTCAGCATGGAGACCTGATCCAACCCCAAGTCTCATCAGGTTCGCCCCCAATTCTTGAATCCCTTCACTCCTCTTCATTCCACTGCCTCCTCTCTAGTTAAAGTCACCACCAAAGGCAAGAGGCTGAAGAGCCTCTGCTTATCTATTCTTGTCCATCAACACTCTCTCCACATTGCAGCCAAAGAGATGTCTGTAAAATGCAATTTTGAATTATTTCATCCACTTCTTTTCCATTCACCCTTCCCTACACAAATACCTAAAGCCTCAATACTTAAAGCCACTCCAGGGTCGTTGGGAAAATGGCCACATTCCTTAACATGGCCTGTAGTAAAGGGTCTATAACCGGAGGCTCCCACTTTCCTCTCCAGTCTTATCCTGAGGCTCCCTGGCCTTTCTTTCCTCTTTCTCTTCGCTAGGACTTTGCCTATGCTGCTTTGTGCCAAGAACAGCCCTTGGCCCTACCTACCTTACTAAATTAACTTGTATTATCCTCAGCTCTCAGTAAAGAGGATATGAATCTTTTTCTACTATAACACTTGTTATAAGAAATGGCACATTATTTGCTTTAAAATATAAGATTTTGAGTCCCAGCTCACTAGGGAGACAAAAAAATTTCCATTTCTATTCTTTTTAAAAAATTTTGGTGAACAAGGATTAGGCAGTGTCCAGGGTCTCTAGTCTTCAGAATATCAGCATTACTGCTACAGTGTTCATTGTCACAAGTCCACTCCACTAGGCCATGCTTTGCATGGGCACTGGTGCTAAGGCTAGGAGCTTTCATGCATGATGCCAGCCCCTGTCACGTTGCCCAGCTGATTACCAGGAGAGACCAGGTCCTGGCACCTCCCTGTGGTGCTGCGAAAGGAGCGTTACTAGCTTTTACTGGCAGGAGCCACTCAACCTTTTCCTAATACTAGGGCATCTCTCCCTCTGCCAGTGTGAGTTATTTCCATTTCTACCTGTCAGCTCTTCCCTTGGGTCCCAGCTCTTCCGGGGAAATTCTTACATGGGGCTTTAGAAACACAGTGAAGCCCCTGGGGATAACAGTAGGAGAAGGAGATGCTGACACTATTTTTTTTTTTTTTCAGTAACTCACCTCATTACATCACATGAATAGAAAGAAAAAAAAAGAATTCTTAACCATTTTTCTATCCACGGTCTTTTTGTCAGTCTGATGAAGTCTATGTACCCTCTTCTCAGAATAATGTTTTTAAATCCATAAAATACACAAGAGTACAATTTTATTGAAATAAGTTATTAAAAATATATTCTTTGAAATTGTTGTATCACAATATATATACTTCTTTATTTATTCCTTAACACATCAGGCTCCTAGAAGAACTATAATTCTTTCTTTGAGTGCATGTGAGTGGGGGAGGGGCAGAGAAAGAGAGAGAGGGAGAGAGCTGGGGGGGTGGGGGAGAGAATCTTAAGCAGCCTTCATACCCATCACAGAGCCTGACGCGGGGCTCAAACTCATGAAACTGAAATCGTGACCTGAGCCAAAATCAAGAGTTGGACGCTCAAACGACTGAGCCACCCAGGCGTCCCAGGACTCCAAATTTTTAAATAACGATTTGTTCCCCTGAAGCATTTATGTACATAATACCTGTGTTTGCTTATGAATTAGACATATATACAAAGGTTAACGATGGTTACCTCTGGGAAGAAGACATGAGAGGCAAGGGGTAAGATGAAGTCTCACTGTTCATAAATGTTTTGTATCATTTCATCTTTTAGCACATGCACACAGGTATTTTTTTTTTCAATTAAGAAACCAGTTTAATTTAAAAAAAATAGATTCAAGTGATTATTTTCCATTATAAAATTTCCATCTAGTGAGACATACCCAACATAGAAAATCTAGATAATATTTTTAAAGTGACTTTAATTTAATTAGTGCCAAATAATTGTTCATTTGTTATTTCATTTAATCTTCACAACAGTCCTACTTACAACATGTGTTATTTCTATTTTACAGATCATAAAATTGAGGGCCAGTGAGATTAATGATGTTGTCCTAAATCACAAGTGGCTGACCTGCGATTAAAATCGAGATCTGTTTAACTCTAAAGCCCATATTTTTTTGACAATACTGAAGTGCCTCTGAAGTATGTGGTTGTGGAAAGAAAAGAAGGGGAGAGATGCAGTCAATTCTCACCCTTGGCTGCAGTTATGTTCTATCAAGTTACCGTGAACACTGAATTAGTGAATACTGAATCATTGCTTCTAGAGGAAATACAGGGGGGTAGTTTCCTGGTAGTAAATGTTGTGTCAACTGATCAATACATAACTGCTTTATGTGCACTTCTGTTCAAAGAAAACTTATCTAATGTACGTTGTTGATCCTTTAACATTGAACTCAGCCGATAGTAAATGAATAAAGCTTATCTAATACATGTATTTTCTCCATAAGTCATGGCACAGCCTTCTTGAGCTTGGGAAAACTAGATAGCACTTCAACCCTATGCTTTGAGGCCATTTTAAACAACAAATCATAAACAAAAAGCACAAAAATGTGAAAAACACGGCAGTAAGTAGACCTCGAAAAGGATATTTATTTACAATATGAGAACTGAAACGAGAAGGCAGAGGATTATCTCACTGGACCTCATCTGGGAACACACGTGTGAGTGACTCAAAATTTTTGCCACTCTGCGCATATCTGCAGGTAACCGTGAAAGTGCCATAAGTATTGATTTTGAACTTACAAATGAATTCTAGCAAGAATTCAAGCAAATGTGCAAATATGGAACCCCAGATAATGAAGATCAGCTGTATACTGTTCACATTTAGGTCAATTATCTTGCAGTATTTCTGAAGCAAAAGAGATAACTGAAATTCATTTCTAATCACTCACATAAAATGGTATCCCCATTCATTGGAATCCACTGGAATATTGGAATCTGGCTTCCATCCATTCCAGGGCTCTTTAGCTTTTTTTACCACGGTTAATTTATATACATATTAATAATGTAAATGCATGTAAATATGTAAATAATGTGTGTATAATATGTATGTAAATATATGCAACCATGTAAATAATGTATGTAAATGTGTGCAACTAATGCAAATATATGCAAATGTAATATGTATTTATTTACAATATGAGATATATATTTCAGGTGGCTTATGGCCACCTGATCCATTATTTGTTTGATGAGCTGTCTCTTCCACTAGAATATAAGCTCCACGAAGACAGGCACTTGATTTTGTGCAGCCTTGTATTCCCATTGCCTCTAAGAGCGATCCATAGTAGGCTCTGGGTAAATATTTTGTTGAATGAGTGAATAAACACATGACTATTATGTGCTTGGCATTTGAGCGTGATGGAATACCATTGCCTTACTGCAAGCGCTCAAACACGTGCGATGTCTCGAAGGCAGTTTGATGGCAATGTCAGAATTCTTGGCTTATAACTGTGTGTATAAAACATTCCCGCCCACCGCCGGAAGGGAAATCTAGCACAGGCTGTGTTTCTGAAACTCTGGTGAAAATGCGTAAAGGTTAAGCTCAGTGCTAAAACCACTGACATTTTGAACAGCCTCAATGAGAAAGCAAAGTGGTTGCGAGAAACATTCATTTGAAGTTTTATGCTGGAAGTGTGAGCGCCCACGGTAATGACTCTTAAAGAACCATATAGACTTGCTGGAAATTTGTACGGGGGGTGGTGGTGGAAATGCTGTTCATTAAAATAACAACACACATATGCTGGGTCTTTCCAACTGAAGGTCGGTGGAGCATGGCAATGGAGGGTCAAGTTTAATTATCAATGAGCCATAAACAATGGTCTTTGCTGGGTAAACTTGCTTTGCACTGGAATACAGTTATAGCTGCTAGTCTTAACTTTGCTTCAAGAACAAACTCAAACTGTACCACTCTGCAAGAAGCCTTCTCAGACTCCCAGGGTGGGAACTTTTCCTCCCTGTACTTGGCTGGCGCTGAAGTATGCCTTCCACAGCATGCCCAGCCTTATGACATTGATTTGTGTGGGATCATCCACCACATGTTACGCCTCTACCTATTTTCCAGCGACACCTTCCTCCCTTGTATCCCCGAGTTCACGCTTGC
Source organism: Acinonyx jubatus (assembly GCF_027475565.1). NCBI lineage: Eukaryota > Metazoa > Chordata > Mammalia > Carnivora > Felidae > Acinonyx > Acinonyx jubatus. The sequence goes on from NC_069382.1 coordinate 188,649,033, forward strand.
TCCTTTCAAATCCGTCTTCTAAGATCAGAGCGATCTTGGCTGAAAAGCAAATTGGACCATGTAGTTTTCCTTTTAAACCCCAACAAAGGCTCCCTGTTGTCCTTCGGGTAAAGTCCCAACTTCTTGTGTGGTTTATTCTCCATTTAGACCCACTCCCAGGTCCTCAGAGCAAAGAACATTGAACATGAAATGATAGTATTGAAATTGGTTGATGAGCAGATAGGGGTTCATTATAGTATCCTTTCTAGTTTTGCATATATTCAAATTTTTCCAAAAGAAAAAGGGGAAAAAATGAGATTTGAGTTTGAGTTCCCCAGTGAAAGATGTCAGGAGGAGGTTTTATGACCTGAGGGAACAGCATATCAAAGCCCTATAGGTTAAACAGAAACTTTGTACATGATCACAGAGTTGATGGAGCACTGGTCCCGAAAGATGTGTTATGGTTCCCCTGTCAGAGTCAGACATAGCTGTGCCAGTGGGCACCGTTAATGCCTTTTCAATTTTGTCAAATCCATGATCTCAATTTATCTGACTCATCAAAGTTATATTTTGATGCATTTTACAAAGACTGAGGCTATGCTGAGAGATACTGGCCTACTGGGGGCAGTGGCTCAGACATTCTAGGAGCTGAGCACAGAGAAGGGATGGGCTGGGTGGTCTACAGTGAGCATTTAATGACTGAGTGAAAGACTACAGCAAATGGGGTAAAAAAATGCATGAGACATGGAGAGGCTTGAAATAAGAATTCAGTTAGGCAGAAGACACTCAAAACTCTTAGAGATGGCTAGTAGAGTTCATCTGGTGGGAGTGATAAAGACCCACATTTCTTGTCTGTCCTATGATGTGCTGGTCACTGTAATGGGCCCTTGACTTGGGTCTGTTCTTTTAAGTCTAAGCTTTAAGGAGAAGTGCTCAGTAGGAGCTCACGTAGTAAATAATGCTTCATGGAGTACCTGGAAATTCAGATGGTCTTAAAGTGCCGTCTTTAATGAATGAGTAAGTGGGGAAGGGCTGTGGAAACATCTGGTCTTCACTCTCTGATTTGTTTAACATTAAGTTGACTGCTTTAAAACTGGGTTTTCTCAGCATGTGTGAATTGTTGAGTTGGGAATTTTTCCTGTTGCCACAATAGTTCTGTTGATGATTTTTCAGGCGAAGCGTTTGAGGAATAACTGGATTGCAGGCAAAACATGAATCCAAAAAAGATAACATCTTCCAGAAGTTTAAAACTCCAATAGTTCTTGAACCAGAACAGGTAAAATAGAACTCACATACCTCCTGCTTGTGTTCTTTTTAAGTCATGTTTCACGGGTATGATCCCTAAAGAAGAAGGATTTCTGTGTAACAAAGCTTGTCTCTTCCTTGGAAGCCTATACAAGCAGGCTTTGTTATCTTGTTATAGTAGCTCTTCACATAGATTGTCCACATAGAAAGGTATTGTTGCAGTGCTGATCTACTTAATAATTGTTCAATACTAAAGTTTACCATGTTAATCATATAGGATTCATTTTCTAAAGAAAGGCCAGGGGTGGGAGATGAAAAAGATGTTGCCTGTGATACACGGAATTTAGGAAAAGAAGGGGGAAGAGAGAGAAAGAGAAGGAAGGAGGGTGGGAAGTAAGGAAGGAGTACAAGAAGGAGAGTGGGAGGGTAAGGAGGAAGGTGAGAAGAAGGGAAGAAGGAGAGGAAGGAAGAGGGAGGAAGGAAGGAAGGAAAGAAGGGAAAGGAAAGGAAGGAAGGAAGGAAGGAAGGAAGGAAGGAAGGAAGGAAGGAAGGAAGAAGAAAGAGGGAAGGGAAAGAAGGGAGGAAGGAAGGAAGGAAAGAGGGAAGGAAAAAAGGAGGGAAGGATGGAAGGGAAGGGAAGGGAAGGGAAGGGAAAGGAAGGAAGGAAAGAGGGAAGGAAAAAAGGAGGGAAGGATGGAAGGGAAGGGAAGGGAAGGGAAGGGAAAGGAAGGAAAGAATTTTGCCCATTTTCTAGCAGGGACCTTTGGCTTACAAGGCCACCTGACATGTTAATGCAAAGACACGGGTTTTGTGAGAAGATTGGCTTTGGCATTGGAAAGACTCAGGTTTGAAACCTGGCTCCATTAGTGACATAATGAGCTTCTGCTATAATCTCTTCTACAATGTGTGAAAAAGCCAGAGCCCCGCCGTGAAGATTAAGTGTGGTTGCAAGCACATAGTAAGCATTCAGCAGATGTTTCCCTCTTCCTCTTCTGTTCTTCCATCAACATTATTCCGCCTTACTTCCCTCACCTAAACATAAATCAGGAAAGAAAACTCAGCTAAATTCCCATAAACCAGTCACTGAATCAAATAAATATCTTGAGGCTTATAGGAAGAAAAGATCCAGGTCTGAAACACTAAGAAGGTGGTTTTTAGCCATGCTTATGCTTTAAACAAAATGTATGAAAACCACACGGTCGTTACCTGAAGCTTATTATAATGGAATTTACCTTTGTTTGTAACAGTTATCTAAACACCATGTTTCACATGGAATTTTCCCCATTAAAATTTTTTAACTAAGGTTGCTCATACCTGTATGAAGGTCAGCACTGACTGCGTCTGTGTTTTGGATATGGAACATGGCAATGGTTTGCTCTGTGTCCTGAGAGCTGACCCCTACCTCCCGGGGCTCCGTTGCCCTCTGACTCCTGGTTGGCTTTAGCCAATGGGAGGTGCTGGGTAGAGACTGGAGGCTGCAGGAGAGAGAAATGAGGTATGGGCTGCCCACTCTCTCACTGCTGTGGTGCCAGAGTCCCAGGCAAGGCTGGGCTCCTCTACAACATCCTGTGGTGGGTGACTGTCTTCATAGCCTCAGATCTCACTACTTTCTTCCCTTGCCCTCCCAGGCCTGAGAGCGGTACCGGGTGCTTTGCCTGCTTGCTAGTGGTTGGGTGTCTCAACATCCCTTCTTGGTCCCTGGACCCTGTCCTGTGAGTGGACCCATCAGTCTGTGCTTGCCACGACCCCGTTTGCCACACTGGTGCTTCTTCCCCTGGTGGTAAGCCCCTCCACACCTGGTCTCTAATTATCTCATGATGTTGTCTCCTTGATTAGCAGGAAACTTTCTGCTCTAGGCTTGAGAAACTACTTGCGGCTGCCAGGAGACCCCATGCTGTCTCTTGCTCTTGCCATATAAAGCATCTATCTCCCTGTATGTGTCCCCTCTCAGACCCCTGGTGTCTTATCTGGTCATTCTTGTCTCAGTCCAGGCTGTCCCCTCCTTTAGGACATCTTCCCTGGCATTGTCAGCTTGGGCCAGATCCTTTCTCTCGTTCCCACAGCATCTGTCACACCTGCCTCCCACTGTAATTGAGGCACTCTCCGGTCGGGAACAAGAACTCTTACGTGTCCACATCCCAACGTCCATCACAGTGACTGGTATACATCAGAGGCTTAATAAATACCTGCTGAAACAAAATTAATCATGTTGGCCAGCCTTTCACTTGATGGGTCCCTCTTAGGCACGTCAGGAAAGACAGGAAGAGAAGCCAATTAGAAGGCTTTGATGAATAAACAAACTTGAAGGTTTATGCCTAGAATCTTTGGTAGACTCACATTTCCTAGCCATCAAGAACATGGAGGGCAGTCCATGACTCAATCTGAAATGAGGCAAGTTTCAACCCCATCAGCTGCCAAATTATAAGCTTCAGTTCTGGTCCTTTTTTAAAGAACTCTTAGTTGGAAAAGAAAAACAAAATGGATTCATTTCCTTCCTTTACCTATTCTCCTGCTTGCCTTTCAGTGAAAATTATCTGCCCATGAGATATTTTTGCAAGGGAAATGGGAACTATCACTGATCTATTTGATTCAAAAAAACAATTTAAGGGTGCCTTCGGTGCCTACATTCTGAGAGCCCCTAAGAGTGCAAAGTGAGAATTTAAAAATGGTGACAATGTGGAAAAAAAGACAACTTCAAAATTAAAATTAATTTTACTCAAATATAGGTTAGTAGTCTTTGTGGTTATAATTTTTGCTGCCAAAAAGAAGAAGAAAAAAAAACCAAAAAGAGACATTTGCTGAGGTGCTCACATGAAATACAAGTTTTTCAAGCCATGCTGTATTTGAACTTAAATCTCCTGTTTCCTGTCTCTGTGTTAGGACCATAGAAAAGGAGACACGCAGAGCTCTGATCTGTGCCTGCCAGATGTGCCCTGTGATGAACTCGTCAGAAGGGCTGGGGCTCTACAGGCTCTTGTAATAGAATAGGGAGCATTAGCCTGGACCACCTTCTCGGGGATGCTGAGGACGTGTGAGATCCTCAGGATTTTCCCCTAAGGTCTTTCATGCAGGTGACGTAAAGGTGTGCGTGAAAACTGCTTTAGTTGTCCCCCATTTCCCCAAGAAGTGGAAGAAGCCCGTCCCCCAGGCTGGCAAGTATCCCCACAGGACAACGTTCTCAATCCTCAAGTTTAAAGAATTCCATCCCAGCGGATTAAAAATAAGAGCCTCAAACATTTAGCCTTTGCAGCCATTTGTTCTTTGCTTCGAACTTGACCTTCTCCATGAAGCTTTCCCTCTCTCCTCTGCACCCCTTGATGCTTTCCCTGTAACATTTGTCTGGTCGCTGATCAGCCATTGTCTTGTGACAGTGTAAATCACTATTTAGATCTGTCATCATTTCTTTTTTTTTCTGCTATTTCTTCGTTTTATATCCCTGAGAATGCACTTACCTCTACCTGAAACATTCTTCTCTCTTTCTGTCTCTGTGAACATCAACTCATCCTCCAAAACCTCTCCTAAATCTTACCTCTTCCTTTGAGGATTCCCATTCTCCCATCTCTAGGGTTAGGCTGCTTCCTCCTCTAGACCCTGCAGCACTTTGTTTTCATCTCTTCATCCTGTGACCATATTTACCACAACAAAAATGACAGTGCATACGGTACTGGCACAAGAGATGTTTGGAAATGGATGTGGCCTTGTAACTACAGCACTCAGCATATTGCATTGAAAGTCTTGGCACATCATCTACGCACGTAGTGCACTATGTCACTGCTATTTTTATCTCTCTGGACAGAAACTCCTTGAGAGTAGGCATTGTGTTTCATCTTTTTATTCCCAGAGCATATTACAGCAACAGCCACAGAACCGATACTCAATAAATGCTTAAAGAGATGAATAAAGGAAAGACTGAATGTGGTTCTAAGAGAGAATGGTAATCTGCTTCTTAATTTATATTTGTTAAATGTAAATGGTTGCCAAAAGAAAGAGGAGTAATGAATGATAGATGTTAAAGAGCCAGATATGTGGATGGGAAAGGGGATTATAGAAAATCGTACAGAGATGAGCATACCTACAGTTTTCTGAGACACACTGGCCTGGATTAGAACCTGATATCAGCTCCGTATTAATTGGGTGACCTTGGGAAAGTCACCGAACTTCTCTGGCTATGTCTATAAAATGAGGAACTTCAAAATATTTTGTATTCCTCCAGCTCTCAAAGCAAAATATACTTGTTTCTGGGTGGTTTAAAAAGTGAGGAGTAAAATGAAGTATGATTATAACTAGTATTACTGAAAAAGACCCTCTTGTATACTCTGAAAATATTGCACATACACCTAGACCTGTGATTCTCAAACTTTTTGGTCTATGGACACTTCACATCCTTAAAAATTATTTATGAGAAAATGTTCATGACCTGGGGCTCGGCAAAGAGTTCTTAGGTTTGGTCCCAAAGGCACAATCCATAAAAGAAAAAAATCAACAAATAAGACTTCATTAAAATTTCAAAGTCTTGCCTTGCAAAAGATCTCTTAAAAGGATAAAAAAAAAAACTCAGACTGGGATAAAATATTTGCAAATCATGTATCTGACAAAGGACTTGTATCTAGAATATATAGAGAACTCTCTGAACACAATAGTAAGGAAACACACCATTCAATAAGAACACACACCTGATCAAACCAAGAAGATATATGGATAAACACACATAAGTACGTTCAACATTATTAGCTGTCAGGGAAATTCAAACTAAAGCTACAATGAGATATCACAACACACGCATTAAAATGACCAACACATGGGGCACCTGGGTGGCGCAGTCGGTTAAGCGTCTGACTTTAGCCAGGTCACGATCTCACGGTCCGTGAGTTTGAGCCCCGCGTCAGGCTCTGGGCTGATGGCTCAGAGCCTGGAGCCTGTTTCCGATTCTGTGTCTCCCTCTCTCTCTGCCCCTCGCCCGTTCATGCCCTGTCTCTCTCTGTCCCAAAAATAAATAAACGTTGGAAAAAAAAAATTAAAAAAAAAATGACCAACACAAAAAATACTAACAAGACAAAACAAAAGTACTGGTGAGGTGGTGAAACAACTAGACCTCCCATACACTGTTGGTGGGAAAAATCGTGCAGCCCCACTGGAAATATGGAGTAATTTCTCAGCTGAACATATTCCCCATATGAGCCAGCACACATGCTTCTGAGTGTTTAGAGAAATAAAAACCCATGCACACACAACTACCCCTACACAAGCGTTCTTCATTTGTAGCTTGTTTGCAACAGCCAAACGCTGAAAACAGTGTGAATGTCCTTCAGTGGATGAGTAAATAAACAACTGGTACATATTTTCAAAGGAATACTACTTAGCGATGAAAAAAAAAAGAATGAACTATTGAACTATATGCACATTTGCTGGGATGGATGTCAAAAGCATTATGGCCCAAAAAAACAAAAAGTCAGTCTCAAAGGGTTACATGCTCATGATTCCACTTAACATGAATGTTCTCAGAGTAACAAAATTATAGTTGTAGAGAACAGATCAGCCATTGATGGGAATTCGGGTTGGGAGGCAGGTATGACTATACAGGAGGCACATGAGGAAGTTTCTTTGTGGTGATGGAGTAGTTCTGTACTGTATGCTGGTCAAGATTATAGTTACGTGAATCTCCGTGTGATAAAATTTCCTAGAACTTTACACATACACACAGGTACATGTAAAAGCTGATGAAGCACACATAAGATCTGTGGTTAACAGTATTGGACTAACGTCAGTTTTCTGTTTTTGACCATGTACTGTATTTATATAGGATACTGTCATTGGGGAAGCTGGGCAAAGAATAGGATCTCTCAGTAATATATTCACAACTTCTCGACATTCATATATCATTTCAAAATCAGTGAGGTCCCAAAGAGCTTTTGTTTATGTGCGCTGTATCTATCAATATTTACTACCTTCGAAATGATTTCTGAGGTTTTGTTTACATTTGTATTAATTTAAAACTCACACTAAACCAATTATATACAAGGACACAGTAAGACATGTGTATGAAAAGTAACTATATTTTCCAAAACAGGACAATATAAGGAGAGTGACATTATTTTACATTTTGCAAATCTCTTTAATGTCCGGCTGAACAGAAGACAGTTGGACTGTCCTATCTGTGATCTGTTGTGACTTTACATGGCATGTCGTGTCTTGAAAACTCCATTGTACACTTAAGAGAGAATGATGGTTAAAAAAAAAAAAACAGCAAAAACATGGTAGTTTTATTATAAGAAGTGTTTGGACCTCACAGACTCTCTGGAAGGGTCTTGGGAATGCCCAGGCGTCCCTTGCTGTACATCGAGAACTGCCCATCGAGGTGAAGGCATATGTCACAATGGTCTGGTTATTTGTTGCATCTTTGCCCCCCACGTGACTGTGAGCTCTTGCAGAGCAGAAACTCTAATTCACTTCTGTTTTCCTGGAGGTTAGCACTATGCCAAGCACTTAAGTTCCAAGTAGGAGCTTAATACACATGGTGAAAAGAACAAAGAATGGATGAAGGAACCCATTTGTTATTCTATTGTTTTCTTTTGCCTTTAAAGGTCTGTGGGCGATTACTGTTTTTAAAGTTTGAGGAGAAAATCTGAGTCTCCAGAGATGTGCTATCTGTAGGAAGAGGGTCATTAGGTCTACGGTTCAGAGGATAGTGCTGGAGAGACCCAACGAGGAAAGCCAAGTGATTTGCATTCGTACCGCTGCGTTTGACATCTCCCTCCCCTTGTCTCCTGCCATCTCTGATTTTTATGTTCCTTGTCAGGACACAGGAGTACATGCAGGATATACAGCATATGTTGCAAGGTCCAGGAGGGCTGGTTTGCGGGACCAGGCACAGCCAGGATCAATTAAGTAACAAGGAAGGTAGAAAATATCGCTGCAGCTGGAACAAATCAGTTAGTCAGGCACGCAGGTTGCAACCCATAAAAGGTCAGCAGGCAACTGGCGTGAGTAGCTGTGAGTGAAGCTTTTGGCTCCGTGGAGCTGGAAAGAACGAGCGATCAAGTATCCATTCCATCCTGACTTCCAATCGGGCGCATTGTGGAGGGTGAAGACTTTGCAAATGACGGGCCCGGTTTTGTCCCAGTGACTTTGCTCACGTGGCTTCTTCTGGATGGATTGTTCCCCTGCCCCCCAGCCCCACGTGAGCTGTTTCGCCCCAGTGACAGGTTGGTTTTATGGGTTGGAGGCGGGCCTCAACTACTAAATCTCTGTGAGCGAGAGGGGCTGGACCTGTCTGTGAATCAGGGGACTTCTTGGAAAGGGACAGAGTGGCAGCGATGCCTTTGAAAAAGCAGAACCTCACACATCATCCTACCACACAGACGTTACAGCCAGAGATCACATTTCAGGTTAATTTTCAACAATGGATAACTTCTCGGCAAATTGATTAGTTATCTGCTCTTTGTTAGTTCAGGAGCAAGGGATCATTCTTTCTTAGCCCAGTTGCCCATTCGGTTTGCCTCAGAATAAGCCTTCCATATACATGCATATATTTATATATTTTTGTTTGTGGTGATAAGGGTAAAAGTCCGTGCAGATGTGTGGAAATGTCTTTTTGAGTATCCTTACACAATTGAGTACATTTTCCATTTTGGTCAGAATTCAGCACACAATTAGGGAGGGAGACCCAAAGTGAAATGAAGGATTTTAACTGCAAATAGAGGTATAAACATGATCCTAATGACCACATTTGTTGCAAGTTCGTCCTTTCATTCAATAAGTAATTATCGAACAACTGCACTGTGCTAGACTTGGACACTGTCGAAATCAATAAGGAATCTAAAGGTTAGGTGGGGTCATTTCAGTACTGCTTGTAGGGAAATAAGATCATGCACAGTAGGACCACATGGAGAAAGTTGCCTCCTCTACCAGGTGACTTCTCGGAAGGTAGAGTCTTAGAGGAACATGTTGGCTTAGCATGCACTTTCCCACAAGAGTATACTTTTTAGAATATTTATTTTTTTTTAATTGTCTAATGTTTATTTATTCTTGAGAGAGAGGGAGAGACAGAATCGGAAGCAGGCTCCAGGCTCTGAGCTGTCAGCACAGAGCCCGATGTGGGGCTTGAACCCACGAACCGTGAGATCATGACCTGAGCCAAAGTTGGACACCTAACCGACTGAGCCACCCAGGCGCCCCTACTTTTTAGAATTTTAATTATACTTGAGTTATTATTATTATTATTATTATTACTACTACTACAACTGTTATCATCCTGATTTGATTCAGAGAGATTGTGCCCTGTGTTCAAATTCAATAAGATAAAGGCAAGACTTAGATTCAGATCTTTGGACTGCAGAACATTTTCTACATTACTGTTTGAATGAGAACTAACTTTGGATTCTATATAAAGGTCATGTATTGTCACTGTTAGAGCACTTTCTGGAAAGTGATAATTGTAGCAAGTGTTGAAAGAGTATAATCCCTTGTCTTTTTTACACTTTCTTTCTTTCTTTTTTTAAGGTTTATTTATTTGGTTTTGGTGGGGAGGGAGAGGCAGAGAGAGAGAGACAGAGAGACAGAGGATCCAAAGTAGGCCCTTCTCTGTCAGAATGGAGCCGGATGTGGGGCTCGAACCCACGAACTGTGAGATCATGACCTGACCCGAAGTCGGACGCTCAACTGACTGAGCCAACCAGGCACCCCATTTTTTTTTACACTTTCAAACAGCTTTATGCTAAGTACATTCCTTCCAATTCAGTATTTATTGAATTTAGGAGCTTCATGTGGCCAGCTTTGTGCCTTGGGGCATATTAAAAAGAGGGGCATAATAAATTATTCCATCTCATCTTGTGTCTAGGAATGAGCATAGCATGCAAGTTTAAAGAGGAGTTTGGAAGAAATCTGAAGAGGATGCAAGAAACATGGAAGGGGAGCAGGTTTCTGGGAGAAGCTGGTTGGTTCCGTGTGGGACATGGGGACCCCGAGGTTACAGGGGATCCTTTTGCAAGGACAAGCCCAGAATGTCATTACTGGCAGAGTCAATAGAGCTGGGGCAGAGAGGTCTCTCTAGAAGACGGATGAGGAAATATGTCCTCCCCAAAGAGCAAGAATGATGCTCTGAATTCGAGACAGCATTGGGTATGTGAAAATGTGTGTTTTGGTGAGAGAAATGCAGCATGTGTTCTGGAAGTGTGTGTCTGAATCTGCTGAATATTTTTTGCCGAAGAGATGATACATTGCAGCTTGCACACCAGTGAGCCTTCAGTCTACTTCATTTGCATCTTAAATGGTCACCAAAATAACCAAAAGCTGGGAACCAAGACCACAGCAGCTCTGGACTAGAAATGAAGGCAGGTGTGCAAGTGAGAGAGAGACCGAGAGTGGAGAAGCAAGCTGAGAGGTTTTGTTCTGTTTAGGGACCAGGGTCTGCTGTAGAGAAGGAGCAATCCTGTTCTTCTGGAAAAGCTTTGATGATACAAGAAGTTGGCAACATTTAACCCTGGAAAGGAGGTCCTTTCCATCACATCGAAGTTACTTTGGAACATAAATATGACCCTCCCTGGTGAGGACTCCTACCAGTTTGTAGAAGGATACTTTGTGGATTGAAACATACTATGGGGCTGAGTTTTAGAGTTGGGGACCTAAAGTGGAAAAATGAACTAGAACAAGCACTCTGTGGTGTGCATGTAAACTGGGGGAGCAGAAGCACCAGTAAGAATCCTCTGTTCTACCTCTCTCTCTCTCTCTTTTTCCAGAGTAGTTTGAAGCGCTGAAAAGAACCCCAGTTAGTTCAGGAATGAAGAAGTGGGCTGGAAAGACGGCATGAGTCAGTGTTGAGTCATTGTTCCCCTAAAATAACGCCAGGAATGAAGGGAAGGGAAGAAAATTCCAAGCCTGCTAAAAAGAAAAGCACTTTCCCTGGACAAGAGTGAGTGGTCAGAAGGTGTGGGTGTGACCTTGGGTAATCAGGTACCCAAAGAGATCACTGGAACCCGTTGATGCAGCAGGCCCAAACGGTAGTCACATCTTGTCACTTGGGAATGCACAGACACTAGTTTCCACATCAGAACTAGAGTCCCCTCTCCCTGAGAGGATCCAGGAAGCTATTTATTTGAACAGAATCCCCAAGAAGTTTCTTTGTAGCCAGAAATCTGTGATTACAGAGCAGCCCTCAGGAGCAAGGGACTGTCTGAACTCTGCTTTGAAAAGTACAGAATCTTGACTCTCTTAACACAGTTGGTTCTCAACAAGGGTTTGAATGGATGCATTGATCAGACAAACTAGGGGTGGGTACACACGACTTCAATGCAGCAGGGACTGTTTTCAATGTGGGAAGCATGGCTGGAGACGGCTAGGGTGTCCAGCTGGACAGAGTGATTCTAGAGCAGCAGGGATATATAGGAGCAGTTCCCTGGGGTGGGGAGGAAAAAGGGGAGTGCACACAAGACAAAGTTTCTCTGCTGTAGGTCTTTGACAAGGACTGAGGAAGATGCTTTCTGGAGGTGAGAAGTCAGAGGGACACAGAGAAGAGGCCAGATATGGCTACAGGGATCCAAGCTTGGGTCTGCCAAGTAAGGCTTTGAGACATCGGGGCAACGGCATCCACCCCCTGTGCCTCAGTTTCTCCTCCACATGGGGGGAGACTGGAGACTGACCACAGTTCCTGGAGCCCCCCCTGCTGGTTGCAGCCACAAGGTCACGTGACCAGAAGTCCCAGGAGTTCCCGGGGCTCAGTGAAACCACCCCAGGAATGAGAAGATCTTGGCCATGTGGGAGCAGGAAATGGCAGTTATGTCACTTTTATACACAAGCTGTGTGAGGTTGAACGACAGACAGTTGGATGCCCCCGGTATGGATTTTCAACCACTCTTGACTGGCTCAACAGTGCCTTACAAGATGGCTACTCTAGTGGGAACAGGAAGGGTGGGGAAAGATGGAGAACAAGACTGAGCAGCTCTCCCCGGAGAGTCCTGCAGAACACTGGTCCTGCTCCTTGACACCTGATTCACCATCTCGATGTTAAATGAAGGGCCCTTTCCTCTAATCATTAAAAAAAAAACCCACCAGAACATGGTAGCTAACAGCATTTGGGGCCAACCACTGACCCCCACCATACCTCAGCATCCTCTCCTATAAAGTGAGGGAGATCACAGTATCCACCTGATAGATATGAGGTAAAGAGTAACATTTAAAATATCAAAGTGCCTATGGGTGGGTGCCTGGGTGGCTCAATAGGTTAAACGTCTGACTCTTGGTTTCAATTCAGGTCATGATCTCACAGTTTGTGAGTTTGAGCCCCACATCGGGCTCCCTGCTGACAGCTCCGAGCCTGGAGCCTGCTTGGGATTCTGTGTCTCCCTGTCTCTCTCTGTCCCTCCCCCAACTTGTGCACTCGCTCTCTCTCTGTCTCTCTCACACATGAAAGTAAATAAATAAACAATAAAAAAATAATAAAAATTTAAAAATATATATTAAAAGTGCCTAGAATTGTGCCTGAACTCAGAAAAGTGTTTATAAACATTAGCTGCTACTATTAGAAATAGCATTAAAAACAATGGTAGACAAAAAGTCAGAATCCAAGATTTGGACCACGTGAGGAGCTTTTGGATGGTGCTGTAAAATCCTTTCGTAACGTATTGTCTTTGTGTGCCCTTCCTTGTCCTGTACCGTCAAGTGAGAAGCAAAGCCCCTGGGTGCTCCATCCAAGACCCTCACAGGGGACATCTCCCCTCCGGGCCGCTTGGGCTCAGCCCCAGGGACAGAATTTTCCAACCGGAAAGGATGTTAGCTCGGGCAATCCCACCTGCTCATTTTCCAGCTGAGGCTCCCAAGGTAGAGATGCGCCTGAACCCAAACCACAGGAGGCAGTGTTACAAACCGCGAGCCCAGGCCCTGCTTGGTCTCAGCCCGCAGAGCCAGCCCGAGAGCGCACACGCTGTCCAAGGTTGGCTTTCTGGCTCACCGGCTTTCTGGACTCCGGGGCATATTTGCTCCGATACATTGTACAGATTAATTTTGTTTCTAAAACAGGGGTGGTAAATCAGAATGACTAGGGGCATTCCTGCTTTTTACGTGCTCGACATTTATGGAAGTATTTACAACCGAGAGTGGCGAGCGGTAGCGTTTGGGGGAGGCGTGGAAGGCAGGGGAAGGATGCATTTGCCATGGCAACGGAAGCGAGCCGGTGACGCGCTCTTTTGTTTCCGAGTTATCCAGAAACAACGCATCCGGTGGCCTAAGTTGGAGATGTGTCCCACCACTTGCAGCTTTGGCCCGTGTCCTCTTCTCTGCTTTCTCCCTCTTTGGTCGGTTCGTTGGGTCGCTTCCCTGTTACCCCCGGTCGCTGCGTGGAGGGCCCGCAAGGCCTCGTGGACGCCTCTCTCCTTTGCTGACACGCCGATGTGCTGCTGGGGCACGCACAGAATCGTGCCTCGCAGGGCAGGTGTGTTCGCGTCCTGGGCCGCCTAACTCAGTGCCACAAACGGGGTGCTTGGACAGCAGAACTTCACTCGCAAAGTTCTGGAGACGGGAAGTCTGAAAGCAAGGTGTTAGCAGAGCTCTGCTCCCTCTGAGGGCTCTAGGGGGACATCCTCCCTCTCCTCTTCTAGCTTCTGCTTGTTTTCCTGTTTTTCCCGTCTCTGCATTCATCGCATGGCCTTCTTCCCCGCGCATCTCCGCAAGTCTTTTCCTCCTATAAGGACACCAGTCAGATTGCCATCTTAAGTGAATGAATGACGTCTGCACAGACCCTATTTCCAAATACGCTCCAATTCTCAAGTTCCAGGTGGATGTGAATTTTAGGGGGCACTCTTCAACCCATTGGGGTTTCAACAGTGCTCGGAATGGGTTCTACAGAAAGGCATCCAGCCACCCTGCGTCCTGTAGCTCTCAGATTTGTTCTTTCCTGGGATCACAGGGATTTCGTTTCAAGGTCTCTCCAGGCTTGGGGCTCATCCATCACCTCTACATTCAGCTCTTTGTTCCTCAGCAGCCCAAATCTGTTAACTTCACCAAGGACATTTGGAGCCAAGTAGCTAGACTGTGCCTGCTTCCATTTCAGGTAAATTCATCTCCGACATATTTTCTCTCCCACCTGCCACCTTCACCGTCTTCTCATACGACCCTCATCTCAAACAAACTACCCAGTGTCCCCCAGACGTGTTTCCCCCCTCACCCCTTTAGGCCTTTGCTCTGCCTTGAATGTCTCTTCCCCACTTCCGGCACCTGTATGGTCATGGCTGGCTTCTGTGGAGCTTTCTCTCCCCACCCTCCCCACCCTCAAAGTCTTTCACACTTTGATTTCAGCACTCTGCATGCTGTGCCAGAGTTATCCCTTTAGGGATCTGCTCCTTTATTAGACAGGGCCTCCGTGCCCTTGTGTGCTTGGGCTGCCCTACGGACATTCTCCCTAGAGACATCCCTCCATGCACGACTTTTCTTGCCTCAGCTTCCTTCTGCTTTGGACGACTCTTAGAGGGAGATGGCCTATAGGGTAAAGGAAGGTGTGAGCTCTTCTTCCTCCCCCATCTCCTGGCAGGAAAAAATAGTGTGGAGAATGAGTCAGGTTCTGGAATGTTAATCGAATCACATTACTGGGGGATAGAGTGTTGACAGGAGAATATAAATAAACCTAAATAGGGAAGGTTCTCTCTGTCTCTCTCTCCAGTGTTTGAAATAATGGTTCCTGGAGCCTCCTTCTTCCAGTGAAAACATGCCCTCCACTTCTCACTGCTTTATTGCCACCTTAGAAAATCCAGTAGGGGGCACCTGGCTGGCTTAGTCTGAGGAGTAGGTGACTTGACTCTTGATCTCAGGGTTGTAAGTTTGAGCCCGATGTTGGGTGTGGAGATCACTTAAATAAATAAAATAAATCCATTTTACAAAAAAGAACAGAAAATCCAGTGGGTACTAGAGCGAGGCCCAGAGACAGAAACTCATGAAAGCCTGTGTAAGGGATCTTCCTGATTCTGCACCATATGAGGGAGAGAAGGTCCACATAGGATCTGCACATCATGGCAGATGGCGTCCCTTGGCATCTGTTCTCTCCTTCTTTATTTATAAGAGATTGTTCAACTTTGAGCTAGGCTCATTGCTATTCTAAGGATTTTATTTCCAACCTCCCATGCAGCTGGGGCAGGGTGGGGATAATATGAATGAGTTCCAGCAATGGGATATAAGTAGAAGTACCAATTCTTGGATGTGCCTGATGATCTTCCTCCCTACAGCTGCCTGGACTTCGAACATGATGGCTGAGTTTGAGCAACCATTTTTAGACCATGAGGAAGGAACCAGTGTCCAAGGTCATTGTGGAGCTGCCATATCAGGCTTGGACTCCTTCTGGGATTCATTGATGTGAGACAGAAAGCAAGTTCTGTCTTATTGAAGCACTTTGGGGGGCCAGTTTCTGGTGTTCACAGCAGAGATGGGATGACCAAACTCTCTGCTGGTAACAAGCCCTCCTTCTCTAAGTCTGGCTCTCTCTGCATGTCTCTCTTGGGGGGTCATGGGGGGTGATAATGGTGGGCAGCATGGGAAGATTTGGACTCCTAGGTTCTACTACAAAAGGAAAACTTCTCACTCACCTTTGAGTGACCTAATGCTGGGCCCTGACTGGCTCTAACTTAAGTATTTCTCAACCTATTTTTTACTGTTGACTCTTAAGGACTTTTTAAGGTATTTGTTTCCTGATCAACTTTCCCATGAAAATTTCAGAACATTGATACACTTATTTATGTATTGCATATGTACTTGTGCTTCAAATGCAAAAAATGCCAGGTTCTTTTGTGCTTCCACCAAGAACTAATTTATTCTTCCTTTGGGGGCATTATTACCGCAGTTAAGACTACATTGACTGGAGACATTTTGCTGACCAAGGAACGTTGAGACTTATTTTAAACCAACCTGTACAGACTTATGGACTTGTTATCTTTGTCTTCATCTCTCAGGCTGCTATCACCAAACACTGGCATGGGTGGACTACACAGTGGAAATCACATTTTCCCTAGTTCTGGACGCTGGGAAGTCCAAGATCAAGGTGTCAGAACAGTCAGGTGCTGGTGAGGCAACTCTTCTCGTCTTGTAGATGGCAGTCTTCTCATTTGTCCCCACATGGCAGGGAGAGGAAGCTCTGGTGTCTCTTCTTCTTTTTGGATAATTTCAAACATACACCAAAGCAGAGAGAAGGGTGTGGGTAAAGTGCCATATTACCCTTCATCAATTATCAACTCACAGTGGTTCTTGTATTTCATTAGCTTCAAGGCATACAACATAGTGATTCAATATACTTGTATATTGCAAAGTGATCATCCCCATACGTCTAATTAATGACATCTCTTCTTTTAAAGGCATTAGTCCCATTCAGAAGACTCCATCCTCCCAAAAGCCATACCTCCTAATGCCGTCATCTTGGGGGTTAGGTTTCACCATATCAGTTTGGGGGGTGGGGCACCCTCCAACTTTGTTCCCACCTCCTGCTCTTGCTGTTGCTTCTGCCTGGGGCATCTTCCCCTGTGTCTTCAGGTGGCTTGCTTCTTTGACCTTTCAGGCTTCAGTATAACTGTCACCTTCTGGAGACTCTCTGTTCTCATTCCAGAAAACAACAGTATCCCTCACTCCTGGACTCTCTGCCCTATCACCCCACTTTATTTTTTCTTGACACCCACCTTGTTTTCTCTTTTGCTCACTTGTTTGTTTACTGTGTGGTGTGGTCTCCACTCACTAGGATGTAAAGTTCCATGAAAGGCCTTACTTGTCTTGTTCACTTTTATATCCCAAGTACGTAAAAAATTACCTGGCACACGGCAGGCACTCAATAAACGTGGGATCAATGAAGAAACAACCATCAGACACTAAGCATAGTGAGCGAGCACACTGTTGTTTTCTAACCCTTTTCAAGCAAAGACCGTCTTAATCCCTCACAAGGACACACACAGCACTTTAGAGTTTACAAAGGACTTTCATATCCATTTCTCATTGAAGACGTTCAGGCTTCCAGGCAGACAGGTATTATTAGCGCCATTTTGTCAGGAAGACATTCTCAGAGTCCCATATCCGGCGGGTGGAACTGAGGCCTTCTGACCCAAGGCCAGCCTTCCTCCATTAGGAGGAAGGGCTCTCCTTCACTGGGGAAGGGCTCTCCCTGTCCATTACAGAGTCTCCATTTTCTAGCCTTGGACATGAGGAAATGACTCAACTCCTCAGTCAGTCAGCCTCTGGGTCAGATATTGATTCAATTGGTGACCACTAAGCCTCAAGTTGCACTTAGAAGTAACTGGAAAGATTTTTATCCTGCTTTTATTTCTTAGTTTTCCCCCAGCAGGCCCTTGGCCTGGTCCCAACCTCCTTCTGGGCTTTGGAAGCTCTGTGCTTGCCCTGCACTTGAAAGATGGGTCCTGGCAGGAGCTTGGGCAGAAGGCACTGCTCCCAAAGATCCCCCAGTGAAGAATCCTAGTGAGAGGAAGTCAGGAGCCCAGGTGATGGCTTTTATGGGATTAACTCTTCCTTACATGTGCTCTTGGGACAGGCCTTCCTTTGATGATGAAATGGGTTCACTTCTGGGGATTTCTCCAAAGGAAGCCATCCCAAATACACAGCAATAGAGAATATGTTTTTGAAGAACCACACAGCCTGAACATCCAACAATATAGGAATGGTTAAATAAAGGAAAGTACAATAAATCCACAGAATGGTCCATAAACCATTGTGAACATTGGATGGAAATGTGTAATAATGATCTGGGACAACATGAAACACCCACAAGATGTTAAGTGACAAAAACAGGATGCAAAATGGTACATACATTCTAATAGCTACAACACCAAGGGAAAACAAAGCCTAGAAAAATCCTGCAAAGAAAGATATCCAGTTCCATGAGAATGACTGTATTACAGTGTTATGTTTATGAATGGGCTCATTCCTTTTGTTTTCCTAATTTTTCTGTAATGCAATGTCTAAGTTATTTTCCCTTAAAAAGCTTTCTGTAAGTGTTGTTTTTGTAGTTCATAATAATTAAACATGTCTTTAAAAGGAAATATCAAAAAGGAAAATGTGAAAAATGTACTGATATTCCCACCACTGGTAATGTATCAGGGTATAGCTTCCCCATTATTTCTATATGCATATAAGTTTACATTGTTGTAAGCAAAATAAAATTATATGGTACCTATAATTTATAGTGTGTATTATACTCATTGGGACTTTATAAACATTTTAACATGTCAGTATTCTGCAATCTTATTTTAAATTCTACTTAGTTTGTGTTGTATAGATGCATCACTATTTGTCATAGCATCTTTAACTAATTTGTCTCTTTCCAACTAACTTGCCTCACACAATCTTTATTTATGTAAGATAACGTTTTTAACGTGAAATTTTTGAGTGTTAGGGTATGCACATATTTTAAGTTTATATATGTGGTGTGTGTGTGTGTGTGTGTGTGTGTGTGTGTGTGTGTGCACTCATTTATATTTATATAAGTTGTGTAGGAAAAAGCCTATTTCTCACTCTTACCAAATGTTGGTCATTATTTTTACAAGTTTGTTCATTTAACAGCCATGAAAGGGTATACTAGTTAGGTGTCTTTCCACTGGGGTTTTTAAGAATCCAACTCAAACAGTTTCAGAAGGCAGGGCATAGGGTAGGGAGAGATTGATAGTTCACATAACTGCAAAATGCCGGGGGTAGATTTGACTTTAAGTAAGGCTTGATTTGAGTTTAAAAACATTGCTAGGATGCATTTCTGGACTTGGCTTCTTCTGAGCTGGGCACTTTCTGCTCTCTGTGTGGTGTGGTCTCAACATCTTTTACAGGGAATGGAAGAGTCCAATAAAAGTGGCAGCCTAGTAAAAACCTGAGAACTGGGTTTCGTTGGCCCTGACCAGGTCTACCTAGGACATGTGGCCCACAGTGAACCAGCCAAGGGCCAAGACATGGAGCCTGGCACATGCTCTTCCTAGACTCTTCCAGGCTATAAGTAGGGAAGGGGTAGCTTCCTCAAAGTTAAAGCAGGGTGTGGCTGCCAGCAAAAAAAGGAGTGGATGTTAAGTGGCTGAAGGTAAAAGAATATTATAAAAACAGGATTGCTTGTTTGAAAAAGTAACATAAAACAACATCAGATTGTATCTGTGTGTTCTGAAAACACATCTACAGTTTCATGGGGCGCCTGGCTGGCTCAGTCAGTTAAGCGTCCAACTCTTGGTCTCAGCTCAGGTCCTCATCTCACGGTTTTGGGGATCGAGCCCCGCGACAGACTCTGTGCTGACAGCAAGGAGCCTGCTTGGGATTCTCTCTCACTCTCTCTTTCTCTCTCTCAAAATAAATAAATAAACTTTAAAAAAATAAACCACACCTACAGTTTCAAATTGCTCATGGGATAAAATCTTTAAGGACTATCTCTTCCCCTCTCCTCCCAGCTCTTTCTTTTCCAGCCCCACCTTAACAATACTGCACTTCAATTTGGGGCAAGCCTTAATCTCCCTGAGCCTCAATTCTCTCATCTGTAAAATGGGGTTATTAGCCCATACTTTAACCTACCTGACAGGACAGTAGTAAGTCATACAAAATGAGCCCATGTGTGATAGAACCTTCAACATCTCATGTTTGAATAGATGTTTCCTACCAACACAGCAAGTGGGCTCAGAGCAAAAGCCCTTGACCACGATTTTTGGACTACCTCTAAAGAAACTCATTGTGTGACCTTGGGAAAGGGACATAATTATTTGACATCTGTTTTCCTTCACCATAAAAAAAGATTAAGCTAGGAATTTCTGCCTTCAAATACATAATGATAATGAAAAAAATAAAGCCCTGTATGAATGCAAGGTAGATCAGACTATCTCATAACTGAGGTCCCTATTTGTGCGAAGGCTCTTGGTGATATGTCCACTTTCCAGTGGCTGCTATTCCCCAATCCCAGGCCTGAGTCATGAGGGACACATCCCCAAGATTCTCACCGAGTTCTGTTTATGGGAAAAAAGCCCGCAAATGTGTATAAATTCCCTTATATCTGTGGCCCCAATTGCTCTGTACTCTCTCAGTGACTTCCACTCAGGAGCTATTCTAGCTCCTTCTAGAATTCTTCTTCATGGTGTGCTGCTGCATTTGCCCCAGGTAAGCAAGTACTCAGGTCTGGTCCCTGTCTGTGAGTGTCTCTCTTACATTGTGTGCTAGTCCATTGCCCTGAGATCTCAGGTCTTTGACCGATTAGAGAAAATCCACGAGCCTGCAATCTATTCTGGTCCTTCCGTTGTGAGATCAGCCACAACCCTGTTTTAGTACACGTATGCCTGGCAGCAACTGGAAGTTCTGCTCTAAGTGTTACCTTGAATCCTTGCACTGATGATAGGAGATAGGCACTGTTAGTACCTTCGTTTTAAAAAATGGGAGGCCGTCTCAAAGTCTTGAAGTCTTGACTTCTGGCCTGAAGGTCCCATGCAGCTTGGAGAAAGTAGAGCTGAAGCTTGAATCCAAAGCCTGGTGACCGCCATGCAAACGTACTTCCTAAATACATCTTTCAGGAAGGGCACATTCTTTTGCCTGGCTAGACTCTAGCTTAAATTGGGATGAGGCTGAACAGGAAGGGTGGGGGCAGTTTAGAGAAGGTTTTGAGTGACAGGTGAGGAAGTGGGACCTTTGGGCTGTAGTCAGTCATAGATTCCAAGACCAAAGTGTGACTTCACACCTAGGAGGAGTAATAGTTGCCCTTTGAAAGGAATGTTCTGGCATCGGTGTGGAGGATGCACCAGAAAGGCTGAGCATAAGAACTTAGAGACAGTAGAGATTAAATTATTGAACCAGTAGGAACAGGGGAATCAACAGGATGTGATGGACATAAGAGTGGAGGTCAGGTGTTGGTGAATCTAATTTGTGCTTTGGGGGAGAGGAGAGGGAAATGAAATGAGTGTATTCAGGATCAGGAGGAGCACCTGGTTTGGCAAGGAAGGTGGATAATGGACAGCAGGTGTCCAACCCATAGAGGGAAGTCAGATGGGTCCCTGGGAATAGGAATCCAGAATACTGGAAGGAGGTCATAGTTGTTGACTAAGCAGGGTGGCATCTCTGAGGCATCGTCTCTGTCATCCATGCGCCTGCGTGTCACCAAGCAGGGGCTCCGGTTTTTGGAAGGCTTAAGTAAAATCAATAATTTGGGAATTTTTCAGGAGTTTTAGAGAAGCTTGTGTAAAAAACAAGCAGTCCTTCTTCTTCTCATGCGGGAGCTCAGCCTGCAGTGACAATTTGAAATTTACGACTCAGACATTTAACATGTTTCAAGGAGAACATTATCATTTGAAAACCTTGTAAAGAGAAATGTGTCTGTACTAAGAAGCGACACTATCTTCCTTTTGTAAAGAGACCCCAATCATTTACATTTTCTCTTTTGCTTCCCATCTTGTGTTAAAAAATTCTGACATTTTCTTCAAATGCAAATTATATTTCCCAAAATTTCTCAAATGTGAGGTTTTATTTTTCCAAAAGAGTAGAGGGGGAGAGAGGGAGAAGGAGAGAGAGAGGGAGGGAGGGAGGGAGGGAGACAGAGGAAGATTTTTCTTTCATGTGACCACTCTGGCCATCTCCTGGGTTTCTAACTACCATCCAGTGTGGTTTAAAAAAAACAAAAACAAAAACAAAAAAACCCTCCTAATTTCATCTGTTTCTTCTGCTTGGCAGTGCACTTCTATCAGAAAATGGCTCCTTGAACCTTAAATCCCTGGAGAGCTAGCTGTTGGGATAAATATCCAAGTATCTAATATTAACATATATAATAAAACCTTAACTTTGGGGTCGGGAGGACCTTCAAGGTCACTGGATGATAGATGCTCCCCTCCATCACTGAATTTCCATTAAACCTCTCTACCAATTTGGGTGTTCAGCTAGGGCTTACATATCTTCAATGGCTGGTAGAAAGGATATCCTTAAACTAAGATAATTAAATTAAATTTCAATTACATTTGAAAGCTTCTACACATCGGTTCTGATTAGCCACTATAGTCTGTCCTAGGTAACAGAGGCTTTGAGCTTGAGCTTTGCAGACAGACATATTTTGTTTCAAATCCTTTACCTGATGTGTAAATCATATTTTTGTGCAATCATCTGCATCACCTGGGAGCTTGTCAGAAATGCAGAATATTGGGATCCACCCCAGACTTACTGAATCATGATCCGTAGTTTAATAAGATCCCCAGGTGATCCCCATACATATTAAAGTTCGAGAAGCATAGCTCCAAAAAACTCAGTTAATTACCCATAGCTCAGTTTCTTGTCTGAAAATTGAAATGGTTGGACTTGATAATCTCTAAAAGTTCCCTTCATTTATAAGGCATTAAAATAATAACTACAAATTTATTTAAATTTAAATAATTTATACAAATAAAAAATAGTGTATAAAAATGCTTTGGCAGCATGTTTTTGATAAGGGAAAACCAGTAACAATCTAGATATAAAACAATAGAGAGATTTTTCAACTTGTTCAGCCTCTCGATTAGACTGTGTCTAAAGTTACATTGACTAAAATTATGATAATGTAGAAAATTCTGGACAGAATGTCAAGAAAAGATCTGGATATAAAATTTAATGTTTATTTTTCATATGTGGAAACAAATTAGAAACATACCAAAGATTGTGAAGTGGTTACACATCGGTGATATAACAGGAATGGTTATTTCTGTCATTTAGTCTCTCCTCCCCACCCCACATTTATTAAGTATCTGCGGTTTTAGTAGGAGGGGCAACAAAACAAAGAAGCACCTTTATTTTTTGATCGACAAGGATCATATAGAAGACATGAAAGTTTCGAGTTTTCCAGGTAAGCACAGAATTCATTTGCTTGTGCATGTGTCAAGTCCATTCTTCATCCTACAGAATATGTCCTTCAGCTATTGTCTTTCAAGGCTCCCACTCAAGTCCCACTTCTTCCAAGCCAGCTTCTCTTCTGTACCCTCTGAGGTCAGGGATCTTGCCTGAATCAATTCTTGACAAAGGAACGGAGTCTGATTAGGTACAAAGTAAATGTGAAGCGAAGGGAAGGAAGGAAGGAAATGGGGAGGGAGGGAGAGAGAGAGAGAGAAGGCGGGAGAGAGGAAGAACAAAAGAATGAAAGCATACAAATAAGCCCCGGTCCTGATTAAACTCTGGCCCCTTGGGAATCCTGCAGAATGTTTCTCCGCCAATCTGGCTATTAATAATAAATGGCCTTGTGTTGTTTGCTGTAATGTCATGGCCTTGCTTCTCCAATGAGATTTCAAGTACCACAAGTAGAGAAAAACACGCTGCTTTAAAATTGTGTGTTTGGGTAATTCTTTTCGGAAGCAATTTAGTCTGGAAGATGCATGGTTAAACCCAGTCATGGAGGAACAGGGTGAGACCTCGGGACCACCCACAAGGCGTGAGGGTGCGAGGTGAGGCCCCAAGATGCTCTACTCGGCTTTTTAAAGTTGTGAACGCACCAGAGTATCTTGAGTGGAAACGCACCACAGCAAAGCTTCTGATACGTGAGGCAAAACTGGTAGAACCGAAAGATGAACGAGTCAAATCTGTAAGTAGGTGGCATTTCGGCAACTCCCCTCTCAGCGATTGATAGAACAACCAGGCAGAAAGTTGAGCTGGACAGAGAAGGCTTGAACGACTCACAGCCAGCTTGACCTACTTGGCCTTTCATAAAATACTCCACCCAATAATGGCAGAATTAACACCCTTTGTAAGTGTACATGGACTATTTACCAAAAGAGATTATTTTCTGGGCTGTAAAAAGGTCTCACTAATTTGGATTAAGTTCAGATGAAATATTATCTCTGAACATTGTGATCTTAGACTTAGAAATCAGTAATAAAGGGAAGCCTGGATGGTTCAGTCAGTTAAGAATCCTCCTCTTGGTTTCAGCTCAGATCATGATCTCACAGTCATGAGGCTCAGCATGGAACATGGAGCCTGCTTGGGATTCTCTCTCTCTCTCCTTCTTTCTTTGCGCTCCCCGCCCCCCCCCCCATTACTCATGCTCGCTCACTCTCTCTCTCTCTCCCAAAATAAATACATAAACTTGAAAAAGTCCAAAAATTAATGCAATGTGATGAGCAAAATGTCCAATTTTTACACAAAGACAGGATGTTGTTTATTTTGTGATCTTGTTTCCAGTCAGCCAGAGGTTGCAAGACCTGTGTACTGAGAATTACGCACCTGAGAGAAAGAAAAGAACATCTAACCAAAAATTGGAGAGCTACACCGTGTCACAGATCAGAGGACTCTCTATTATTAAGATACCATTTTCCCCCCAAATTGATCTATAGATTCAACAATTCCAATCAAATTCCCAGCATGATTTTTTTTTTGTAGAAATTGATAAGTTGACTCGAAAATTCAAATGGAGATAGAAAAGACATGGAATGGCAAGAACAATTCTGAAAAAAAATTGGAGAACTTTTACTACTTGACTTCAAAACGTATAAATCCACGGTAATAAAGGCAGCATGGTATTGGCATAAAGATAGACAAATAGATTAATGAAGCCGAGGAGGGAATCCAGAAATTGACCTGCACATATATGGGGCAATTTATTTTCAGCAAAGTTGCAAAGATAGTTCAGCAGAGAAATGATAGTTTTTTAAACAAATGATTCTGGAACAATTGGATAGCCTTTTGTTTGTTGTTGTTGTTGTTGTTGTTGTTGTTGTTGGATAGCCTTTTGTAAAAAAATAATTTTCTAAAAATTTTGCTCATTTCTTAATAGTTCTCAAATAGTTCAGTATAACTCTAAACTGTAAAACTCATGGAAGAAAATCTCATGATCTTGGGTAAGGCAAAGATTTCTTAAACATGATATCTAAAGCATGTTATAAATATGCTTTCATCAATATTAAAAACTTTAGCTCTGTGAAGATCCTGTGGAGAAAATAAAAAGACAACCCACAGACTGGAAAGAAATATTAACAAATCACATACCTAATATGTTGCTTATATGACAAAATATATAAAGAACTCTCAAAACTCAGTAATAAGAAAACAAATCCTTTGTCTCCCAAATAGCAAAAATATTTAAAACATCTACTTCAACCCCAAAATGATACAGAAACAAAAAATATACACATGAAAAGATGTACAATACCATTAGTTATCAGAGAAATGCAAACTAAAATCACCTCTATAAGAAACCTCTACGTCAGACGCCTGGGTGGCTCAGATGGTTGAGTGTCCAACTTCGGCTCAGGTCACTATCCCGCGGTTCATGGGTTCCAGCCCCGCGTCGGGCTCTGTGCTGACAGCTCGGAGACTGGAGCCTGCTTGAGACTCCGCGTCTCCTTCTCTCTCTGCCCCTCCCGCGCTCTTGCTCTGTCTCTATCAAAAATAAATAATAAACATTAAAAAAATTTGTTTAAATAAAAAAAAAAAGAAACCACTACACATCTATTAGAATGGCCAACATTAAAAAGAATGAGCATATTGGGGCACCTGGGTGCCTCAGTCGGTTAAGCGTCTGACTTCTGCTCAGGCAATGACCTCTCGGTTTGTACGTTCATGTCCCGCATCAGGCTGTGTGGTGTCAGTAGGGAGCCCGCTTCAGATCCTCTGCCTCCCTCTCTCTCTGCCCCTTCCCTGCTTGTGCTCTCTCACTCTCTCAAAAATTAAATAAACATTTAAAAAATTAAAAAAAAAGAAGAATGAATATATTAAGTTTTAGGCAAGGACGTGGAGCAAATAGAACATTCATCCTCTGCTGGTGGAAATGCAAACTGGTACAACCACTTTGGAAAACAGCTTGGCCATTTGTATGAAAAACTGAATATACACCTACTTTATATCTAGTCACTGTAGGAATGCATACAACAGTGGGGGGTTGGAAAACAGAAAGTAAATATTTTAGGCTTTGCTGGCCAAGACGTTACACACTCTGCTATTGTAATACAAAAGCAACTATGGACAATAAACAAATGAATAAATGCAGGACATGGCTGTGTTTGTGGGAAGTGCAAAAGAAGCCACGGTCTGCTGACCCCTGCAGATGCCTACATAATAACCTGTACATGGACGCTCGGAGCAGCGGCAAACTGGAAACCACCCGATTTCCACCTGCCGATGAATAAATAGATTGCGGTTTATGGTATATGCAGAGAATGGAATAATACTCAGGAATACAAATTAGTGAATTATTGATACACAGAACGGCATGACAAAATTCCAAATAATTCTACTGTATGAAGGAAGTCAGATGCTCCTCCCCCCCCCAAGAAGAGTATATACTGTATCATTCCATTTATATATAAGATTCCAGAAAATATAAGTTAACTTATAGTAACCAAAAGCAAATCAGTGCCTGCTGCCATAAGGGAGTAGAAAGTAGAAAGGTGAAAAGTATTAGAAAAGTACATGAGGAAGCTTTAGAGAGTGATGATATGTTCATTATTTTGGTTGTGATGTTGATGTCGTGGATGTGTATATATCAACACCTATCAAGCTACACACTTTGAACATGTTCAGTTTATCACGCATCAACTATAACTCCATAAAAGGGGTCAAAAAACAAAACACGCCCCTGGCAGTTGAGGAACGAGTGAAACTGATCTCAGAAATGACCAAAGCCAAGACCTCGAATGCCATTAGGACTTTGTCTCTCCTCTTGGCTTCTCTCTACAGATGGTTCTCTCGCTGAGATCTTGGAGGCCCAAGGTCTTGCTCTGCTTTCTGGAATAACACAGAACAAACCGTGCACGGAAGCAAGTGATGTCCTGGAAGGGACGTGGCGTAGGAGACAGACCTGAGCGAACGTGACATCCACTACTTCCTGGCTTCGTGATTCTGGGAAAGATCAAAACCTCAGTTCTCTAATCAGGAAAATGGAGGAATTGCTTATTTTATATGATTGTTGCAAGGATTAAGGAGACAGGTGAAAAATCAAAAGAAATGTTTCGTGTACCCATCAAACATGAGTTCTCTTCCTTGTTGTGTTTTTTTTTTTCTTCCACATACCAACCACATTAGTCAGGGTTCTCCAGAGAAACAGAACCAATAGGATGCATTTATAAACCAGGTTGTATTTAGAGAGAGAGAGATTTATCTTAAGGAACTGGCCTACATGATTGTGGAGGCTGGCAAGTCTGAACTTTGCAGGGCAGGCCACAGACTGGAAAGAGCTCATGTTTTGACCTTGAGCCTGGAGGCCATAGGCAGGCAGAATTCCGTTTTCCTCAGAGGATCCCAGAGGTCTCGCCTGTTAAGGCCTTCAACTGATTAGGTGAGGCCCACCCCATCATAAAGGGTAATCTCCGTTGCTCAATGTCTACTGCTTTAAATGTTAATCACATCTAAAAAGTACCTCACAGAAATATATAGGCTGGTGTTTGATCAAGTACCTGGTCCCCACCACCTAGTTAAGTTGACACATAAAACTGCCACACCAACCCTTCACCTAAGGAAAATTTGATGGGTGGCACTCCTCTCTCAAAGCGAATGGCTTTGACTAGTGACAATTCCTTTGCCTTTAGTCCTCAGCTCTCCTGTCTTTCTTTCCAGTGACTTAGAAGCCTCCCCCCCTCAGCCCCGTGATATTAGATCCATTCTTCCACATTTATGGACTTCATTTCCTTTGCATCTTAAAGCAGACTTGGACTTAGACGAATGGCTGTCCTGTCTAAAGAGCTTGAGTTTGTAATGAAGTCCCTACACATTTTGAAGATGCAAAACTCTTTCCTTCCATTAGGGTTCGGCGATTTTATGAGATCTCGGAAAACACAAGATGAGCCCTGGGGCTTCAGCGACAGGCCATATGCCATAAGCCGGACTGCATCAGAGCAAAAGAATTTTAATTCCTTCACAATAAGGTTTAGTCTTAGCCTGTAAGGCCATGCCTGGGCTGGGAACTTAAATGTCGAAGAAGTAAACAGGTTGCAATTTCATTGCTTCTGAACATGCGA
The DNA here is from genome assembly GCF_027475565.1 of Acinonyx jubatus. NCBI lineage: Eukaryota > Metazoa > Chordata > Mammalia > Carnivora > Felidae > Acinonyx > Acinonyx jubatus. Next base: position 188,677,130 of record NC_069382.1, read on the forward strand.
CCGCCTCCGGGGCTTCTGATTTATTTATTTTTTTAATGGAGTGGGAGGTCATAAACCCTTCCTGCCGGCAGCCTGGCCGGCCGAGCACATTTTTAGAGGTACACCAAGCCGCCGAAAAGTGGTATCTGGAAGCTGCCTGAGCCCCCCGTAATTAAAACCATGCTCAGCCAACGCTCCTGATTCCAGGGGTCACATCTGATTTCATCTAAAACATTCCTTTTGGTCCCCTCTTAACCCAGTCTTGACTTTTGCACATTCACATCATTACCACAGTGGAGAGTGAGCGGAGGTGGTGTTGGGGGTAGGGGAGTTGGGGGGGGGGGCGTGGAGGGCAGAAGTGGGGGGTGGGGTTGCAGAGGGCAGAAGGTAAGTCCTACGACGAGGGTTCAGAATGGGGTTTTGTTTATAGTTTGACAAGAACTGGACATTTGCAGTACGGTCCCGGTGAGTAGCTAGTGACGTGTTATCCATATCACTAACAGTTTTTTGTTTTCTTTTTTTCAGGGTACTTTGAAAAAGGTGAGGCTAAACCCGAGCTATTTAATATGGGTGGTTACCCCTTACCATTCGCGCCTCATCTCCAGTTCCTATCTTTCTTCTAATGGAAAACATACTTTTGTTGTTCACTGTGGCCGACACGCCTTTCCAAAGGTCAGCAGATTGTTTTCTTAACTTGCAGGTATCATCTGTTGAAAGTGGACTTGGCCTTTACCTAAATATTTGGCTGTACAGGGCATCTACTTCACTTTGGATTAACGTCGTGTTCAGCACCTGAAAAGTCTGCGCGGTGGACGAAATCTTGTACAATTGAAAATGGGGAGCCTTAGTCCCAAGCGGCTTCGCAGATCTGAGCCACACTTTGGAGATCTAGTGTTATGCCCAGAATTCGTGATCCCCAAAGACCACTAGGGAGCCGAGTCCGATGCAAAAGCAAAGAGCCTTTATTCGAGCTAGCTCGAGCTCAATCCCCTACCTGCACCGATGCAGCGGTGAGATACCAGGGAAAGAGAGCGAGTTTCAAAAGGACAAAGGTTTTATTGGGGCCTGGGGGCAGTTGGTGAGGTTATGGCTATGGCCTCAGCCGATTGGCTGGGGAAGGGTCCTGGGGAAGGGTCGAGTCCTGTTACGCAGGTGAGGGGGGGGGTTACTCAAGGGGAGGAGGTGTGGTCAAGGTGAAGGACACAGAACAAGATGGAGTCGGCTGGTGTAGGCCCGCCCTTTCATTCCCCCCTTGTCATGTAGCTTAGGGACCCAATCATGGGACCGGCTGCATTTATGGTAACAAGGGGAACAGAGTTTGGAGGTTTTACGCAAAGTTCTGGGGAACCAAGTGTCCCTGGGGTGGCTCTGGGACGTCTGATTAAGTATTGTCCCCGAGCTGGTGTCTATGATCTGCCAGGTGATGTTTTGGGGGGCGTGGGGACTCCCGGCAGCATGAGCAATGACAAGCAGAGTTAACAGAGTTACCAATATTAGGTAGGTCAAATGCGCTGTAGCTTGAGCTTGAGCGGGTTGTGTTGGTCCCGACTGATGGCCCATCGTGTGACAACGTCCTTCCGGATGGAGGAGGGGTCCGCTGGCTGAGCGTGGGTGTGATGGACCCAGGTCGCGATGCCGTCTACCTTGAGAGCGGTGGGGGTTGTCAACACCACGATGTAGGGTCCCTTCCAGCGCGGCTCGAGAGTCTCTCGGTGGTGCCTCTTGACGTAGACCCAGTCTCCTGGCCTGTACTGATGAGGTGTCGGGATTGGGCCAGCCTCGTAGATGGCACGGAGACGCGGCCAAATGTCCTCGTGTGCCCTCTGGAGCCCGCTCAAGGAAAGAAAAAGTTCTTGATCTTTAAACTCAGCAATAAGTTCAGCTCGAAGGCTGGGAATAACAGGGGGTGGCCTGCCAAACATGATCTCGTAGGGAGTAAAACCCAGAGTGTAAGGAGTGTTTCTAACCCGGTAAAGGGCGTACGGTAGGAGAGTCACCCAGTCCCCGCCAGTCTCCATGGTTAATTTGGTAAGGGTCTCTTTTAGGGTTCTATTCATTCTTTCTATCTGTCCTGAGCTCTGGGGCCTATAAGCACAATGTAATTTCCAGTTTGCCCCCACCGCCTTGGCTACTGCCTGTGTTACCTGCGAGATAAAAGCTGGTCCATTGTCTGATCCTACCATGGCAGGAAAACCATACCTGAGTAAGATGTCTTCTAGTAGCTTCTTAGCCACCGTCTGAGCCGTTTCATGCTTGGTTGGGTATGCCTCCACCCAGCCAGAGAAGGTGTCTGTAAATACCAGGTCCTCGTGTAGTGCCTCGTCGAAGATGGTGGGTGAATTTTTGAATCCCTGAGGTAGCCGTGTCCAGGTGAGTTGCCCACTGGAGCCCTCCTCCGGATCATGCCACTTGAAGGCGAAGAAGGGTTGGCTCTGGGGTGCCAGCGGCAGACTGAAGAAGGCGTCCTCTAAATCTAGTACAGTATACCAGACCCTGGAGGGCGCCAAGGAGCTCAAGAGAGTATATGGGTTGGGAACAGTTGGGTGTATGTCCACGACCCTCTTATTTACTTCCCGGAGGTCTTGTACCGGTCGGTAGTCATTTGTGTGAGGCTTTTTGACTGGCAGTAAGGGGGTGTTCCAGGCAGACTGGCAAGGAACTAGTACCCCTAGGCTTCGTAGTCTCCGGATGTGTGGCTGGATCCCCTTCCGGGCCTCCTGAGACATGGGGTATTGTTTGATCCTTACCGGACTCTCTCCTGGCTTGAGCTCTACCAGGACTGGGGTCCTGTGAGCGGCTAGTCCCATCCCCCCTGTCTCTGCCCAAACCGAGGGGAATTCTCGTAGCCATCTGTCTATATTATCCTCTCTTGGGAGCGCCTCCTGGTGGAGGAGGTATTTATCCTCCAGTTTCATGGTCAGGACCTGGATGGGGTGGCCCTTGCCATTGGTGACCTGAGGCCGCCCCTTGTCTGAAAGTTATCTGAGCTCCAATCTTGGTCAGTAAGTCCGGTCCTAACAGCGGGTAGGGGCATTCTGGTATTACCATAAAGGAGTGGGATACCCGGCCCGTCCCCAAATCTACTGTTCTTCGGGTAGTCCATGAATACTGGCTCATACCAGTTGCCCCTTGTACCCAGGACTTCTTGCTGGCTAGTTTTCCTTGTGGGGTGTGGAGGACTGAATGTTGTGCTCCGGTGTCGACAAGGAAGTCAATAGGGGTCCCCTCCACTTTAAGAGTTACCCTGGGTTCGGGGAGAGGGTCCGAACCCTGACTCCCCTAATCACTTAGTTCATCTAGCTCTAGGACTTTTACTCGATCAGTCTTGCTTCCCTTCCCGCCAGCTCTTTTTGGACAATCTCGGGCCCAATGCCCTATCTCCTTGCAGTATGTGCACTGATCCTTCTGCAGCCTCTGCTTCCCCCCCTTGGTGCTTTTACCTTTTCTTGTGTCGTCTGCCAGCTGCCGGAGACGGCGGTCTCGTTCCTCAGGGAAGTCAGCAGTGGTAGCTAGTAGTATTCTGGCCAGGTCCCGAGTCTGCTTACTGCTGGCAGCCGCCATGGCGCGAGCCTGCTTGTCCTCAGGAGGCTCCCGGTTATTATATACCTTTTCGGCTACCACCAGTAAGTCCTGCAGACTTTTTTCTCCTAGTCTATCTATTTTCTGTAATTTTCTCCTAATGTCTATGGCCGATTGGTTTACAAAGGCCATGAGAACAGCTGCCTTGCTTTCTGGAGCCTCTGGATCCATGGGGGTGTAGGTACGGAATGCCTCCATGATCCGTTCTAAAAAGGCAGCCAGAGATTCATCTTTTCCCTGTTGTACATTTCCTACCTTGGCCAAATTGGTTGGCTTTCTAGCAGCCATTCGGAGACCCCCCATTAGAGTCTGGCGGTAGACCCGGAGCCTCTCCTTACCTTCTGCCGTGTTGAAATCCCACTGGGGCCGAGTTAAGGGGAAGGAGGCATCTATCTGAGCCTGGTTGGTGGTGGGATTCCCGTCTGCGCCTGGAACTAGTTTTCGGGCCCCACTGAGGATTCTTTCTCTTTCTTCAGTCGTGAACAGGACCTGCAAAAGCTGCTGGCAATCATCCCACGTGGGCTGCTGGGTAAAAAGAACAGAGTCTAATAAATCAATAAGCCCTGCCGGTTTCTCGGAAAACTTAGGATTCTGAGCTTTCCAATTGTAGAGGTCACTAGTGGCGAAAGGCCAATAGTGATGGGGCTGATTCCCCTCCGCATCTGGGGGTCCGGTGGCTTCTAGGGGCAGAAGAATGGAGTCGGCGGCGAAGGCGGATTGCCCCCTCTGAGCCCTTTGTCTGGTAAAGGGCGGGCTTCCCCCTGGAGCGTTTCCGCCTCCTGCTCTCGGAACAGCGTCTGCCTCCCCCGGAGGGGGAGGATGGTGTTCTTCCGGCATCCTAGAGGGGTTATACGGGGGAGGAAAAATTAATTCTTCTTCAGTACCCCCCTGTAGGACAGGGTAGAGGGGTGCTGAAGGTTGGGTAAGACTTTTCCTCTTCTCTGTCTCCTGCAAAGCAAGAATGGGTTTTGGCTCCGGAGGGAGCAGGGTTAGGAAGGGCTTAAGCCAAGAGGGTGGGTCTTCTACAAGGTCCTGCCAAGTGATAATGTAAGGGAGCTGATCAAGATGGCCTGCCTTAGGCTGAGAGATGATACTCCTGACTCGGTGGATGGTAGGGAGGTCGAAGGTCCCCTCGGGTGGCCATCCGACATTGAAAGTTGGCCACTCGCTAGAACAAAAAAACTGCAACCGACCCTTTCGGACGTCCACACTGAGGTTGTTAGCTCTTCCCCTCACATCCTTAAAGTGATCAATCATAATACTTAGAGGAGTAGTCTGAGTCTGTCCCATAACGTCCGTCCAGCAAGTCCACAGAACAAAACAGAGAAACACAAAAACAGACAAACAGAGGGCCCCTAGAAAGTCTTCCAACTCCATGGAAGCAAAACTGCAAGCTAGCTTAGACCTTTGAGGGGATTCCATGTCCCTCCAAAACCGATGAGGGGATTCCACGTCCCTCCAAAGACGACGGCCTCACGCCGACCAGCGGGAGCGACCCGCCTTGTCTCAGACCTTTGAGGGGATTCCACGTCCCTCCAGAAGGGAGAATCGGAACATCTTCCGAAACTCCCGGCCCGTGGTCCTCCAGTGCGTCCACTTAGACCGCGTCGGGCACTACCAGAATTCCAGAAATGAGCTCACACAGAAAAGACAGAACAAACAGACACTAACCGTGGCCAGTCAGGCTCTCCGGGTCGGGGGTCCCTCGGGGTTCTTGGGGATCCCGGGCCGAGCCCCCAAATGTTATGCCCAGAATTCGTGATCCCCAAAGACCACTAGGGAGCCGAGTCCGATGCAAAAGCAAAGAGCCTTTATTCGAGTTAGCTCGAGCTCAATCCCCTACCTGCACCGATGCAGTGGTGAGATACCAGGGAAAGAGAGCGAGTTTCAAAAGGACAAAGGTTTTATTGGGGCCTGGGGGCAGTTGGTGAGGTAATGGCTATGGCCTCAGCCGATTGGCTGGGGAAGGGTCCTGGGGAAGGGTCGAGTCCTGTTACGCAGGTGAGGGAGGGGGGTTACTCAAGGGGAGGAGGTGTGGTCAAGGTGAAGGACACAGAACAAGATGGAGTCGGCTGGCGTAGGCCCGCCCTTTCACTAGAAAGGATCCTGTGCAAATATCTAATCTGGTTAGAAAAAAGAGCGCTCACGGCTTGCCGTGGTGAAACACGTTAGCGACTTCTTTTCTTCGAAACACTAAATGTTCTGTTGTCTCAGGTTTAGTACGTGTTTCTGCAACAACATTTTAGATTCGTATAATTGCATGATCTTTTCCACTTTCATATGGCTTACCTGCAACTTGGGGAGGAGGAATATTTTAATGAGTTAATAAATATTTATTGAGCACCTGTGGTGTGCCAAACAGGATGTGGGCACCAAAGAAAACTAAGGAGAAGATGCCCTTCCTCTCTCTGCCTCAGTTTCTCACTTGGGAAATGAGGCCCAGCCAGTGGGGTGCTGGTACGCTGGCTCTCCAAAATGGTGGTGATGGGGGGGTGCCCTGACTGTGGTGTTTGCCCGTGTCTGTGGTGTGAAGAATCCCACAACGGCCAATTTCAAACCGTGGGCAGAAGCACCCTGAACACGGATCTGGAAAGATGTGCCTGATTGCCCTGCCCTGGTGAAGCCAGGTCCAGTTCAGTTCGCAGGCTGCCTTCCATCCAGAGCCGCCTCTGAGCCTTGCCTACCGATCTCCCTCCCCCCACCATGCATCAGAGTGTCTGGCCCCCGTAGGGCAACTCTTGTCTCTTTGTGAATAAATGAATATTAAGTAGGAAGTGAGCACCCTGAGTTTTGAACAGTAGCTAAAGGCTATATGCAAGCACGCCCCTATCTAGGAGCTCGAAGGATCTCCTGTAAAGGGGATACCCGTTCCCCTCCCTTTGCGGTTCATGCACTTCTGAAGAAACGGCAACTCTGGCGTCATGCTCTCGCCCTGGAGTGCCCCTGAGCCCCGACACGTCCACGTCGCCATGAGCCACCGACGCGTCGCCACTGGTAGAAGCGTGGCCTGTGGCTTTAAGTCTTGCCTTGCGGTTTCCTGGACTTAAAACCTTAAAGAAGCTCTTGAAAGAAGCTACACGAAAAGTAATGATCCTCAAAAATGAATGCATTGTAACAGCAAAGAAGAAATTTAATTAGCCACCCTAATAGCGCCGTTTAGGCGGCTTCTTTCTTTTCTGCCTTCTAAAAATAAGTGCGAGTGACTAGAAGTCAGGGGCATCGCTGCCTTAGTCCCTTTAACTCTGGCTGGGACAGAGATGGGGGTGGGGAGGTGTCTATTCTGTACTTTCCAGTTTTACAGATAGACTCATTTGATTTTTTTAAAAAATAATAATAATAGTATTTTTGAATGGCCTCTCCGTTAGAGAGGGGAGGGTCTTCAAGACAGTGAAATAGTGTAAACCCATAGGAGTTGGCCTAACTACCTGGGCTACCCATGGCCAGCCTCATTGTGCCTCCGGGTTGTGGTTTTCCCTCTGTGTAATGGGACTTCCAGAGCCAGGAGGGAAAGGGGATGAGTCAGGCCAGTGGTGACCAGAAATTCCATCTTCAAGAGACTCTGGAAGGAGTTTTGACCAAGGCTTATGTCTTTCTGTTGGAGCCGGTGTGATTTAGGATGGTTTGCAGAGGGGCTAATGGGCATGCCTAGAAATAGTGGGCGTCTCCACACTCCCAGAAGCTGCCATTTTGATTGGCCCCTCTCTCCGTCCACAGACCCCCTCACACTGCCCTGTTGAGACTTCTTATCCCTTTGAAGTTGGCCTTCAACTCTCCACTGGCGATAGGCAATGTTGCTGGTATTTAGGACCACGTGATTATTAGCAGTGTAACCTTGGGTAGTTGTTTAACCTACTGGAGATTCAGATCCTTCATCTGCTAAATGGGGGCAAGATAATTCTGACCTCAAAGGTTGTTTGGACTATCACGTGAGCTAATGATGAAGGTGAAGTGCTTATAGCACAGACGGGAACCCACATGGTTTTTCACGGAGAGTGGGAAGAACTGTAGGTAAAAGTTCAGGGCAGGATACTGAAGTCAGCAGGACACTGATCCTATTTGGAAGGTGTTTAAGGGAGTATGTGTGGAGGAGAACAGGGAGATTTGGGAAACTTGAGGGTGCTGCAGGGGATCCTGTGACGAGTCCCCCAGGATCCCTTCGTGGCTGAAAAATGTGTGCCCTCAGCTTTGAAAAGATTGTCTTAGCTCTCAATTATCCCCAGCTGGATCCTATTCCCTGGGGCACCTGCACCCTATAAGTGGGGACAAAAGCCCGGCCCCTTCCCCAATTTGGAGAAGTTCTGAAGGGCTATCACAACTTCAGAGTTCCTGTTGGGTTGACTGAGGCCCTATTAGACTGAACCTCTGTCCCCCTCCACCCCCTATTTACTAGCACACAAGCCTAAAACCCTGGAGTCTCCTTAGAGATCATGTCTTTTGGTATGCTAATGAGATGCCTGGTGGCTGGGGGCTCCTGGATAGCCTTGGGGAAGGTGCTGGTTGCCAGGGAAACCAGCCCAGAGAGAGGAGGGCTGGAACTTTCAGCCCCATCCCCCAACCTCCAGGGAGGGAAGAGGAACCAGAGGTTGAATTAATCACTGATGGCCCATAATTTAATTGACTGTGCCTATGTAAGAAACCTCCATAAAAATCCTAAATATCAGGGTTCGGAGAACTTGCAGGTTGGTGAACCCTAGGAGGTGCTGGGAGGGTGGTGCCTCCAGAGAGGGCATGAAAGCTCCGAGCTCCTTCCCACATACCTTGCCCTATGTGTCCATTCCATCTGGCTGTACTTGAGTTGTATCTTTTTATAACAAAACAGTAATCTAGTAAGTAACCCGTTTTCCTGAGTTTGTCAACTATTCTAGCAAATTATTAAAACTGAGCAAGGGGTTGTGGAACCTCTGACTTCTAGCTGGTGGGCCAGAAGCCCCAGGTGGCAACCTGGACTTGAAGTTGACATCTGAAGTGGGTCAAAGGGGTAGTCTTGTAGGAGTGAGCCCTTAACCTTAACAGGTAGATAGTGTCAGAACTAATTCACATTGTAGAACTCCTAGCTGGCATCAAAGAAAGCACACACATTCAGTGACCAGAGTGAGGTGGTGTGAGAAGAGAAGAAAAAGAGAGTTTTTCCTTAGAACATGAAGTATAAAGAGAGAAACAAACTCACAGCCCAAACTTCCCTCTGCCCACTTCTAAGAGGATTCTCCTTCATGAACTTCATGAACTTCCTGCTCACCAATTGTCTTTCCAGGGCCTGTTTCCCAGGAAACCCAATGTGCAGGGGCACTCAAGACCAAGGGAGCTATAAGCACTGGGACAGGGAAGGATGACAAAGTCAGGCAAGATTTCTTGGGATGACTAATGGTGTTTGGTATGAGGAAGAACTTTGTGAGAGGTTGGCCCTCACTGTCTGTTCACAAGTTACTGCCACTGGGGAGGATGATGTGAAAATGAGTGATGCCTGGTTCTCCACTGGCTTCTCACACAGACATAGATGCCAGGGTTCTTCAACTGCATGAAGACTGGGCAACTCAAGAACATGGCTCCTCCTTCAATAGCCCCAGATTTTTTACAGAGACAGCTTAACTACATGAGGTCAACCAAACCTAAAGGAATGTTGTCTGAAGACTGTCCTCAGCATTCTTTACATCTAAGCCTAAAGCCAGCTGCCTTATCCTGAATGACACTTGATTAAGGTGGTCTTAATGAGTCCGATGACATTCCCACCACAATGAAGACTATGTGCCCCAGAGAGGAGCTTCTTCCTTTCCCTCCTGTGCCTTTCCTTTTGCCTATGGGGTCATCAAATAGATCCCAACGATTCCTTTGTGGAGATATTTCTGCATGAGCAGAACTAATGATTATATTTCAAAAGAATTATTAAACCAATATGTAATTAAACAAGTTCAAATGCAAATAATAATAATAATAATAATAATAATAATGAAAAGTCTCCCTCTTAATGCAGAACTCACTTTTCTATGCATAGTCAAGCACATTCGTATATATGAATTTTTTTAACCTATGTTTTTAACACAAAGAGTAATACAGCTGACATTTTTTTTTTTTTGCTCCTTGCTTTTTTATTTTTCCACTTAATTTACAGAACATGTTCCACTGAAAATAACCAAATGCCAAACTCATACCGTCCTGAATAATAAACAGGACTTGTCCACTGGCATAACTGGAAGTTCAGAAAAAGAGCTTGGTTCAAGGTTGATTTGACTCAGTGGTTTAATTATGTTATCAGAGGTCTGGCTTTCCTCTTTCTACTCTGCCACCCATGCTGTGATTGCTAAGGCTGGCTTCCCATCTTGGCTGAAATATGACTTGCTAACATCCCCAGGGCTACATACTGATATGTCCATATCTGGGCAGAGAGAGAAGTTATTTCTTGAAGTTCTCTCAGAAGAGCCAGAAAGCTTTAATTTTATTATTGTCTTTCCCTGGAGGCTCAAGCCAACTACTTTCCAGATCTCATTGACATCAATTGGGTCACATGCTCCTATCAGAACCAATCCCCCTAGAAAAGAACGCGGCTACATGAATTAGTTAGGCCTGAGTCAAGAACCCACCTAAGAGCCAGAGGTGGAGCTATTGTTTCCCAAGAATATGGGCTGTGAATGGCAGGTGTGAATATCCAAGCAAAAATGAAAGTATTTGGCAACATCGCTTAATATTACTCTTTTTTGTAAACCACATAGCTAGATCTATTTCCTTAAAGTAAATTGGAGTATAAAGTTGAATTGTGTGGATACAACATAATTTATTGAATCAATCCTTGTCAATGGGCATTTAAGTTATTTCCAGCTCTTTCTTGGTATGAAGCAGTTCTTTGGTGAATGCTCTGAATGCACTTTTGTACACACATGGATTACAGGTATATCTATGGCTAAATTCCCAGAAGATGAGTTCAAGAATATAACCTGTCTACGTTTAGTTTCAAAGCATCATATCCACCCCAGGAGATAAGGACTCCAGTTGGAACTTTCAGGAATGATTCTCAAAATCATATTGTTAGGCCAATCTACCAAAGGAGCTGCAACCTAGTTGAGAAGTTGCTGAACGGACATGTCAGCTGCTAGGACCACAGGGCTGTGGAGACTCGGTCAGAGGCACCAAGGCCACCACTCGATAGGGATCAGGAAATCACTGCGGCCAGAATTGACCTCCACCAGTACATGATGCCCTGTACTCTGACTTTTGACATCCACAACACCGATGACCACAGATACAGTAGGAGCAAAGTGTCTGCTTCATTTTGGCCTTCCACATCTCCTGTAGTACATCTGATTGACGGAATCTAATTTACATTTGAAACCTTATCTGCAAGGAAGTCTGGGAAATGCCTAGCTTTCTAGCCCCCGCTGTCAGGAAGGCACACGGGAAACAAAAAGACACACACACATCAGTCTCTCACATATAAGGGAGTGTGTGTTTTTAATTGAACTAAAATCCTGCCAAAATGCTGAGAAGAAATTCTGATCGCCGTCTCTGTAAACAGGGGCCAGGATGGCTCCTGCCGTAATTTCACTGTGACTGTGTGGACCGAAAGCAATCCTTCAGAGTCTGCTCTGCAACTACAACAAAGATGCGCGGATGAGGGGAACTTATGTGCTAGATTGGAACGCAAAGACAGCAACATTCCCAAAGGCAAGAGAAGGTAAAATATGAACTGTTGACCTGTTTGGCGAATATGGACCATCTCCATGGGCCAGTTTCAGCATCCGCTAATCCTCACATCTTTCTCATGAAGTGGGCACCATAGTATGTAAGCGGCACATACTGTCTATCCCCAGAGGGCTGACTTCTCTTTTAATGGGTGGGTGTGTGTATCTGGAATATTATTCTTGATCATCCCTGTTTATAGATATGAAAACAGAGGTTCTAAAGCAGTAGGACATTTCCTCAAGGCCAGGAAGTGGTGGAAAGTTCCCAGGATTTGAGCCTTGTGACGTATGGCTCCAAAGGCTGTTTTTTGTTTTCTGCCAGGCTCCCTACCTTTCTGCTGAATCAAATAGTGACACGCTTATATGGTATGGTATGGTTTCAAAAGGTTCTGCTTTTAAAACACATTATACACATTTCTTAGCATTATTGATAATGTTTTCTTGGAGCAAAATTGGGACATTGTGATGGCTAATTTTACGTGTTGATTAGACCCCAAAGTACCCTGATATTTTGGTTAAACATTATTCCAGGTGTGTCTGTGAGGGTGTTTCTGGTAGAACAGCATTGGAATCTGCACACTGAGTGAAGCAGATTGTGTGTACTGTGAATGGGTCTCACTTAATCCCTTTAAGGCTTGAATAGAGCAAAAAGGTGAGGAAGGAGAACTGGCTTTCTCTGCCCATCTTTGAGCTGGGACGCCTGCAGTCTTGTCTTGTGTTCACCCTGAGACTTGATCTGTAATTTACACCACTGGCTCTCCTGTTTCTCAGGACGTTAGAGTAGGACTAGAACCATTCCATCAGCTCTCCTGGGTCTCCAGCTCGCTGACTGCAGATGTTGGGCTTCTTCTTGGGTTCCACGGTGGGAGCTGTTGGTGTGCACAGAGAGTTTTATTGGCCAGTCTGCAGTACCTTCTAAAGCCCAGCCCTTAGTATCCTTTCCGAGATTCCCCACTGGGAAGTGCTGGTGGCAGCTGCAGTTTCCCATTTGTTTGGAATCAGTCTGCAAGTCCCATTCTTTGGGGTCTGCTGGTTCAGTCCCTTCCCTTGTTCCTAGGTCATTGGTTACTGCTGGTACATTAAGGCACACATGTTTGTTTATCTCATTATGTGTAGAAAAAGGCTATTGCTAATGGGAATCTCAGAGGCCGCTGCAAAATTGGTGGGCACAGATTGAGCACTTAAAAGATGTTAGAGCACTCACCATCTAACCCAAAGACTCCTGTGTCAGGATAATTCGACACAGGTTTTTTTACCAACCTCAAGGAAATTTCTGTACAACGAGGTGTACTGTAAAACACCACACTATCCCCAACCCTTGTGGCACATTTCTTATGTATTAATCTGAATCAAGAGACCCAAAAGTCTGGCTAAAAAGATGGGATCATTAATTTCTGAAGAGTCAAGCATATAACCTTCCGGTACAATTGTTTATTCTATATCTAAGAACCGTGATCCTGGAAGCTGTAGATATCTACAAAAATGGCAAACTCTTACCAAAAGCAACCTAGAATTGCAATGGCCATTATGAGAAACCTTTCAGTTAGACAAGATAATTTAAGAAGTGCACTCGAAAGCAAAGATTCCCAGCTCAAACAAACAGAATGGGATACCTACTTTAATTGGGACGCAGATGCCGCCAAAAGGTTTCAAAATTCCAAAATAGCTTCATTGAAAGATTCATTGCAAAAAGCTAATGAAAAGTAAAAGCTATAAAAGGGGCCTAAAACAAAAGACTATAAGAATGATGTAATTTTTACTGCTACCTCTGTCCTCCTTTACTTAAGTATGCATTTTATTAATCCTGTGTCTGAATTGTTTTCCACTCTGAAAAGATTACATGACCATAAACAAAAGTCTACCCAGTTAATGGCCTTAGAGACACCCCCATATATACCTTCAGCAAAGGACCCCTGTCTGGGCCCCTGTCAGAGTTGAGGATGCTCTGAAGAATTTTCTGGTAAACTGCAACGTTATTTCCTTAAACAGCCAAGGGAAACTGGTGCAGGCTGGCTGGGTCCAAGTACCCAGACGGGGCCCCACAGGACCAGCCAAAAGGGTCCTTGGTTTGCACAGGATAGAAATCCAATGCGAGCTGAGAGGAAGTGAGAGCAGAGTTTACTGAATAATGGAAGTGATACAGTATAGCAGGTGGAGTGTCTAGGAGACTCAGAAAGGAAAGGAGAGAGTCTCATCTATGCTTGGGGTCTGGGTTTTTACCAAAGATGGGCGTCTAGTGTACGGGTCCTCTCAGGCATCCAGAAACTGGTCAAAACAAAGACAGTGCTCAGGTGTCCTTCATAAGTCTTTTCCACCCTGGAGCTGGGAGTTTTGGTATCAAGGTGTCTGGAGTCAGTGGTCTTAGAAACTTACATGAGGACCCCACCAGTCACCCTTTAGATGTTATCTATTCTGCTGGAAGCGTCCAAAGGTATCACTAACTCTTTGAACTTTACAAGGACATACATCGTGGGTACTACGAGGCATGTGTAAAGCAGGAGTACAGATCCTAGCAAGAATAAAGGCAGGAAAAAGAGCCAAAAAGTTGTTTTTTGGTCATGGGATCCCTTTAGTTTCCTTGCCTCAAAGCTAAAATTAAAATTAATGAAAACACCTTGCCAAAGGTATTTCCCAGGGGATCCTGGAAAAACGCAGAAGACAGCAAAGTGTGAGAATTCTTACCAGAGTCAGCTCTCAATCTCTATCTATAGGGTCCAATTGTGAGAAGTAAGGGAGATGATTCATTTTCAGAAATACCAAATAAAAGCTGTGCTGTCTAGCTAACAGGTTTACAACTTATTGGAAATATGTACCAACTCCCACCCTCACAATGGAGGCCCAAACCCTTAGACACTTCACTTCCTGGTTCTTCTTCCCCTTTCAGATTCACGGGCTTATTTTCTCCAGCTTTGCAATGAGCATGCGCCAAAGAACAAAGGGAGGAGGGACTGAAAGTCTCTGTGCCACCTCAGGGAAAGTATACTTGTTCCAATCAGACTACTTTTTGCCTTACATGAGCGTAGGTGACAGCCAGGTAAGTCTGTAACCTCTGTAGTGCTCAGCCAGTGAGGAACCAGGGAGGGACTTGCCTCTGTAGTACTCAGCCAATGAGGAACCAGGGGAGGGGCTTGCCTCTGTAGTACTCAGCCAATGAGGAACCAGGGGAGGGACTTGCATGCTAGGAAATAAATTGTCTGCTATAACTTCCCCAAGTGTGCCTATCCATCAGACACCCACTCTTGTAAGAATGTTGATTAAAGCTTTGCTTCACTGTGCTCCAAATCTCTGCATCCCTCCTTTGATTGGATTGTTGAGTTGGTGGTCTTATTCCTCACATCAATCAAGAAAGAAAAATAATATTTCATCTTGGCCCTTCCTTTCCCAAACCAGACACATTAGTTATTGAACCTTTCTCTCCCAGAGATAGCTATTGACTTCTTGCTTATCTCATTTTGTGTCCAAAGAACTTGCCTTGGCTTTCTGCCTGCCTGGGACATACAGGTGTTCGGTTCTTTGTTTTAGCTATCTTTGAGAGTTCTTAGATCTTGTGAAAACAAGATCTATCTTTTGCACCCTCCTTGAGGACACCTCTTGGGTCCATGGGGTTGTTTAATATTGCCAGAAATATAACTGTTTTCCTGGCTGAAACCTTATAAGATATTTGAAAGGATTTAATAATCCTATGAACAGAAATTTGGTCAGATTAGAAGCTGATATTCAGAGCCTGATAGGAATATTTTAACTCTTCTCCCCTAAGCTAAATGTACAGACAGGATTAAAAAAAATATATTCCAGCATAGATGGATGGGTGTGTCCTAACCTTGCCTATTTATCTCCAAGCCTTGTAAGTATTGTAAAAACTCTGACCTTAAGAGAACAAAAATCCTTGAGGAGGAGCCTGGATTCTTTCCCCTGTGCCTTTGAGATGTAAATGTTTTACCCAGTCTTCTCTGGGAATTCTTAACTAGGTCATCTCTTTAAAAAACCAACTTTAGGGAGGTAATTCTTATCAGAAGAAAAACAAAAAAGGGAATATTTGAAACTTAGGTGAATAGTAATAATAAACCCTTATGTGTCTTCTCCACATTCCTCATTTCATGATTAAAATCTCAGAATGGAAGCTATGTGGTGTCTATTTGTATCTGTCTGTAACTTCAGTTGTAGACATATGTTATTTTCTACCTCCAAATGGTATTGCTAAAGTTAGTGTATAAAAGAGCTCTATTTAATTGGCTTAAAGAAAATTAAGCACTTACTTAAATTAAAAATTCACAAGTGTAATAGAAACTGGCCTCGACTGAATTTCAGAGAAAATATTTAGTATTTGGCAATAGCTGGTAAAACGAGTGTAAAGTTGTTAGTTTAATTAAAACAGGCATGTCTTAGACTTATCAGCATTAAATATGACACTTTCATTCTACCTGGATTTACTAATCAAATAAGTTCATGTTATTTCATACAGTTTTTCAGCAAGAAAAATGGCTCAGTATGATGGCTGACTTTGTCTGATGTCTCATGAAGTTTTTGTGAGTAGTCCAAACATAATTGTTTACCACAAGTAATTAAATAGATGTAAGTAGGGTAAAATTTTTATGATGAATTTTTAAAATAGTTTTCCCAAAGCTTTTGCTAACCCAAAACCTTCAAATTTTGCTATGTTAAATTAAATGATGGATAGTCATTGAATGTATGGAGCATTTCCAAATAAGATAAAACATTGAAACATTAATTACTGAACATGGGTTTATCACTTTTGGCTTCCTTTTACAGAGAAACTAAAAGATATTTGGGTCTATTAATAAGTATGTTTTGTGTCACACTTAAAAATTTACTATGAGATAGCATATGTTTCAAGAAATTAGAAAATGTATTCGTAAATTTGCCAAGTCACAGAATGCTAATGTAAAAGACAGTTCACAATTATTTACTTCTTTATTTTCACTAAAATAAAGGCTTTTAAGGGTTAAAATGCTGGTATATGTAATTAAAGCTACTAGAAATAAGCAGGAATACATTGCTTTTTGCAAGGAAGGTAGGATATGCGTTTTCAGTAAGAGAAGTTATGAGGAATGAAGGGGCGTTTTTTGTTGAGAGAAGAGAAAATAATTTTGTCCCAAAGTAAAACCGGTAATTTGACAATGTGAAAGAGGAGAATTAAAAATGAATTAAATAGAAAGTTGGGAAGAAAGAAACCGAGAGAATCTTATGTAGTCAAGTTGGTTAAAATAAAATGAATTTATTATAAGGATTATAAAATTAAGCTTTAAGATCAGTAATGTAGTATGTCGACTGGGATTTAACTTCAATCTTCTGAAAGGACAGAGTTTCCTTAGACCTTTGGTCTGCTTTTGATAAGAGATCTTAAAAGTTTTTCTTTACCTTTCTTAAATTTTATTTATGTTTATTTATTTTTGAGTGAGAGAGAGACAGAGCACGAGTGGGGGAGAAGCAGAGAAAGAGGGAGACACAGAATCTCAAGCAGGGTCCAGGCTCTGAGCTGTCAGCACAGAGCTCAACGCAGAACTCAAACCCATGAACTGCAAGATCATGACCTGAGCCGAACTCAGACGTTTAACCGAGTCACCCAAGCGCCCCTTCCTTACCTTTTAAGTAATCTTCCTAGAAAAAAAGATTTTGTGTCTTGCCAAAACGATTTCCTGTGTTGTCTTTATTAGGTCTTTTGATTACTTAAGAAAGCGGAGTCTTGGGGAATCTGGGTGGCTCAGTAGGCTAAGCGTGCAACTCTTGATGTTGGCTCAGGTCATGATTTCACGCTCGTGGGATCCAGCCCTGCATCAGGCTCTGTGCTGACATTGTGGAGCCTGCTTGGGATTCTCTCTCTCCCTCTCTCTCTCAAAATAAATAAATAAACATTAAAAAAAAAAAAAGAAAGTGGAGTCTTCAAAAAGTTAAGTTTTTCTTTTCTTCCTTTCTTTCTTTCTTTCTTTCTTTCTTTCTTTCTTTCTTTCTCTCTCTCTCTCTCTTTCTTTCTCTTTCTTTCTTTCTTTCTTTCTTTCTTTCTTTCCTTCTTTCTCTTTTACAACAATTAACTTTCTATGTTTTCCTGCAAAGTCTTTAATTGTCACTAAGGTTAAGTAGATAACTAAGCATTGTTTCACAGTGACCTGTGACCCTACTTAACCAAATGCTTCTCAAATCTCTTGATAGTTTTAACAAAAGTTTCCCAAATCAAATTCTAAATAAAGTCTCTTTCATCTAGAACTAACTTTAGGAATTTTTAGAAGGTCCCTGGAACATCTCAAAATATTTTTTTTCTCTTTTTATGAAAAGAAACATGTTGAACTAAATAGGTTTATTTGATATTTTAAATTACATGAGAAGTATTTGTCAAATAAGAAGAAATACTAGCCTTCTCTGTATTGTATTTGTATAGGTATATGTTAGAAGTATTCCAGAAATTGCATGAAATTCCTAAAGTCTGATATGTTCTGGTATAATGTTACCATCTTAATTCTACTTATTATCTTTAAATGTGGCCTGTTGCAGAAATAACCGAATTTCCTTGTCAATTTCAGTGTAATGAATTCTCATCAGGTATTTAACAATGGGCATTTATGTCTTGTTATTTACCAGGACTTATTGTTTTACACAGATGCTTTTGTAAAAGTGTTCCTGCAAATGTGCTTCATCTTTGAGGAGATTCATGGAAAGGGCCCTGGCAAATGCAGGTTTCTGATAACATTTAGATCATAAAATGGAATTGGTTGAGGATTTCCAGAGCTAATAGAAAAAACTGAATTCAAGCATAACAAGAATTAATAACACAGTATTAAATAACTTTAGGAGGATGATTGTAATTCTTTATGACTTTGTGTCTACAATATTTCTGATTCCTTAATGGTTTGTTTTTCCAGATTTAAGGAAACCTTTTTTTTAAGCTATTTATGGTTTACAACAATATGGTAACATAAACCTTTCAAAAACAAAGATGAAATATTTATATTCTTCTTGTCTGATTCCTCCAGAATTTGGAAATTCTTGAGTATTCTTTTCATGGCCATATAATTAGGTATATGTACAAGTAAAATAAGAATCTGTTCTTTACTTTTTAATGTTTATTTACTTTTGAGAGAGAGAGATAGAGAGAGAGAGAGAGGGAGAGCAGGGGAGGAGCAGAGAGGTGGGGAGGGACAGAGGATCCGAAGTGGGTTCTGTGTGGACAGCAGCGAGTCCAATGTGGGGTTTGGACTCACAAACCGTAAGATCATGACCTGAGCCAAAGTCGGACACTCAAATGACTGAGTCCCCCAGGCACCCCAAAAAGAATCTGTTCTAAATATTGGCTATATTACCAAAACTTTGAATTGAATGTTGTATTTGAGAGAGATGTGTATAGACTCATATATGACCAGACAGCTTTTGAGAACCAAGGTTGACTTATGAAACCAATGAAGCCTCTCAGAATTCCTAACAGTTTCATCAGGTACAATCTGATGGCAAGTCCTTGCCTTGGCTTCCTGGCCCCAGACACTTTTAAGAGCTCAATGTGAGATTTTGTATGAAAGATTCCTAGCATAGCAGTCTTAAAAATAGCTTAGAGGGTCAATCACTATTCTTACTGCACTTATGTAATGAACCAAACTAACTTTAATGCAGACAAATTAGTTTTACTGTGATTTTCTTTGATTAAAAGGATGGAGGTGATTATGGAAATAAAAATTATGTTTGCACCTTTATCTATATTAGATTTTAATCCTGTTGTCTTTGAAGTTTTACATATACCTGCAAATTGGACTGGATCCTGAGTCCTAGTTTCCTCAAATAATCTGTCTGTGACTCTCCAAACTAATGTTTCCAGTCTTCTCCCACCCTTCTGATTTGGAATCACTAAGAACAAAGACTGCTCCTGGATATCCTTAGAAGGGGCTGTACAGGGACTCAAGCCTCGAGTACACATCTCGAAGCTGAAGAAGACTCCACCTGGCATCTGGTTTTGAATCAGGTTGACCAGGAAAAGGGGCCAGCTGTCCTTGAGGTACACTGCTGCCTCCTAAGAGGTTGGACCAAGACTTCATACTTTACCTAAACATGAAACCCTTTCTTCTCTTCCTTTCCTATACTCTGGCTTTGTCCTGGAAAGATAACAGCATCATTTGTATCTCTCAAGCAATTGATAAGTAGAGGTAATCTCTGGAATTTACAACATCTTTTTATTTCAGTCTTGGAGAAAACCTAACTGATTCCTGGCTAGAACAGGCAAGTGTAACAATCCCTGCCATTAACAGTGCCACCTTAGTGGAAATGATTTGTGCCCAGATGGGACTCATCTTTGTCTTTGGTGGTTACCATTCTTCTTGTGCCCATGGTTGTCTAGATGGCTGGCATATAACTGGGCAATGCCTCTTTGTTTATCTAATTGTACCCCTAAATCTTCATAGGCAGACTGAGACAGCTCACTGGTCAACTCCCCTGAATTTACATTGTTGAGTTAGAAAGGACCTACCAAGAGGCATTCATGATTCAAAATTAACTTCCTTTGGTAGATCCCTACTTCCCTGGTGTAAGGAGTAAATGCAAATGATAATATAATCAGGAACCTCTCCTTAACTCTTGAAAATATTGTAGAATCTGCCGCTAAGACAATAGCTGTCCAAGAAAAACCCTTAGACTCCAGGGCCAAAGGTGTTTTTGATAATAAGACAGCCCTCGATTAGCTTTTAGATGAGCAAACAAGGTGTCTGTGTTGTCACCAATACCACGTGCTGCGCCTTGATTAATGCTACTGGGCAAGTTAAAACTCAATTATGTAAAGTTATTGAGCAAGCCACTTGACTTAAAAAGATGACTTTCTCGACAGGGTCTTTCTTTGACTTACTTGATTTTGATTGGTTTGGATCTTGGGGACCATGGGTCCAAGATGCATTACAGACATTGGGAATCATTGTGCTTATAGTAGTCATGGTAATCTTCCTGTTGTGTTGTAGTTTCTCAAAACCTCTAAATGCATGTTTGTAGCCACCAACCACCAAGCAGATGATCTCCCTAAAACTGGAATGCCAGAAAAGGAATGAAAATGAGCAACTAAAAAATTGTGAACCTGCAGTTATGACCTGTGAATACTATAGAGAGTCAGCCAAAAACAAAATCAAAAACAGAAAGAAAAAAACAAACAAACAAACAGGGGCACCTGTGTGGCTCAATCTGTTGAGGATCTGACTCTTGATTTCAGCTCAGGTCATGATTTCCAGTTTGTTAGATCGAGCCCCACACCAGGCTCTGTGCCGACACTGCAGAGTCTGCTTGGGATTCTCTCTCCATCTCTCTCTGCCCCAACTTGATGCTCTCTCTCTCAAACTAAACAAACAAACAAATAAACATGACCTGAAAAATACCACATAGAGGATCAGTAAAAGCCATAAGAACCATAGGCAGTACTGAGTGAAACAACTGTCTTAAATTTTTATCACATCTCTTGATTAGGCTGAGAGTCTGATCTAAAGGAGGAGGATGGTAGAAAGAAAGAAAGAAAGAAAGAAAGAAAGAAAGAAAGAAAGAAAGAAAGAAAGAAAGAAAGAAAAAAAGGAAAGAGAAAAGAAAAGAAAAGAAAAGAAAAGAAAAGAAAAGAAAAGAAAAGAAAAGAAAAGAAAAGTGGAGCCACTTGTCCCCAGGACAACAAACCAAGACTTAAATGCAGTTTCAGCCTCTCCCAGAAATGTGGCCTTTAACTAGTCAATATGAAAGGTCCTGGTCAACACTAGTGAGGTGATCTGCATGATAGATGCCTCTCCTTCCCCCAAAGAAAGGTGGCCTCGCCTGAAACAGTCTACTCTTTGTTAGAAAATGTCCTTTTCTGCCCCCTTCCTTTCCAACTTAGTCTACACGGACTTCCACATGGTCCAGCCCCTCAGAGCTCCTTGCCACATGCTGCCCAGTTCATGAACCATTGAATAAAGCCAATTAAATCTTCAAATTTACCCAGCTGAATTTTGTTTTTGTACATTCTTAAATAAAGATGTACTTTTCTGCTTTTCTTCTTCCCCACTAAACTTTGAATTCTTAAGAACTTAATCATTTCTAACATCCTTGGTATCTGACATACAACAGATACACTTAGAGGGGTGTGTGTGGTTGGTGGTTGTTTTCCCAAATACAAGACGGAAGTGCTAAGATTCTCTGTGTTATCCATTTCCTTCAAATCTTCTGTTATGAAAACCAACATATTGTCAACAATTCCAGAATCCCAAGTAGTGTCTTTCATGGAGCAGAGACAGCCGTAAGGAGCAGTGGGAGAGAGAGCAGGCTTTGTTGTGAGAAATTACTAGACTTGAATCCTACCTCTATCAGTTGCTCCTTCCACAATGGCATTTTCACACTTCTCTGCCAGAAAACGAAAGCATTAGGATTGCTTTCAGATTCTCATTTATGTTAAAATAGCAGAATTTAAGAATTTGGAACTGTGTTTGAAGAAATCAATAGAAAAAGCCTTTCCAAGTGGCACCAGCCATTGTCCCCACTGTACAGAGGAGAGCTAACCTGGAAGACACCTACTGAGAAAGTTTTCCTGCATCTCCACAGCAGCTTGTTGCCAGGCAGGATCACCCTAAGAGGTTAACATCTTGATCCTTAGATAAAATACAAATGTAATTCACAAGAAACAGGACCACAAATGGAACTACAGGGAAATAGGGATCAAGGAAGAGAATTTGCAAAGTAGAGAAAATTTGCAAAGTGGAGATTCAGAAGTTTCATAGTGCCATGCAGGCCCTGAGCCGGGGACCTGGGACAGAGTAGTAGCCACTTCACTAGCCATGTGACTTTGGGGGAAGCCATTTTTTTCTTCCAAGCCCATTTTCCTTTTGTATTGAAGGGGCATAAAAATCCCTGTTTTGTAAACAAGGGTTTACAAAGCCCCACTCAAGTGTAAGGAATCTGCTCTTAGTGAGGTTAAGTTGGACATGAACCAGCTCCTTCCTGCCCCTCTCTGTTACCTTGACCTGAATGTCACTATCATGCAGTAGAACCAGACTGATGATATCTCACCTTCCATGTTCTGGGACAGGAAGTGGTTGAAATTGAAAAATAAATTGAAAACTCATATCTTGTGCCTTCTTCAACCTCTGTACATTTGCTTTGAAGTTTTAAAAAAGTGTTTTCTAAAATATAAACATATTCCAAAACCTCAGGTTTAAAAATGAGTGTATGTAATTTTTTTTTTATTTTTTTTTCAACGTTTTTTACTTATTTTTGGGACAGAGAGAGACAGAGCATGAACGGGGGAGGGGCAGAGAGAGAGGGAGACACAGAATCGGAAACAGGCTCCAGGCTCCGAGCCATCAGCCCAGAGCCTGACGCGGGGCTCGAACTCACGGACTGCGAGATCGTGACCTGGCTGAAGTCGGACGCTTAACCGACTGCGCCACCCAGGCGCCCCGAGTGTATGTAATTTTTAATGAAAAGCGTATTTTATTAGATCTCTCGTATTCTTCATTTTAGTGTTTGTCTTTCTTCTTCTTCTTCTTCTTCTTCTTCTTCTTCTTCTTCTTCTTCTTCTCTTTTGTAGTTTAACGTTTGCCTCTGTATGTGGTGATGTGGGAGTGTGTTGTACCACTGCAAATCATTTATGGAATAAGGCAGGATATATTTACATATAGTTAAATTCCAGAAGCACCTTTTATAAATGAAGTAACTGAGTACCAAAGAATTGAGCTGCCTCCCTTTCAAACTCAGGAGATGGCAGAGCCAGAATCCAAACCCAGATCTGACCCCACAACTCTCAAGGTCAGGATGGGGCAGGCACTTAACTCAGCGCCAGCCTTTTCCTGCAGCTTCACTGTGCTTCAGAAACGGAAGGTCCCCAAGGCTGAGCAGGGCAGGCAGGTGAGCAGGACATACTTGTTACTCAATCCTTTTGGTTATGAAAAGATTAGGTACAGCTGGATAGAACATTTGGATTCAGGTAACTTTCAGCCAGAAAAGAAAGCAATGGGTCAAGGAAAAGAATCCAGGATGCTTGACAAAAAATTCTGAAAGGGGACAAGCCCTCCTGGCTTGTTATTTCTTATCTGAGCATTTTAGCCAAGGACCGTGGACTCAGACTCCTAAATTTCCGTTTTATCTGAAACAGCTGGACCTCTCAGTCACTTCAGGACAGACACCTCGTCTGTCTGTCTGTCTGTCTGTCTGTCTGTCTGTCGGGTGGAAGCAAGCACAAATTTGCCCATCAATTGGTGAGAAGTGTGGAAAACCCTTTTATCCTTGGCTTTAATTCTTGGAATCCTTTCTTCTACTCAAACTTGACAGCTCCTTCCTTTCCCCAAAAAACATCACCAGGAAGTGAGGACTCATCACCCCGGTGCAGGCGTCAGTGTAAACAAACCCTACCGAAGCTTCTTTGAGATTTGGGCTGTGGTCAATACCGCAGTCTTTTAAAAAGGAATCTTAGATTTCTGCATTTCCAGGCTGATCATTGAAATGCAAGCAATTGGGTTTGGAGGGCCACTCCCCAGAGGCTTCAGACTTCCTTTTGATCTTTTCCCTCCCCTCCCCGCCGCCTCCTCAAAATGCTCACTTTCCTAGAAAGTGGGACTCTTCTTCCATCCAGAGGCCCACAAACTGTTTTCCTTCCTGATTTTCAATAAGGCTGGGAATTAGGTGTTGAGGTGTCAGGGATCCCTAACACGATTTGCTGAGCTCTGTTGGGGGTATTTGTGGAGGATTTACTTAATGTTGCTGTCAAGAAATTTTCAGAAAAGTCTTCCCTAGTCACTACGCGTCTGCTAAGAAGACAGGCAGTACATTTCCTATCTTCCCAAATATAAGAATATGTCATTAAATGAGCCTAAGAAGAAGAAAAAAAAGTCCCTAAGGTCACTGCAAATGGCTGCAACCAGAAAGCACACGATTTCATTGGATGATTTTAAAAAAGAAACATAATCATACAACATTTTAGAATATTCTTGATGCCTAATCTGAAAAGGGCCACTGCGCTTCTAAATTTTGCTTGCAAACCAGTGAAACCAAAGTGTTCTTGGCAGAATAAATTGTGTCTCCCCAACCCAGACATAGATAATCCTTTTTAAGTGGGCTGCCTCCAAATAATACCTGAAGCAGAGTCTGAATCTGGGTTTCAGAGAGGATTCTGGAAATTCATGACAACTTTTACAGTGGTGTGTGTGCACTTAGCATTTTCCTAGGGACAAGGCACATAGATTTTTGTAACTTTCATAGATTTTTATAAGGGACTCATGGCCCTGAAAGTTTTACATTAAATGACCTAATGCAGCATTGGAAAGAATTTTCTAGAGCAAACTTGGCCTGTGCCCGATTGACTATATTTGCCCTGAAGAAGTGGAGAGTGCAGAGAAATCGCCATATTGAATGATCTGCCCTCAGTTTGATTCAGTCAGTCAATCAACAAACATCTAGCCAGCACTTGCTTCTTGGAAGGCATGAGATTTGACTGTCTCTCTTTTAGAAAGTGCAATCATAAATGAAATTGTTAACTGCAAATCGCCCAGCCCCTTTCAAGTCTCTGGCTGTAGGATTGAAGTCTCGAGGCTTCCAATTCCCGGTGGGGGATGGGGGAGGGGGTGTGGGGGAGTAGGGAGACTGCATGCTCTGTGATGAAGTGTTCATTAGTTGATTTCTGTAAAGTGCTTTGAAGATCTGAAGAACTAAAGTGCTAGTAAGTATTAGCAACCTCCTTCAACTTTCTTTGTCTCTTTTTCTTCCTAAAGGCAATTTACAGTACCCAAAATACAGAATGGGCCACCTGAATAGGGGCATTTCTTTTTTCCCTCCTGAAGAAGAACTTAGCTCTCATGAGGTTAGTTTAGAACAGGTGCTTACCTCTGTGGAGCACAACTGCAACTTTATACAGAGATGCTTATAACAAGTTAAAGCCTAGACTGTTGATGATAAATTAGATCAGAGGGCCTACTGGCTGGGTGCCCCGGTGCATTTGGGAGGCCAGCTCCTGACAGAACCATCTGGATAAAGCCTGGGAAACATCCTTAAGGGGTAAAAGGATCAGAATTTACAATCTAGTAGGGGCAGTGAGATAAAGAAGGACACAGGTCACTACAATATAGATCAGGATGTATTCAAAGCTATCTGAGGCATTCAAATAACAGAAAGGGGGTTGGAAATTGGGACTATCCCACTTGATGGCTCGAAAGAATTTTGCAAGGTTTTGGAAAGTGTAACACACGTTATGAACAATATTCATTGAGTCCTCCCTGTGTGCTCATTGAGCGAAATCCTTTCCATGCATCATCTCATTTAATGGACCTTGACTGATAGGCAGGGTCGTGCCTGATAGTTATGGCTGAGGACAGCATTGCTCAAGGGAAAAGCAAGGGCAAGAGTCAGAGTGTCTCAAGCTCTTCTCTACAAAAGCTTCATTCTGCTCTTCATCAGTCTTGATTCCTTACGTATGAATGTGAAGTTTTTGTTTTGAGTGAGCTTCTACTTAAACTAGTAACATATGCCAAGAATATCAAAATCGCTATCTCCACGTGTAGGCCAATGTCTTGATTATAAGGATCACGTGGCATGTCATGGCAGTTCTAGAACGTCCATGTGAAATGGGGATAAGGCATCTGTTTAGAAGGACTGTCAAGCATTTGTCAGGATGAGGCATTTGCCCAGCAAACACACCATATTTAATGTATTTGAATTTACCCGGTTTAGATCCTGGACTAGAAAAAGAACTTTAGTGGGACAACTGGTAAAATTTAAATAAGGTCTGTCAGATTGTGAATAATATTGGACCGATGTTGCTGTCCTGATTTTCATCGTCCTATTATGGTTGTGTAAGATGCTAATATTCGGGGACACTGAGTCAAGAGTGTAAGTCAATTCACTGTGTTAATATTTTTGCAACTTCTTTAAAAGTCCGAGGGAAGAGTTACAGATAAGAATAAGTAAAAATGTTTATGTGGATGCACAGTGACCATGGTAGGTGGGCATCAATGTCTGTGTTTGGTGGGGTGGGGGCAGGGAGACTTGAGACAAAGCCTCAGCCCCTGTCCTTGATTTTGTCACCACTGGAAGGACTGTTGAAAGCACAGTCTCAGGCCCCAGAAGCTTCAGGAAAAACACCTGAGAATCTGTATTTGGACAGGCTTCTCCAGAGGATCCTTCTGAAGAGGTGAGTTTGAGACATACTGTCCTACTTGTGCCTCTAATTCCCCCGGCCAGTGAGAACCTGTTTCCCATGTTGTCAGGAGGGAGAAACTGAGGCTCTAGGAGGTTAACGTGCCTGAAGTCACAGGGTCTGGTAAGTGGCAAAGCTGAAACTCTCCTAACTCTCTAGCCAAGTTTTTCTTAGGACTCATCTAGCCTCACCCTATTTGTACACTTGCCTTTCACAGAATCTCCCGGCAGGCACTCTACCCCAGCATCCACCTAGATCCCAACACATAATGGAGCTGCTTTATGTCCTTACTGGCCTCCAGTTACCATCACATGGTTTTTATCCTATTGGTTGTCCTGTATGTGTGTTCTCCCCCTGGGGGCCCCAAATTGAGAAAGTATTTTTGGCTGGGAAGACAAGTCTTGGATTTATAGCCTTTTCATTTCAAGAAATGTTTCTGTTGATTTTAATTTAATTTCAGGTATGTAAAACACACACACATAAGTGGAATTAAACCATTTCATCTAATGTCAAATATTAATTACAAGGTTAGGAATAGAACTCTGATTAAGTGATTTAGAAGCTGGGAGCAGGCTTCTCTTTAAAATTATATCCAACCCCAGAGCTATTTCTGGGCATTTCCTCTCCTGCTGCAGAAGCGTCAGGATTGATCCTGCAGGTCACTGGGAAGCCGGGAGGCGCCATGCTCACTGGGTTACTGAGATGTTTACAACCAAGATGACCAAGATTTAACATTCTGGGGCTTTTACTCCCTCCTGGGTACCGCTGCTTTGTCTTCCACTCTATATACCAGGAGTAGCAGAGGAGCGGGGAGCCGTATGAGACTCAGTTGAGGGGGGCAAGAAGAAAAGAATCCATTTCGTCACTTAAAATTGTGTTTTTTAATTAACTACGTTTTCTTCCTGCCAGAGGGTGCCACGTTAGACTTTCCATAATATTTCAGAATACACTTACAGGCATTACTTTTAAGTCATATTCTAAGAAGACTAAGATAATAAAAGCATGGGGTTCAGAGACAGGCTTGCGTTTAGATCGAAGTTCCATCACTCGCTGGCTATGGGATTGGAGCAAGCCGCGTACCGGATTGTGGCTCCGTTTCCTCCCTGGCGGAGCAAGGCCAATGGCACTGGATGCGGATCTACCCTACACCGCGTAACCTGAGGTGAGGTCCCCTCCATGCCCCATAGTCCTTCTCTTTCCTTTCAGCATTGAAACCCCAAGCACCAACACGCTGCCTGTGTTCTCTGGGTGCATAAGGATGTTCTGGTTCCTCAGTTCTCAGTGGCCCAGGGGAACCTCCCTTATCTCTTACTTCATCACATCAAAACTTACTAGTGTTGTGTCCCTTTCCCTCAGGACACTGCCTTTTGCTCACCCCTCGCTCTAAACAAAGGGTCCTCCGCTAAGTGCTCATATTTAATGATGACTTAATGGGTCATTATGGGACTTGTCCCAAGTCATTCAGTAAGGTAGTAAGAAAGCAAGGGCTACAGCTCAGGACAGCTCACGTGTAAAGCCAGGCTGGGCACCATCTGGGGCCCCAGAATGGTGTCCTTCAGTCCCTCTTCTTGTTGGGGCTCCAGTGGCTACATCCCTTGACACTATTTACAATGTTGAATATGCTCTGGGTTTGGGATTCAGCTCAGAGACTTCTGAGACCAATAGGGCAGTCTTGTTTTTGTTTTGTTTTGTTTTGTTTTGTTTTTTGCTTTTGTGTTTCTTTTCCTTAAGCCAGTAGACTGCTTTGAAAGGGACAGGCGTGTCAGCAGTAGCCTGGACCTCATACTTTCACATTTATTTTGCTCTTAGCTATGCTTTAAGGAATTGGAGAAAATGCCAATTCCTGCTCTACATTGCAACATATTGTGATAGATGCTTCTTCTGAGATCCCATATGCTTCATATTGTCATGGAAAAAGCACTGGCATAGCACGATTTTTTTTTGCTATAAATTTCCCCAGAGATTGAATTGGATTTCTGTTGGTTGCTTTTATAGCAACATTGTCTCGGGAAGGAGAGAGAGAGAGATAAAGAGAGGGAGACAGAGAGACAGAGATTGCACATTAACAAAAGGACCGCGTTTTAATGAACACTTGCTTTAAGATAGCAGCTTGGAGGACATGGCCCCAGAATATTTCGGGTTATGATTTCGTGAGCTAATATTAGAAGAGAGTGGTTGTGGACTAATGGAGAAATAGTGAATTTAGGAGAAGGAAGGGAGCCACAAATCCTGACTTGGCCATTCACCATCTCTGGATCTGAGGCAAGGGTATCCATTAGGTTTTGCTGAAATGATTTAGTGATTCAGACATACTTTGAAGTTCCCACATTCTAGGCTGAGCTGGCTCTGAGAGGGCTGAATGGTAGAAGGTAACTTCGTTCATGTGTCTGACGGTTGGAGTGAGGTCAGCAGGGGCAACGGGGCAATTTGGTCTTGTGTCTCTTCTCTTCCAGCGGCCTAGCCCTCCCCTGTCCCCACGGTGATGGGCATCATCTTGGCAGGACAGCCTTCCAAGCCTCTGCTTGCATCACATCTGCTGGTACCCATCTTGGTCAAAGCAAGTCACACATCTAAGCCTACATTCAAGGGGCAGAGAAATAGCCTCCCCCTCTCGATGGGTGGTGTCACAAAGTAACACTGCATAGGAGCGGCATAGACAATCCACTGCAGCAATTAAAGTATGCCCTCCGAGCCTAAATGTCCTCAAAGTCCAGATGGCGACCACTATAAGTAGTGCACATCTATCACGTCAAACGTGAACTCTGACTCGGCGTGCCACACCATCCCCTTCTTCCCCATCTCTCCAAAGCACCACCAGCTTCGCCCTGATGAGCTGAAATCAGAAACGTGGGAGTCACCTTTTACTCCTCCTTTCCTCCCGCTATCCCTCCCATGCAATCCATCTGCAGCAAAGATCTAAGAACCCTAACTCTGAAAATGATCTTGAACCTGTCCACTTCTCTCCCTGCTTGCACCCTTGCTCACTCCGCAAAGATGATCTCTCTTCTCAGAACAATCTTCTGACAGATATTTGCTTGGCTCTTTCTGGTCTTGGTTCAAGGTCACGTTGAGTGAGGCCATCCTTGACCACCAGATGTTATCATCAACCCCACTCCCACCTTATATTTAATATCCTCTCTCGCTTTATTTTTCTCTGTATACTTCTCACCATCTCATCTGTTTTTTAATTGTCTGCCTGCCCCACCAGAAGTTCAGCGCCATGAGAGCATGAGGTTATTTGGCCACTTGGTTCACGATTGAATCCCTTGTGCTTGTAATGGTACCAGAACATGTTTAGTGATATCTATTTTTTGAATAAATAAAGAAGGAAGATTTTAAGGAGTGTTAAAAGTAATTTGTCTAAATTAGTATGTTGACATGTAGCCTTATCCTGAATTACAATGTCCTATTTCCTTGTACAAAGGCCCTGAGGTACCTAACTAAGACATAAAGAGTCAGAGAAACATGCCAGAGAAGTGAGATCTGAGACATAAATGGTAAGTAGTAATAAAAAACAGGGTAGTGTGGGGCACCGGGGTGGCTCCGTCGGTTAAGTGTCCGACTTCAGCTCAGGTCATGATCTCGCAGTTCGTGAGTTCGAGCCCCGTGTCGAGCTCTGTGCTGACAGCTCAGAGCCTGAAGCCTGCTTCAGATTCTGTGTCTACCTCTCTCTGCCCCTCCCCTGCTCGTGCTCTGTCTCTCTCTCTCTCTCTCAAAAATAAATAAACATTAAAAAAAATTAATAAAGAAAAAAACAGGGTAGTGAGAAGCTAGAACAGGATAAGACAGTGGGCCATCCGGCCCGTTGGATAGAGGTAGATCACCCATTTATGTTTATTCTTGATAAGAATAAAATAAGCATTACTTATTTTTAATGTGTTGATTAGTACTGAGATCCTTACTAAGTTCCCAAGAGAGGTAGACAGGGGTCTCTAATGGTTGGAGTCTAGGGACACTTGATTGAAGACACTGATCAAACTAGTTATAACGAAACTAACCTTCACAAAATGGACAAGCGACTTGGAAACACTCCTGGCAAAGAAACCAGCTTGGATAGCAGATCATACTATTAAAGCAAGTATAAAAGAAGGCCAAGAAAGGAGAGCTGATATTTCATCTCCTAAAAACAATGACAACCTAATTAGATTAGACACAAAGGTTTGGGTGGGGGAAGATAACATTGCATGGTCAAGACGATTTGAAAAATAAATTTTTATCAGTTACTGTGAACAATTCTGAACAGATTATGCTCAGGCTATTAGCAAACCACCGGTATGAAACATCATGTTGAGAAAGATATAAAATATTGTTCACTAAGATTTTAATCTTATTTTAGCCTCCTTTTTAATTGAGATATTATTTACGAACAAAAAACTCTACAGATCTTAAGTTCAATTTGTTTTGAATAATTTTGTACAATCATATAATAACCACCCCAAACAAAATATGGGATATTTTGATCAACCTGGACATTTATTTATGCCCCCTCTTTGAATAAACCACTCCCCCCCCAACTCCATCATTTTCTAACCTCTTGTCACCATAGATTACTTTTACTTTCTTGCACTTTATATAAATGCAGCCATTCAATATATCTTCTATGTGCTTGTAGGGTTTTTTTTTTTGCTCACTATGATGTCTATAAAGTTCACCGTGTTATTCCATCAGTAGTTTGTTCTTTTTTATTGCTAAATAGTATTTCACTGTATAAATTAACCATACATGTAAAATTCATTTCCTCATTGATGGACATTTCCCTACTGATGGACATTTCTAGCAGTTGTGAATAAGGCTGTTGTGAACATTCTTATAAAATCTTAGTGGCCATTTGATTTAATTTTTCTCATATAAGCACCAAAGAGAGAAATGGCTGAATCAATGGATAGGTGAATTTTTAGCTTTATAAGTAGTGGTAGCGTTCTGCATGGACACTAGGAATGTACGAGTGTTTTAGCTCTTTATCCTTGCCAATGTTTCATGTTATGGCTAATTTTAGTCACATTTTTTTGTGGTGATATCTTATAATTTTCATTTTCATTTATGTGTTTCCCGATATCAGTGGAGCATTTTTTCACATGCTTATTGGCCATTCCTGTATCTTTTTTTTTTTTTTTTTTTTTGAGAAAGGGCACAAGTGAGTAAGGGGAAGAGAAAGAGAGCAAATCCCTGGAGGGGCAGAGAGAGAGAGGGAGAGAGAAGCGGGCTCACCCAAAGCGGGGTCATGAACTCACCTGACGGGGGACTTGAACTTTTTAAGTGAAAAGTATTTGTTCATGTTTTCTGCCCATTTTCTTCTTACTCTTTTTTCATTATTGAGCTTATATATTTTGAAAGAGCTTATCAGGTATATGCATACCATCATCTCTTCCCCATCTGTATCTTAACTGTTTTCTTAATGGTATCTTCTGATGATTCAATTGTTTTAATTTTCCCAAAGTATGATTTATTTTATTTTATTTTTTCTTTTTGATGGTTCACGATTACTGTATCCTTGAAAAGTTATGAAAGATGTTTCTCTCTCTTGTTTCTTTTTTAAGAAGACTTACCTTTCTGGCTTTTATGATTAGTTCTATGATTCATCTCAAATTAACTTTGTATATAGTATGAGGTAAGAATGCAGGTATTTTTTTCTATATAGATATTTTTCGGTCAGCACATTTGTCAAATGGAGTTTCCATTCTCCATTGAATTGCTTTGCATCTTTGACAAAAATTAATTAACCATATAAAAGGTTCTATGTCTGAACTGCATTCTGTTCCATTAATTGATTTGTCTATCCTTATGCAAATGTCACTCTCTTGAAGACTATAGCATTATAGCAGATCTTAAATTACTTAGTATAAGTCTTCTAATTGTATTCGTCTTGAAGACCAATTCGGTTATTCCAGATTGTTTGCATTTCCATATAAATTTTAGACATATTGTGCAAATTTTTATTTAAAAGACCTACCAGGCTCATAATTTAGATTGTGTTGAATTATTGGGGAGGACTGACATCTTACCAATAATAAGTGTTTTTAACTATAAATGGGGCATACCTTCTTCTTTATTTAGGTCTTTTAAATTTTCTTTCTGTAGACTTACAGTCTTGAGAAGAGAGTTCTTGTCTATTTTTAGTTAAAAATTTTCCACAGTGTCTTAAGTATTTTGACACTATTGTAACTGGAATTAAAAAAAATTGTTTTCCAATTGTTTGCTGATAGTGCATAGAAAAAGTTAATAATTCGATGTTGACCTTGCTTGTTGAATTGTGAGACCTAAATTTACAGTTTTTTTTTTTTGAGAAGGAGAGGGATTGATTCATTATGATGTTCTGTATAACCAATTACAAATTGCAAATAGAGAAGTTTTACTTTTTAACTTCCAATCTTTATGCATTTCCTTCCTTCCTTTCTTTCTTCCTTTCTCTTTCTTTCTTTCTTTCTTTCTTTCTCTTTCTTTCTTCTTTCTTTCTTCTTTCTTTTTTTCTCTTTCTTTCTTTCTTTCTTTCTCTTTCTTTCTTCTTTCTTTTCTTTCTTTCTTTCTTTCTTTCTTTCTTTCTTTCTTTCTTTCTTTCTTCTTTCTTTTGCCTTATTGAATTGGCTAGGAACTTCAGCAAAATGTTGAACAGAAGTGGTGAGAATGGGTAACCTTACTTTGCTCTTGAACTTATGAGAACATGGTTTAATATTTCACTGTTAAGTATGATTTTAGTTCTAGATTTTTTATAGTTGTCTTTTATCAGATTTAGTAATTTTCCTTTTCATTGTAATTTTCTAAGAATTATTGTTATGAATGAAAGTAGAATTTTATGCATTTATTAGGTTGATCTTCTGTTCTTTTTTCTATATGATGAATTACTTTGATGTACTTTCAAATGTTAAACCAAACTTGCTTAAATTCCATTTAGTCATAATGTATTTTCCTTTTCTTGTATTACTGTATTATATTTTCTAATTATGTTTGCCTCTAAGCTCATGGGGGACATTGGTGTATATATTTTTTGTCAGGTTTTGGTATCAAAATAATGATGTTATCATAAAATAAGTAGGTAAGTGTCTCATCCTTTTCTCTTCTTTTTCTTTTTTTTATGTTTATTTATTTTTGAGAGACAGAGAGAGTGATAGAGTGCGAGCCAGGGAAGGGCAGAGAGAGAGGGAGACACAGAATCTGAAGTAGGCTCCAGGCTCTGAGCTGTCAGCACAGAGCCCGACTCGGGGGTTGAACTCACGGACCGTGAGATCATGACCTGAGCCGAAGTCGGACGCTTAACCGACTGAGCCACCCAGGCGTCTGTCTTGTCGATTTTTGTTTGAACAAGTTAGGGTGGAATTGCTATTTCATCTTGAAAGAATAGTACTTTCTCTTATTTGATAGAATTCACCAGGCCTTCTATGTGAAAAAGTTTTTCGTAACAAATTTAAGAAACATGAGTGTATTCAGATTTTGTTGTTCATCTTTGTAAGTTTCGTTAAGTTGTGTTTTAATATCATCTAGCTCATCTATGTTGCATTTATTGGCATTACACTACTCAACAGTTCTTTTTTTGATCCTTTTCATGTGTATAGAATCTTTAGGAATAACTTTTCTTTCATAACAGATTGGTTATTTATATTTTTTCTTTGTCATTGATCAGCGTCTAGGAGCTTACCAGTTTTATTAATCTTTTTAAGAAGCTAATTTTCTATTTTGTTAGATTTTCATATGTTCTCTATTCCTTGTTTGTTTTTTATTTTATTGATATCTACTATGATCTTTCCATTCACTTTATTAGGATTTAATTTCACTCTCTTTTTCTAGCTTTTCAAGATTGGAAATTAAATAATTAATTTACATTTTCTCTTTCTTATATAAGACTTTTGGGTTTAATAATGTCACTGCAAATTGCCTCCCATGTTTTTTGATATGTTATATTCTCTTTTTTAATGTTTATTTTGAGACAGAGAGAGACAGAGCATGAATGGGGGAGGGTCAGAGAGAGAGGGAGACACAGAATCCGAAGCAGGCTCCAGGCTCTGAGCTGTCAGCACAGAGTCCGATGTGGGGCTTGAACTCAGTAGCCGTGAGATCATGATGTGAGCCGAAGTCAGACGCTCAACCAGCTGAGCCACCCAGGCGCCCCTGATATTTCAAAATCTTTTCTAATTTCATTTTTTATTTATTCTTTGACTCATGGATCAAAGAAATAACTTGTTTAGTTTCCAAGCATACGCGGGAGTGTTCTCAATGACTTACTGTTATTAATTTCTAATTAAATATTATTGTGGTTAGATAACATACTTATAGATGTCACTGTTTTGAAAGATATTTAACTTGTTTTATGGTGACTTTTAAGACTGTTTTGTCTGGGTTTTGTAATTGTTATCTGAAATCCTTATATAAGAAAGAGAAGACTTAAATCACTGTCTAGTTTCTAGAGCATGTGGATGGCTTAGTCTATTGAGCATTCAACTCTTGGTTTCAGTTCAGGTTATGATCTCATGGTTTGTGGAATCAAGTCCTACATCGGGCTCTGTGCTGACAGCATGGACCGTACTTGGAATTCTCTCTCCCTCTCTTTCTGCCCCTCCCCTCCTTGTGCTCTCTCTCTCTCTCTTAAAATGATTAAATTAATTAACTTATGAAAAATCCCTATCTAGTTTCCAACGAAGTTTCTCCACCTGCATTAGTTATCTGTTGCTGTGTTACAAATTACCATAATTTAGCAGTAAACAGCACAGATTTATTATCTTACACTTCCTGTGCATCACAAGTCTGGTTATGGTTTAGCTTGGTTCTCTGCTCAGGGTCTCACAAAATTGCATTTGAGGTTTTGGCTGGTCTACAGTCCTTTTTGGAACTCAGGATCCTCTTCCAAGCTCATATAATTGCAGGTATAATTCTGTTCCTTGAAGTCTCCATTTTCTAGAGGCCACTGGCAGGTTCCTGCCATGTAGAAGGTCCTCACAGGCAGGTGACAACATGACATTTTGAGGCAATCAAGAGGAGTCTCTCTCATCGTCTCATGCATGCTAGAAATATGTGTGTGTGTGTGTGTGTGTGTGTGTGTGTACATACATATACGTATACCTAATTCCAAGGGTAACATCCTGACACCTTTTCCAAACTAATGGATTAGAAGTAAGTTATAGGTTTCCCTCAGCCAATACTCAAAAGTATGGAATTCTTCAAGATGTAAGAGGTGCCCGAGATCATGGGGACAATCTTAGAGTTCTAGGGACTACCACACCACTTTTACTAGTAGGCAGAACTCTGCTTTCCTTTTTAAAATATCTTTTTGCTGGATACAGAATTCTGTATTGACAGATTTGTTTTTCTTTCAACACATAAAAGATATCACTTCATTGTCTTCAAACTTTTTTATTACTGGTGAAATTGTCTTCAAACTTTTTTATTACTGGTGAGAAGTTAGTTGCAATTCATATCGTGGTAGTGTATTTTTAATATTTTTAATCTCCCCCCCGCCCCCCGCACTCCCCTAGCATCTTTTAAGATTTTATTCTTCATCTCTTGTGTTCAGTCAAACAGGTGCCTGTGGTGTGCCTGCATTTATCCTGTTTGAGGCTCACTTGGTTTTTAGATCTATAAATAGAAGTCTGGCAATTTTGAAATGAAACTTTATTTTTCAATAATTGTAGATTGGCATACAGTTGTGAGAAATAATACAGAAAGATCCTGTGGACCCTTTGACCAGTTTCCCACAATGGTAGACTCTGGTAAGACTAGTATAATATCACAACTAGGATCTTGACATTGATACAGTCAAGATACAAATTATTTCCTTCACCACAAAGATGCATATTTCAGTTTTATAGCCATATCCACTTCCCTCCCAACCTACTTTCCTTAACCTTTGATGACCATTAATCTATTCACTGTATGTATAATTTAGTCATTTCAAGAATTTTACATAAATGAAAGCATAAATTCTGTAAACGTTTGGAATTGGCTTTTTTTGCTCATCATAATTCTCTGTGTGTATCAATAGTTAGTGCTTTTTTTGTTTTTTTGCTGACTAGTATTTCATCATAGGAGTGTACCACACTATATTTAACCATTCACCAATTGAAGGTATCTGGGTTGTTTCCAGTTTGGGGGTGTTAACAAATAAAGTGGCTATAACCATTTGTGTACGGGTTTTTGTGTAAACATAAGTATTTTCCCGAGACAAAAGTCTAGGAGTTCAGTTGCTGGTCTGTTTGGTAGCTGCATGCTTAACTTTTTGAGAAATTGCCAATTTTCATGAGTAACTACAGTTTTATATTCCCACCAGGAATGTATCAGTAATCCTCTTTATCTGCATCCTTCCCCCATACACGATGTTGTCACTATTTTTTTTAATTTTAACTTGAGATATCTCATACAGTTTTAATTTGCATTGCCCTGTTCCTGTACTTAT
Organism: Acinonyx jubatus; assembly: GCF_027475565.1. Lineage (NCBI taxonomy): Eukaryota > Metazoa > Chordata > Mammalia > Carnivora > Felidae > Acinonyx > Acinonyx jubatus. The sequence continues at coordinate 188,713,854 of NC_069382.1, forward strand.
TTGCCATCTGTATACCTTCTTTAGTGAATGTTTCTTCATATATTGTGTCCATTTAAAAATTGGGTTGTATGCTCTTTTACTGTTCAGTTTTGAGAATTCTTTACATATTCTAGATGCTAGTCCCTGTTCAGACATGTGGTTTACAAATATTTCCTCCCAGATATCGCTGGTCTTTTCGTTTTTAAACGGGGTTTTTCCCAGAGCAAAAATTTTACTTTTGATGAAGTCCCGTTGATCAATTTTTCCTCTTACGAATTGTGCTTTTAGTATTAAACCTAAGAACTCTTTTCTAGCCTCAGAGCCAACATTTTCTCCACTTTTTCCCTAAAGTTTTATTACATTTTATTCCATAATCAGTTTTGAAATAATTTTTGTATAAGATCTAAGAAAATTTCAAGATGATTTTCATACCTACCCCTGTCCGACTGCTCCAGCATCGTTTATTGAAAAGACTGTCTTTCTTTTACTGATTCACATTTTTGGGGGTGGGGGGGACGTGGGGTCAAAAATCAGTTGAACATATTTGTAGTTCTTACAGATATGTAAGGTCTTACAATAGGAGGTCTTACAATCAGGTAAACTGATTCCTCCTACTTTATTCTTATTTTTCAAAATTGTTTTACTTTTCTAGTTTCTTTGCTTTTCCATGTATATTGTAGAGTAATCTGTATCTATATTTACAAACTATCTTGCTGAGATTTCAATAAGAATTGTGTTAAACCCGTGAATGGGTTTGGGAAGAATTGACATCTGTACCATGTTGCAACTTCCAATCCCTAAACCTGGTATATCTCTTCATTTATGGAATTCTTCTTTGATTTTTTTTTCATCACACTAGTTTTCATAATACGAATCCTGCCTGTAATTTGTTAGATTTGCATCTGAGCGATTCCTCATTAATTTTATCTAATATAAATGCATTGTATTTTTTTTTTTAATTTCTGTGTCCAAATGTTCATTGGTAGCATATAGGTATACAGTTGGTTTCTATATGTTTATTTTTCATCCTGTGACCTGGCTGATTCTAGAAATATTTTTAATAGATCTCTTGGGATGTTCTATGCAGAAAATCATGTCATTTTCAAATATAAACAGTTTGATTGCTTCCTTTATAACCTATGTGACTTTTATTTTATTATTTTTTCTTGTGGAACTGACTAACTTCTAACATTATGCTGAATAAGAATAGTGAGAGCAGAAATCCTGGCCTTGTTCCTGATCCCAAGAGAAAAGCATTTAGCCTTTCACTTTTAAATATGATGTTAACAGGTATTTTTTAAAGATGTTCTTTATCAAGTTGAAGAAGTTCTCCTTTATCTCATTTTTCTGAATATGTTCTAATGAATAGGTATTGAACATTGTCTGATTGTTTTTCTGCATTGATTGATAAGATCATGTGATTTTTCTTCTTTAGCCAGTTAATATGGTAAATTACATTGATTGATTTTCAAATATTGAGCCAGGTTTATATCACTGAAATAAAAAAAAAAACATTTGGTCATGATGTATGACTCTTTTTATATATTGCTGAATTCTATTTGCTAATATTTCATTAAGAATTTTGGTGCCCAGGGGCGTCTGGGTGGCTGTCAGTTAAGCATCTGACTCAGCTCAGGTTATGATCTCATGGGTTCGTGAGTTCGAGCCCCGCATTGGGCTCCATGCTCACAGCTCAGAGCCTGGAGCCTGCTTTGGATTCTGTGTCTCCCTCCCTGTCTGCCCCTCCCCTGCTTGCACTCTGTCTCTCTCTGTCTCTCAAAAATAAATAAATGTCAAAAATTTTTTTTAAAACAGAATTTTTGTATCTGTATTTATGAAGAATATTGATCTGAGGTTTTCTTTTCTTTCTTTTCTCATTTTTTTATTTTTTTGTTTTTGTCTGGTTTGGGCAATACTAGCTTTATAAAATAATTGGGAATTATTTCTTCCTCTTCTATGTCTGAAAGAAATTGTGTAGGATAGGTTTTCATTCTTCTTTAAATATCTGGAAGAATTCTACATTAAAACCACTTGGGCTTGGAGATTTCTTTCTTGGTAGTTTCTAAATTAAAAATTCAATTTCTTTGGGGTGCCTGGAAGGCTCAGTTGGTTAAGTGTCTGACTTTGGCTTAGATCATGATCTCACGGTTCTTGGGGTCGAGCCCTGCGTCAGGCTCTGTGCTGACAGCTCAAAGCCTGGAACGTGCTTCAGATTCTGTGTCTCCCTCTCTCTCTGCCCTTCCCCCACTGGTTCTCACTCTCTCTCTCTCTCTCTCTGTCTCTCTCACTCTCTCACTCTCTCAGAAATAAATAATAAAAAGCATTTAAAAAATTTTTAAAAATCCATTGCTTTAATAGTTACAGAGATATTCAGATTATCTATTTCATATTGGGTGAGTTGTGGTAATTCTTATTTTTCATGAGATTGGTCTATTTTTTCTGTCACAAATGTATATACGTAGAGTGGTTATAATATTTCTCTTTATGCATAAAAAGTCTGTAATATCTCCTGTTTCATTCCTGATATTGGTAATTTATGTCTTGTCTTTTTTTGTTAGTCTTGCTGGAGTTTTGTTGATTTTATTGATCTTTTCAGGGAACTATTTATTTTATTGATTTTTTCTTTATTGTTTTTCTGTCTTTAATTTCAAAAATTTCTGCTTTATCTTTACTATTTCTTTCCTTCTGCTTGCTTTGGGTTTATTTTGCCCTTCTCCCTCTAGTTTCTTGAGGTGGGAGCTTAGATTATTGATTTGAAAATTTTATCTTTTCTAACATCTATATTTAGTGCTAAAAATTTCCTTCTCGGGACTCATGGGTGACTCAGTCGGTTGAGCATCCGACTTCAGCCCAGGTCATGATCTCGCCATCTGTGAGTTCAAGCCCCATGTTGGGGCTGACAGCTCAGAACCTGGAGTCTGCTTCACATTCTGTGTCTCCCTCTCTCTCTGCACCTCCCCTGCTCACACACACTCTATCTCTCAAAAATAAAATAAAACATTAAAATGTTTTTTATTTCCTTCTCAACACAGCTTCAGCTGTCTCACAAATTTTGATAAGGTGTATTTTTATTTTTATTCAGTTTTATATATTTGTATAATTTCCACTAAGACTTAGATTGACCCATAGGCTATTTAGAAGTGTATTGTTTAGCTTCCAAGTGTTTGGAGCTTTTCTTCTTTTCTTTCTGTTACTGATTTCTAGTTTGATTACATTGTGGTTGGAGGACACACTGTGTTCGATATCAATTCTTTTAAACTTCATTGAGGTTTCTTTTTTGCCTAGAATGTTGTCAGTCTATCCTGGGATATGTTCCTTGGGCACTGGAACAAAAGAGTGTTTGGCTATCATCCTCTAAATGTTGATTAGATCTTAGTTTTTGCTCACGTTACTTAGTTATTCTGTATCTTTGCTGATTTTCTGTCTGATTGTTCTATCAGTTATTGAGAAATGGGTGCTAGGGTCTCTAACTATAACTGTGGATTTCAAAAACGGCTCCTTTTGAATTTCTACACTGTAGCTACTCACAAAACTTATTTATTTTATTTTTATTTTTATGTATCTTTTATACAAAAACAATATATTAATAGTGTATAAATAGATACACGTTAGAAACGCATGTTGAAAAATATTTTTCTGATAAGGATGTAGAGTAAGAGTTTGGAGAAGTCACCTGAATTAGTGTCAAAGACGATACATTAAGGAGCCTTGTAAGTCATTAAAGCATTTGCATTTTATCCTGATGGCATTGGGAAGTGTCAGAAGACCTTAAATAGGATGCTAAAGTGATGAAATAGATTGTTTAGATAGATTACTCTAACCACAGAGTAGAAGACTAGCATTAAAGGGATCATTTAGAGGCTGTTGAAGTTCTGATTCCATCAATTTTTTCTAATAAGTTTGTACTGGTATAGGCCATATACGTATACACGTGTGACATATGAAAGTTGTAGATTTCACAGCAAAGCATTTAATTGCTAACTTTTTTGCCATATTTTTTTCTGCCATTATTTCTGTCCCATTTTAGGTGTCTTTAATATCCCCATGGATCATGTTTCTCTTGGTCTCTTGGTTTCTCCAACTTCTTGACTCCATGATCTTTGATGTTCAATAATCTTACTCTTCCACTGTCATAGTCACACACTACACCTTGTCATAGCCTTGACTTCAAACATCTGTCCCTAGCCATCTCCTGTCTTTGCAACATACTTACTTCCATATTCTCAATTTAGCAATTATTTGATTTCATCAAGACCTCAAATCCATTGACCCTGTCCTTTTGCTTACCGTCAATGACTTCTCTTCCTGCTTCTAAGGATGTCCCACATGATTCAGGACATCACAAGTCAATTATAACAATCCATTCATTCCCTCTACCAGTAATTGATTGAAGGCAGGCATATGACTCAGAGCTGATCAATGAGAAATTATGGAAAGTCTGCACAGAGTATCTTCACACTTAAGAAAGAGATCTTGGGAAGAAAAGATAATATATACATATCGCACATATATTAATATACATTGCATATAATCTTGCTACACTCCCATCAAGCTTATATCTCTTCTTGAAATATACCTGCATATTATATATTGTATATAAACATGGATCTGTGGCAGCGACCTTGAGGCCATAAAGGGAGACATCTTGTAGGAAATCTGCCATGTTGAAGGTGTTCAATTTAATTGAGTCAGAATTTTCTCTTTCTCCCTCCTTTTTTTTTTTTTTTTTTTTTTTTGATGACTGAGCATATCTAAAGTTAGGCCATCTTTCTCTTTATGAACTTTCTGAACATGCCCAGGTGCTTATCTTTTACCTGTCCTCAGGTGCCATTCTCCATCCCACCCTCCTTTGAAATCTCCTCTCTCCTTTCTTATCTATCTTCCCTGCACACACATGGTTGATTGTAAATTCCAAAGATAATTGCAGCAGTGTTCTTATCCTATATGCTCTGCTAGAATCTTGCTACTCTCCCATCAAGCTTATATCTCTTCTTGAAATATTTTGATGTGTTGATGAATAAAGCATGGTAAAAATGACACTCTGTCTCCTATTCGGTTCTGACTTTTTTGTTGGAATATTCACTACTTAATCCTTCCACTACCATGGAAGCAATTTGACTGCCCTGAGACTGCCATGTTGTACAGAAACCAAGGCAGTTCTTCCAGGGATACTACCTGGAGAATCCCTGATGCCAGATTAAGAAGAGAATCCCTGCCCATCTCCTGCTCTTCCAGATCTAGCCAAGCCTAACTACAACTCCAAGACAGACCATGGTTCAGAACCACTCAGCCGAATCCTCCCCTAATTCCTGACTACAAAGATCATGAGAGATAATAAAGTTATCATTTTTGCTTAAACTACTAGATATTGGGGTGACTTGTTGCACAACCAATAGAAAACCAGTAAAATTACCCTCATAAGAATTGAAAGTAACGTCATATGAAATGTACATTTTCTTTTAATATTTGGACTGCTTTGTGAATGGGAAGAATTAACTGTATTTTAGGACAGAGTTTGAGCGGGTAGAAGGAAGGGGAAGCATGATTCAGATAGGGCAGTGGCAGAGTTGTCTCTGCTGGAAAGGTCTTCTCTACTTCGTGGAGTGGCTGGTTTCCTTTCCTGCCCAGGTTTCCACTAAATGGCCACCTCCTCCAAGGGACCTTCCCTGAATCTATAAAATAGCTTCTCTGTGTTCTTCTTTGTCACTATGCCTGGACTGATAGTCGCTCTCATTGCATTTATCACAGTCCAAAATTCTATCTTTATTGGCTTGCTTTTTTTGTTGATTGCCTTTTTCCTTGCTATAAATCAAGAAGGAAAGAGCAGTGCCATATTTCTCTACCATGGTCTGCCCAACACCTACTCCAAGCTCCAGCCAGGGCTCAATAAAGATTTTTAAATGAATAGGTAAATGAATTAATAAAACTTGCTTGGGGTCCTTAACTTGGGATCCATTCACATGACCCCACTTGCTTGTCCCACTGTGGTGAGGCTGGAGCTTTTATCTGGTACTAAGAAATAATCCATGGAGCCCTAAAGGTTAAGATACACTGATCTGGGGACAGGGTATGAGAAGGGATCCGAAAAGGGGTAGAAAAGAATATTCCAAGGAAACGAAGATGTTCTGTATCTTGGTCGGGATGGTATTTGCATGGGTATATACATTTGTAAAATTCACCAAACTGCCCTTAAAATCTGCGCATTTTGTTAAATTAACACTTCATTTAATAATATAAATGGAAAAATCCATTGAACTTGCTTCGTCGTATTTTTTCAAGCTAAAATAAAGAAAAAGGCTCTGTACAAATTATACATTAATTTTAAACCCTGAATCTGCTCTGGCCTTCCGTGTGAAGAATTTAGAGCCTATTTAAGGTTTCAATTCCTTTTAGGACGTTTTTCATCCTTTTCTTACACTTACTCTCTTTCCCAAGATTTCCTCACTTTTTTTTCCTTCTGTGCACACGTAAGAGAAGCTAGCTTACAGCTCTTAAAATCTTCACGAACCCGTGGAAAATGAAATAATTCTGTTGTAAAATTATAATTGATGACAGAAAACAATAAAATACAAAAACCATGGAGAGGAAATGTGCTTTTTGACATCAATTAGGAATTGGGGTTTCACTCTTCCTTTCTGTAAAAGGAAGACACAAGGAAACTAATAGATATTGCAGTTCTTGTATGCATGAGTCTCTTCTTGGGTAATTTTACATCATCAGGAGCCCACAAAGACCTGCCTTGGTGAGGTTAATTGTAAATGTGTTTGGAAATTGAAATCCAAAATGCCATATGTGCTGGTGCTTTGGAAAGTAAAAGGATTTCACAGCGTGGGCAAAATTTTTCATAACAGAAGTAATAATGACACCTTTGCTTTTTGAATTTGTTAGGTCTGGAGATTTCGGTGACATTCATTCATTCATTTTGTAAGGATTTGTAAAGACCTCCTTTGTGTAAGAGACCATCTCAGGTCTGAGGGTTCATGAGTGAACATGGACTGGTGTCTGCCTTTGAGGGATTTCTAATATAGTAAGAGACAGGGATCTAAGAAAGACTAGTACGGCAGGGTAAGCATTGTGATGGTGGAACATGCCATATGTAATGGGAGTATGCAAGCTGAGGACCACTTAAGGCAGAGAAGTCAGGTAAGCTTTGACTCTGGTGGTTGAATTTTAGTTAGGTTTCTGATTCAGATTCTGATCTGATTGACATTTTATTAGCCATTTCTCTGTTCTAGGTTTTTGTATATACGTTCTCTTGGTCAATCCTCTAAGTTAATATCTTGGGAAGTAGGCAATATTCTGCTGAAAGAGAAACCTGAGGCTTGAAAAGGTAACAAAAATATTTTGTCTGAGCAACACAGGTGGTAAGTGGCAGAGCCAGAATTTGAATCCAGGACTTTGGTTGCAAATGGAGCCTTCCTTCCTTTCTTCCTTCCTCTCTACCATTGTTTCTCCTCCCAGTATCCTTCCTACCATGTCATCTTGGATATTAAAATATTACAAGAAAAATAGGAATTAGGCCACTGGAAAGGGGCATTTCAATCACTAACCTCACCCTGTGAAAAGTCAAAACAAGGGGTGCTTGAGTGGCTCATTTGGTTAAGCATCTGACTCTTGATTTCTGCTCAGGTCATGATCTCATGGTTCATGGGATCAAGCCCTGCATCAGACTCTGTGCTGACAGCACAGGATTCTCTCCTCCCTCTCTCTCTGCCTCTTCCTCACTCTCTCTCTCTCTTTAAAAATAAATAAACATTAAGAAAAAAGTAAAAAGGGGCACCTGGGTGGCTCAGTCGGTTAAGTGTCTGACTTTGGCTCAGGTCATGATCTCAGCTTGTGAGTTAGAACTCGGTGTTGGGCTCTGTGCTGACAGCTCAGAGCCTGGAGCCTGCTTCGGATTCTGTGTCTCCCTCTCTCTCTGCCCCTCCTCCACTCACACTCAGTCTCTCTCTCTCAAAAATAAATAAACATAAAAAAAAGTAAAAAAAAAAGTAAAAAGTCATTATGAACAAAAGGCCCAGAAGTATCATAATTTGTTAGGACAACAGTCCAGAGATAGCAGAAGTTTTTCAAGTTCATATCCCATTTTGTTACATTTCTCCATTTTCAAAGAATGTCCTTGCATCCCAGCTCTACCCATTCCAATCACCATGTTGAGTTTCCAGCTCCAATAACACCTCTCCACACTCAACAATAATTTTCTGATTCCTTATTTTTGTCAAGGTCCTGAACTATGATGTGATACCTCACAGAGTTGGAAAGATGGGAAATAAAATTGCCCCCTAAGAGTTCAAATGCAAACTTAACAGCTGAAAAAAATCATGATAGAGACGTCCACAGTCTCTTTAAGGAGAGAGAATGAGGTCTAGATCATAAGCCGTGTCTGTGACTTGAATGAATGGGTAGGCAAATGAGAAGATCCACGATGAAGCTTGGAGCAGTCCCAGAGAAATCTGAAGTGTTCTTCCCAAAGTAGCCCATGCAAGCCCACATTTGTGTCATTGGATCTTGATAAGAAGATGATCCTTATGGTAAAATGTCTTCATTGGAATCAATCAGATTAACACTCTAACTTGACAAACTCATTTTGTTCTGATCCGTGCTCACCTAGCACCTTGTAATGGGGGTAGGGCCCTTGGCCTGCAGCAAGAGGAAGGTATAGGCCATGCCAAAGAGAGCACTGTGGCCCAGTGGACATCATTCAGTGTGAAATAATACATTAGTGTCTCTATTAGAGAAGGCTTGTGGGGGCGGGGGGGGGGAATCCACTGTAGGTCTGAGACCCTAAAATGTTACCATGGGATGACTTTCTGCTCATAGGCAGCAAGTGGGACTAGCAGACTGTGACCCTGTTACAAAACAAAACAAAACAAAACTTGAGGGGCGCCTGGGGGGCTCAGTTGGTTAAACATCCAACTTCATCTCAGGTCATGATCTCATGGTTTGTGAGTTTGAGCCCCCAGATCACTGATCTGATCTGATCTGATCACTGCCGTCAGCACAGAGCCCAGTTTGCATCCTTTGTCCTCCCTCTCTGGGCCCCTCCCCAACTTGTGCGCTCATGCCCTCTGTCTCTCTCTCGAAAATAAATAAACGTTAAAAAAAATAGTTGATGTTCTCTTTTCCATAGGTAGACCACATCAAAGATGGAACCCAATATCACCCCAGAATAATCTTTTGTCCAAATCCTTTTTGTTTACAATTTCTGCTGGCTCGTTTTCCATGCTTCCATTATAGAAATGCAAGACACTTGGCCTTCTTGTGGCCACAACAGAAAAGAGGGTTGTGAACGGTTTGCTTCTTCTCTAAAGGAAGACAACCTACAAGGTCAAACACATGGAGAAGGATTGGCCACTTGGCCTGAGAGATTTGGCTACAATGTGTGGATACCCCTTTTCTCATTGCCTTCAGATCATTAAGTGATTACATGTCAGCTTAGGATGTGGTATCATTTGCACAATTCAAGAATCACACTTGAGCAGAGAGCTGGCAACTGGGGCAGTGACATCTCAATTTGCCACGGCAGTGCCTTTATCAGGGAGTAAACAATCTATCTGGATAAAACATATTTTTGTCCCTTTGTTTTGTTCCTTGTCCCCCTCCCCCCCCCAATTTCCATCTCTTTGGGACTAAAAACAACACCAATAACAAACAAAACAAAATGAGAGAGAGTATTCTGTCATTTTGGAGGACTCTAGAAGAGTTTTGTGTCTCAATCAAGTGTTTGAACCTGGAGTGCCGATGTAAATTAATCAGGACAAAGCTCTCTGGTGAGTCTCCTTGGAAGGGAGTCAAGGTGCCTCCTCCATCATCACCTCTGATCACACATCTTTCTTACAGGGAATTGCTAACACTCTTCTGTGCAAGTCAAGGTAATGAATGTTCTCGAGGATAAACACAGGAGTAGCACAAGCCTCCTAAACCTCAAGACGGAACTAGTGGTCAAAACAGACATGCAAACAACTCATCTCCACAGAGGGCAAATAGCTATATGTGCCGGAAGTACCGAGCAAGGAGTGATTCCTTTTGTCTGGAGGGCTGGGAGTTCTTCACGGAGGTAGCACTTGAGCTATAAAAATCTGTGATGACTGGAGGACAGACGTCTAAGAAATAATGCCTGGCGTGGAGTAAGTGTCCATTAGGTGTGGGCAGACATCTGTACTCCAACCGTTCCTTCCCTAGACTCATGCCACACTTATGAGGCAGCATCATAAAAATACTGCCCCTCCCCCCTCTTTAAGCTTGCTTATTCTAAATTTTTTTTTTCAACGTTTATTTATTTTTGGGACAGAGAGAGACAGAGCATGAACGGGGGAGGGGCAGAGAGAGAGGGAGACACAGAATCGGAAACAGGCTCCAGGCTCTGAGCCATCAGCCCAGAGCCTGACTCAGGGCTCGAACTCACGGACCGCGAGATCGTGACCTGGCTGAAGTCGGACGCTTAACCGACTGCGCCACCCAGGCGCCCCTAGGCTTGTTTATTCTTACACACTAAACTCTACATTCCTTAGGTCCACATATTGTACATCTCTGAATCCCTGCAGCTGGTGAACTGCCTGGTGCGCATCAGGTATTCCAACGATCTTGTTTCTGTAGTTGGTTATTGAAAGGTTCATAAGCAGCATCTATAATAAGTCTCTTGGGTACCTTCCACTTTCAATATTTAATGTAGACTTGCTTCATACAGTTGGCACATAATAAATGTTGCTGACTATGCCACTGAAGGATTGAGAGAAAAAAACAACAACAACACCTTTTTTGAGATTCTGAGCCTGTCTCTCTGGGCTAAGGTAATCACACAGATAATTAAGGCAAAAAGAAACTCGCTGTTTTCATTTGCACTGAACTACCAGGAGTCTAGGTCTGCAGTGATCAAATTCTCTAGTTGATGATTTAACTCTCTGTCTCCCCAACTTTTACAGACAACGCTGGAGCGCTGAGCCATCCTAGAGAGGAACAAAGAGCGAGAGTTAACATAATGGACAGGCATCAGCTTTAAGAAGGAGAAAGGAAGCAAATAGAGATGTCATTTTTATCTTTAGAAAAATGATCACCCCGCTTACTGCATTGTGGTAAATGATGGGTAGATGCCTATTAAGATAATGATCGAAAAGCTGAATAAAATCACAGAGAGAGGTCAAGAGCAGACTGCGGGAGATGGGTATTTGGTATTTGGTAAGATTAAAATATGGTGCCCACTCCCACCTGCCCCCCCTTCCCCATTTATCGCTTAGGATGAGGCTTGTTGTTCTTGTTAGGGAAACCCTGTCTACTAGACAAGAGGGAAACTTGAAACCCGAGAGGGCAGTGATGCTGTTGTGTTTTCCAGGCACACCTAGAGGAAAGGCCTCCTTCAGGCACACAGAAGTGTGAGGGACAGGAAATGCAACATGAACTGTTGATGAGGGTTTCTGGGATCCAGACCTCTCGCTGTAGCCCCAGGCTGGTGACGGAGGCCTCTGTCCTCTTCTCCAGGGACTCGGCACCAGTCCCACACAGGCAGCAAACAACACAGCCACTGGCCTACCCTCTTCTTTTCATCATCCACTAAGGAATTTATTAACTATTTTTATAGCATGTCTACACACGCTTGTGTATATATAAACACCATTGTACTAAATTTAGTATTGCAATGACTTTGTCAAGATTGCATTGAAAAGTGTCAAACAACCAGCACAAAAAATACAATTATAGAGTTCTTCCTAATGCAACAGGTCTTAATATTAATTCTTTTACGTGTTTCAGATAAGAACCACTGCAAAAAAATAATACACTGAGGAATCTCAATGACCATTAAAGGCTGCTGAGCATTGTAGGTGTTATGCTTTTAATCATTTTTTCCTTTTCGCATTTATTGAGGAATAATTTTCGCACAATAAATGACATGTATTTTCAGTGTACAATCCGATCGGTTTCACAGTGGCATACACCCACGAAACCATCACCACGATCTTGATCCAGAACATGCCCAGCACCTACAAAGGATTCCTCAAGCCCCTTTAGAGGTCATCTGCCCCTCTGCTCAGAACTCGAGGCTGCGATTGAACTGCTTTTTTGTCGTAACAGATTGGTTTGCTTCTGTACGCATGGAATCATACGTGCACTCAGCAAAATGCCTTTGAGATTCATTCACGTTGTTGTTGATCAATGGTACACTCCTTTTCATTGCTGAGTTGTATTCCACCGCGTGGTTTACATTACATTGGCTTAACCACTCCCTTGTTGATCCCTTTTTGTCTCCACCCCACAGTTTTTGGCTATTGTGAATGAAGCTGCTGTAAATGCATACAAGTTACTGTGTGGACATACAAATTCAGAATACTTACGAGCGGCAGAGCTGTTAGGTGCTTTTGAAAGGTGAAAGAGCTATGGCTCACAGGGACTATGTAACTAGCTCTAAGTCACCAATAAGTGACAAGGCTGGGGTTTGAACTTGGCTTGATCTAACTGCAAACCAAGATCTTTTCTGGACTTGCACGTGGAATGGTGTTGCCTGTTGAAAATACAGGTGCTTCTGGAGCCACAGAGATTCTAAATCCGTGTCAATGGGTTAGCTGTGGTAATCTCTCAGATTGGCTTATTTACGAAGACATTTGGTGAGCTAGCCCCCGTGTTCAGTCCTGGGTCACATTCCCGTGTCCCTGCCTAGAGTCGCGTGTGGCAATATTATCCGGGCGAAGTACATGCTCCACGTGTCATGAATCGGCAAAGCTCGGATTCAGGCTGAGAAGGCATATGGAGGAAACACAAGCTGTTCGGTGTTGCTTAAAAATGGGAGACAGGAAAGGGGGAGAGTACAGGGTGGGGATAGAAGGGGACTCTATCAGGAGTCACAAACGCAGACCTCTTGAAGGCCGGACAGGTGTCTGGAAGGAGGGATGGAGTAGGAGTAGGAGGGACCACGGAGCACCCCCACCCCTCCCAGGTGGTGCTCGCGTCTCAGCTTCAGCTGACGGGGCCCCGCCATCATCTATTGTCATCATATTGAAAATGCCAGGCACTGGTCAAGCACGGTTTCATTTATTTTGTGTTATTACTGAGAAAATAAATTTTACTGAGAAAAAAACGAAGGCATGAAGAGTCACTTCTCTTCTCAAGAGAAGCTAGAAACATGCACCTTTAAATGGAAATATTAAAATGATTAGGGCATTATGGGCTGAAAAACTCCATCTCCAGAAAGTGGAGAATGGGCTTAAAGGCAACAAGCTGTGTCAGCAAGGCCGGGCCGGGGAGGCCAGTGCGGCAGCTAGGGCTCAAGATGTAAGGGGGTGCAGGATATAAGGGGGCACAGGATGTAAGGGGGCACAGGACGAAAGGGGGTGCAGGATGTAAGGGGGCACACACGTGCCCACAAAGAAAGACCTGAACCCAACTAAAAGAAAGGATCCAAAAGGTGACATCAGGATTATCAGATCTCAGGGCGTGACAGGACTGGGGATAATGCAGGGGTGTTCCTGGCGTCAGATGACAAAATGACTGCGGCCTGGTGAATTCATCTGCATTTAACATCTGGCACCTTCACTCACCCACACAGAGGCCTGGTGTGAATCTCTTGAACTCTCTGAGCCTCAGTGTGTCCTGAAACCAAAGGTGAGAATTTGCCCTGGAGTTGGTATGGGCATCAAAGGAAGTCGAATCTTGTAATTGGAGGGAGGGGTAGTTACAATAACCCCATTGTGGGAGGGGGATACTCCTTCTAGAAAGCCGGGTCTGGTGATTCCCAATCCCTGAGAAACTTGTTTCGGTCAGGACACCATCGTCCTGGCCCTGCCCCTTCCTGGGTGAGTCACTTTACCTCTTCGGACGTATTTCCTTTTGCAAAATACAATTATTAGTTTAAATTTCTAAGGTCCTTTCTGACTCCGAAAGAAAAAACACCGTGTCTACGATTCCATAAAGATGGAGGAAACAGACTAAAAAAACTAAAAATTAAAAAGAGAATCCTTCTGGTCTGAAATGATCACACTGTGGTACAAGTGGACTTTTCCTTGTCTGCCATAGATGTCCCCTGGTCTTCTCCAATCTGGACGGTGCTCCGTGGTAAGGAACGAGGCTGCGTCTAAGGGGCTTGGTGGTGGGGTTCTCAGAGTCCTGACGGACCCCTTCTACTGAAGACCTCCCCTGAAGACACCCTTACAGTCCTTTGTTTTGGGGGAGAAGAGGGTCTCCTGGAAGCCTCTTTTCAAATGTAAACATTCAGCTGCAATCCCCCCCCCCCCCCCCAGGGAGGCTCTTCTTACATTCCCACCCTGGGCCTGGTGTTTCCCCCATTTCTTCTTTCCCAGGTCACCACGCATGCCAGGTGGCAATTGGCTCCTCCGAGAAGCACTGGCTGGGCGTCCAGGTTCATCAAGACTCCAGGCTTCTCTCTGCACTTCCAGAAAAGGAGGGGGTGGTTCACATCAGAGCCCCAAGATTCGGCGGTTTTATCTTTCTTCTGAGACTTCAAGCTGAAGCCAGACCTGATGTAACCACACAGATATGTTCGTACAAAAACGATAGCAGTTACTCAAAAAGCAAAACAAAACAGAACGCCACAACGGCAGTTATGAGAATTTATGGAGCGGGGTGGACAGTGCGTTGTTAACAGTTGGCATTGGCATGTACCTTAGGGGGTGCTGATCCATTGAGGAAGATGCTTTGATTAACCTCGTGGGGAGGAGACCCTGAGGGCGTGGAATCCCAGGAGGAAACGGGGTAAAAATTACACAAGGAAGGAGAACCTGGGAGGTGGTAGATGGATGGGAAATTGGTGTGGGGAGTTTCGGGCCAGTTTGAGGTACTCGAGGACATTTTTAACAACTAACGGTGGTGCTAGTCTCCGCTCACCCTTCCCGCTTGTAAGTAGCAGAATCTTCCTCCCTCCGGGAGTAGAGTTCATTCTTCCTTCACGTGGCTCCACGGGAAGGCCATACCCTGATGTCACCTCTCTATGGAGGCTTCACGCTCGTCCCAGCAGGGCTAGTCACCCTCCTCTGGACTTGGTGATGCCCAGCCCGCCGCTCGCCAGCTCCTTCGTTTCCTTCCAGAAATGCTTCTGCTCTCTGCCCTCTGTTGCATCTTGCAGCTGACTCTTGTTCCGCTACCTGCAATCACGGGGGGCCGGGGGGAGGCGGTGGACAGCGTGCTACTGGCTCTGTGCGCAGGCCCCACAGAGCTCGGGGTGGTGCCGGAGAGCCGCGGGCCTGGGTTCAAATCCCAGTTCTGCTCGCATCCCGCCATGGGACCTTGGGCAAGCCATTTGACCTCTCGGCACTTGAGCTTTCCCTTCTGTAAAGGGAGGATAATTTCCCTCCCGCATAATTTCCCAGCCTACCGCAGAGGGCTGTTGCAAGGACTAGAGCAGTGCCAGGCACAAGGTTAGTGCAGTAGCTGAGTTACCTGTCATTCCATTTGCTCCCCTCCCACCCCACTGGGGCAGGAAAGCCAGGACTCAAAAAACCATTCAGATGTGGTAACTGAGGCTTACAGGGGAATGTGCGTATCCAAATGCAGAGCCGAAGAGCGGTACCAACGGAGCAGGACTCACTTCATTCTGACAACTTTCAAATAGTTCACTCTATACTTGTGACTTAAATACTCACTCAAATGTATATATCTTTGATGTAAAGGAAGATCCAAAATCAGACTTTGTACAGAACCAAAAGTTCCACTGAGTTATTTTTGGTGGGGAGAGGCCCCACTTTCAGACAGATCGACTTTTCTAGTAGGTACCCACAGGGAAAGAGCCTGTGATAAAAAGGAATTTGGAGGTAGGGGACACACGGTAGGTGTGCAGGAAATCATCTTTCTTTTTTTTAAGTTTATTTATTTTTCAAGAAGGGGGGTGTTCAGAGAGAGGAAAGAGAATCCCTAGCAGCCTCCTCGCATCGGCACGAAACCCGATGCAGGGCTCGAACCCACGAACTGTGAGATGGTGACCTGAGCTGAAACCAAGAGTCTGATGCTTAACCGACTAAGCCACCAGATGCCCCAGGAAATCACCTTGATGCAACGGTGGCCTCAGGTACAATACCAGGCAGAC